>NC_090923.1:662484924-662787443 GCF_040938575.1 Ambystoma mexicanum | reverse complement strand
ACAATAATTTCCCTGGGACTCAAACAGGACACCTTCTCGAGGTGCTGTGAGGTGACCACCGGCCCCTGCATAGCAAACAAACCTGTATCAGCATGTCACCAGCAACTGAATGTGTCGCCTGCAGGCTACACATAGGAGGCTGCAGTAGGTGCATTAACCCATTGGGCTGTCGACCCTCCTTCCTCTGAGAGCAGGAAAGTGAATTTCCATGTTGCCTTCCTTTGGCACATTAGATCTATCATTCAACCCAATTCAGAGGATGTTTTGCTTCACAGAGAAATGACAATCATTGTGAGGTGTCAGCCACTAATAGCTAAGCTGGTCAGTTAAATCTTTGACTTTGTCATTGGGGTGTACTGATATGCGCAGGGCAGTCTTCTGTCCTGTGCTACTGTATGCTTTCGTATTGCTGCTTGTTCAAGATTCCTAAATGTAAACACTCTGCTCTCAAAAGTGAAAGATTTGAAAGACTCTTGATGCAACAAGCATTTCCCACTCTTTGCCCTGGGGGTGAGAGGGCTGCTTTCTGCCTTTAACACCCTCAATTTGGGAGTGGCTGGTTCCACCACTGAGAATGAGGGCCTAATCCTGGTCGGAAACGGACAGAGGTCTGCGCCCTGCGTCCTCCACGCGTCCCTAACGCTCCCAAACGCGACCACAGCCCTTTACGGGCACAGCCCTATGTCCGGTGCAGCCTCTATGGTGCAGCCACCCAGGTAGCTTAGGGTTAGGATATGTGCTCTTCAAGATAAGCCTGGCCAACCAGGCCCTGGAGAGTGTCACAGCATGCTCTGTAATTCCCTAGTGATGGTGGCCTTGGTGACGATGATTTTGCTGGAATACTGATGCCTTTTGTCCTCCCAGAAGCCCCAGAAGCCTAGTGAAATGAAGGGGTGTGCACCTCTCACTGGCCTCTGTTTACCCTCTGGCTAACTGAAAGGAGTTCTGGGCTCTCCAGGCAAATGTATCCATTTGGGAGAGAGCTAGAAATAGGAAGGCTCTTTCTGCAGGCTCGGTGGGGAAGAGTCAGAGAGCTACATGCCTGAGGCATCTTTCCTCCTCCTTCGCTCATTGTGTTCCCTAACTTCTAATTCTCTGCCAGGCCCTGTTTCTTTTACTGCCAACCCCCCTGACCCTTCGTCTTCCACCTACTTCCTGCTCTATTATGCCTTCTCCTTTTTTGCTCTCTTCTATGGCCCATTGAAAAGGAATGCAGGCCTAGCTAAGCCTCATGAAGGAAATCTACCAACAAAAGATGCATTCCTCGCTTATGGGAGGTGCTGTGAGACGAGCAAGAAGGGCTGAAGGGGTGATTGGGTTGTTGAGTCGGGAAGCACCAGAGGCGTAGCCAGGATTGTCTAGCAAATGGGACCTGATGCTAATGTAGTTGGGCCCACTGCACTGCCAAAAATATCTGTAAATACCCACACAGCGCTGCTGAGTGGGCATTTACAGATTTTGGGTGGGCCTTGCCCCTCAGGCCCTACCCTGCCTACGCCTCTGCTCTCTCCCCCAGGGCAAAGAGTGGGAAAGGCTCGCTACAGCAAGAGTCTTTCAAATCTTTCATTTTTGAGAGCAGAGTGTTTACATTTAAACATCTTGACCAAGCAGCAATACCAAAGCATACAGTAGTAGAGGACAGAAGACTGCCCTGCACATATCAGTACACCCCAATGACAAAGGCAAAGATTTAACTGACCTGCTTAGCGATCAGTGGCTGACACCTGACAATGAGTATCATCTCTCCGTGAAGCAAAACATCCTCTGAATTGGGGTGAAAGATAGATCTAATGTGCCAAAGGAAGGCAACATGGAAATTCAGTGTTCTGCCCTCAGAGGAAGGAGGGTCGACAGCCCAATGGGTTAATGCACCTACTGCAGCCTCCTATGTGTAGCCTGCAGGCGACACATTCAGTTGCTGGTGAGATGCTGATAAGGTTTGCTTGCTATGCAGGGGCAGGGGGTCACCTCACAGCAGGTAAAAAATGTTGGCCCATTGTGGGGGGCCCATTGTGGGGGGCCCATTGTGGGGGGCCCATTCCATACTCCACTGGGCACCCTTTTACTCCCCTCCTCAATGGCCCCTTTCCCCACATTAGGACCCTCCTTTACACAAAACCCCCTCCACTATTCAGGGCCCTTTTCCCCCCCTCACACCGTACCCAGGGCCCACTTTATCCTACATCCCCATGCTTCTCTCGTCCTTCCGCCCCCACTCACCCGGTCCCCTCCTCTTCTCCACAGGGACCCCTTCATCCAGCCCTACCTTCCCTTTTTGCCTGCCCCGCCTCCTCCTTTATTTACTCTGCACTTCCTCTCCCCCACCTCCACAGTCCTGCTTCTCTGCTTTCTTCCACCCTCCCTTTACCAGGGAACTCATTACATAACCACCAAACCTTTTAGAAGGACTCTGGGTCCCCTCAACTGATTACCCAACTATTCCCTTTCTGTGCCGAAAGCAGGACTCGAACCCAGGCCCCCAGCGCTGTAAGGCAAGCACTTAACCTCTAGGCCACTGCAGTTAACTTGTGTTTGGTGGAGCGCCAGGGGGAGTGGGGGGGTCAGATGTTCTATCCTCCTTGGCTTCAGTGAACATGTTTCACAACTGAAATGGGTA
This sequence comes from Ambystoma mexicanum, assembly GCF_040938575.1. Classification (NCBI taxonomy): domain Eukaryota; kingdom Metazoa; phylum Chordata; class Amphibia; order Caudata; family Ambystomatidae; genus Ambystoma; species Ambystoma mexicanum. The sequence continues at coordinate 662,784,826 of NC_090923.1, read as the reverse complement.
TGCTCACGGGGGCATGCAGGAGAAAGATATATATGCCCAAAAGCTAACCTTAAAAATACAGCCACCAGTGGCTCAGGTGCTAAGTGCTTGCTCTTAGAATGCTGGAGACCTGAGTTCTAATCTAATGTCTGCAATCTCCTGGGTATGTTTTTTTTTAATTAAAAAAATATATTTTTTCATTGAAAATGGGTATGTATTGCCCTGCGCGATCAGCCAACAGCTAATGCCCCTTCAATACCTGCATTCCTACTAACAGTTGGGCCTTTGTTTTCTGCATTCTGGCCTAGGTAGCGCCCATGCAAAAGTTTGTCTCTCTGGCCCCAATTGACTGGAAAAAAACGAGGGGAAAAGGTGTAATCTACGGGTCATGGTTGATACAATAATTTCCCTGGGACTCAAACAGGACACCTTCTCGAGGTGCTGTGAGGTGACCACCGGCCCCTGCATAGCAAACAAACCTGTATCAGCATGTCACCAGCAACTGAATGTGTCGCCTGCAGGCTACACATAGGAGGCTGCAGTAGGTGCATTAACCCATTGGGCTGTCGACCCTCCTTCCTCTGAGAGCAGGAAAGTGAATTTCCATGTTGCCTTCCTTTGGCACATTAGATCTATCTTTCAACCCAATTCAGAGGATGTTTTGCTTCACAGAGAAATGACAATCATTGTGAGGTGTCAGCCACTAATAGCTAAGCAGGTCAGTTAAATCTTTGACTTTGTCATTGGGGTGTACTGATATGCGCAGGGCAGTCTTCTGTCCTGTGCTACTGTATGCTTTCGTATTGCTGCTTGTTCAAGATTCCTAAATGTAAACACTCTGCTCTCAAAAGTGAAAGATTTGAAAGACTCTTGATGCAACAAGCATTTCCCACTCTTTGCCCTGGGGGTGAGAGGGCTGCTTTCTGCCTTTAACACCCTCAATTTGGGAGTGGCTGGCTCCACCACTGAGAATGAGGGCCTAATCCTGGTCGGAAACGGACAGAGGTCTGCGCCCTGCGTCCTCCACGCGTCCCTAACGCTCCCAAACGCGACCACAGCCCTTTACGGGCACAGCCCTATGTCCGGTGCAGCCTCTATGGTGCAGCCACCCAGGTAGCTTAGGGTTAGGATATGTGCTCTTCAAGATAAGCCTGGCCAACCAGGCCCTGGAGAGTGTCACAGCATGCTCTGTAATTCCCTAGTGATGGTGGCCTTGGTGACGATGATTTTGCTGGAATACTGATGCCTTTTTTCCTCCCAGAAGCCCCAGAAGCCTAGTGAAATGAAGGGGTGTGCACCTCTCACTGGCCTCTGTTTACCCTCTGGCTAACTGAAAGGAGTTCTGGGCTCTCCAGGCAAATGTATCCATTTGGGAGAGAGCTAGAAATAGGAAGGCTCTTTCTGCAGGCTCGGTGGGGAAGAGTCAGAGAGCTACATGCCTGAGGCATCCTTCCTCCTCCTTCGCTCATTGTGTTCCCTAACTTCTAATTCTCTGCCAGGCCCTGTTTCTTTTACTGCCAACCCCCCTGACCCTTCGTCTTCCACCTACTTCCTGCTCTATTATGCCTTCTCCTTTTTTGCTCTCTTCTATGGCCCATTGAAAAGGAATGCAGGCCTAGCTAAGCCTCATGAAGGAAATCTACCAACAAAAGATGCATTCCTCGCTTATGGGAGGTGCTGTGAGACGAGCAAGAAGGGCTGAAGGGGTGATTGGGTTGTTGAGTTGGGAAGCACCAGAGGCGTAGCCAGGATTGTCTAGCAAATGGGACCTGATGCTAATGTAGTTGGGCCCACTGCACTGCCAAAAATATCTGTAAATACCCACACAGCGCTGCTGAGTGGGCATTTACAGATTTTGGGTGGGCCTTGCCCCTCAGGCCCTACCCTGCCTACGCCTCTGCTCTCTCCCCCAGGGCAAAGAGTGGGAAAGGCTCGCTACAGCAAGAGTCTTTCAAATCTTTCATTTTTGAGAGCAGAGTGTTTACATTTAAACATCTTGACCAAGCAGCAATACCAAAGCATACAGTAGTAGAGGACAGAAGACTGCCCTGCACATATCAGTACACCCCAATGACAAAGGCAAAGATTTAACTGACCTGCTTAGCGATCAGTGGCTGACACCTGACAATGAGTATCATCTCTCCGTGAAGCAAAACATCCTCTGAATTGGGGTAAAAGATAGATCTAATGTGCCAAAGGAAGGCAACATGGAAATTCAGTGTTCTGCCCTCAGAGGAAGGAGGGTCGACAGCCCAATGGGTTAATGCACCTACTGCAGCCTCCTATGTGTAGCCTGCAGGCGACACATTCAGTTGCTGGTGAGATGCTGATAAGGTTTGCTTGCTATGCAGGGGCAGGGGGTCACCTCACAGCAGGTAAAAAATGTTGGCCCATTGTGGGGGGCCCATTGTGGGGGGTCCATTCCATACTCCACTGGGCACCCTTTTACTCCCCTCCTCAATGGCCCCTATCCCCACATTAGGACCCTCCTTTACACACAACCCCCTCCACTATTCAGGGCCCTATTCCCCCCCTCACACCGTACCCAGGGCCCACTTTATCCTACATCCCCATGCTTCTCTCGTCCTTCCCCCCCTCTCACCCAGCCCCCTCCTCTTCTCCACAGGGACCCCTTCATCCAGCCCTACCTTCCCTTTTTGCCTGCCCCGCCTCCTCCTTTATTTACTCTGCACTTCCTCTCCCCCACCTCCACAGTCCTGCTTCTCTGCTTTCTTCCACCCTCCCTTTACCAGGGAACTCATTACATAACCACCAAACCTTTTAGAAGGACTATGGGTCCCCTCAACTGATTACCCAACTATTCCCTTTCTGTGCCGAAAGCAGGACTCGAACCCAGGCCCCCAGCGCTGTAAGGCAAGCACTTAACCTCTAGGCCACTGCAGTTAACTTGTGTTTGGTGGAGCGCCAGGGGGGGTGGGGGGTCAGATGTTCTATCCTCCTTGGCTTCAGTGAACATGTTTCACAACTGAAATGGGTATGCTCACGGGGGCATGCAGGAGAAAGATATATATGCCCAAAAGCTAACCTTAAAAATACAGCCACCAGTGGCTCAGGTGCTAAGTGCTTGCTCTTAGAATGCTGGAGACCTGAGTTGTCTGCAATCTCCTGGGTATGTTTTTTTTTAATTAAAAAAATATATTTTTTCATTGAAAATGGGTATGTATTGCCCTGCGCGATCAGCCAACAGCTAATGCCCCTTCAATACCTGCATTCCTACTAACAGTTGGGCCTTTGTTTTCTGCATTCTGGCCTAGGTAGCGCCCATGCAAAAGTTTGTCTCTCTGGCCCCAATTGACTGGAAAAAAACGAGGGGAAAAGGTGTAATCTACGGGTCATGGTTGATACAATAATTTCCCTGGGACTCAAACAGGACACCTTCTCGAGGTGCTGTGAGGTGACCACCGGCCCCTGCATAGCAAACAAACCTGTATCGGCATGTCACCAGCAACTGAATGTGTCGCCTGCAGGCTACACATAGGAGGCTGCAGTAGGTGCATTAACCCATTGGGCTGTCGACCCTCCTTCCTCTGAGAGCAGGAAAGTGAATTTCCATGTTGCCTTCCTTTGGCACATTAGATCTATCTTTCAACCCAATTCAGAGGATGTTTTGCTTCACAGAGAAATGACAATCATTGTGAGGTGTCAGCCACTAATAGCTAAGCAGGTCAGTTAAATCTTTGACTTTGTCATTGGGGTGTACTGATATGCGCAGGGCAGTCTTCTGTCCTGTGCTACTGTATGCTTTCGTATTGCTGCTTGTTCAAGATTCCTAAATGTAAACACTCTGCTCTCAAAAGTGAAAGATTTGAAAGACTCTTGATGCAACAAGCATTTCCCACTCTTTGCCCTGGGGGTGAGAGGGCTGCTTTCTGCCTTTAACACCCTCAATTTGGGAGTGGCTGGCTCCACCACTGAGAATGAGGGCCTAATCCTGGTCGGAAACGGACAGAGGTCTGCGCCCTGCGTCCTCCACGCGTCCCTAACGCTCCCAAATGCGACCACAGCCCTTTACGGGCACAGCCCTATGTCCGGTGCAGCCTCTATGGTGCAGCCACCCAGGTAGCTTAGGGTTAGGATATGTGCTCTTCAAGATAAGCCTGGCCAACCAGGCCCTGGAGAGTGTCACAGCATGCTCTGTAATTCCCTAGTGATGGTGGCCTTGGTGACGATGATTTTGCTGGAATACTGATGCCTTTTTTCCTCCCAGAAGCCCCAGAAGCCTAGTGAAATGAAGGGGTGTGCACCTCTCACTGGCCTCTGTTTACCCTCTGGCTAACTGAAAGGAGTTCTGGGCTCTCCAGGCAAATGTATCCATTTGGGAGAGAGCTAGAAATAGGAAGGCTCTTTCTGCAGGCTCGGTGGGGAAGAGTCAGAGAGCTACATGCCTGAGGCATCTTTCCCCTCCTTCGCTCATTGTGTTCCCTAACTTCTAATTCTCTGCCAGGCCCTGTTTCTTTTACTGCCAACCCCCCTGACCCTTCGTCTTCCACCTACTTCCTGCTCTATTATGCCTTCTCCTTTTTTGCTCTCTTCTATGGCCCATTGAAAAGGAATGCAGGCCTAGCTAAGCCTCATGAAGGAAATCTACCAACAAAAGATGCATTCCTCGCTTATGGGAGGTGCTGTGAGACGAGCAAGAAGGGCTGAAGGGGTGATTGGGTTGTTGAGTCGGGAAGCACCAGAGGCGTAGCCAGGATTGTCTAGCAAATGGGACCTGATGCTAATGTAGTTGGGCCCACTGCACTGCCAAAAATATCTGTAAATACCCACACAGCGCTGCTGAGTGGGCATTTACAGATTTTGGGTGGGCCTTGCCCCTCAGGCCCTACCCTGCCTACGCCTCTGCTCTCTCCCCCAGGGCAAAGAGTGGGAAAGGCTCGCTACAGCAAGAGTCTTTCAAATCTTTCATTTTTGAGAGCAGAGTGTTTACATTTAAACATCTTGACCAAGCAGCAATACCAAAGCATACAGTAGTAGAGGACAGAAGACTGCCCTGCACATATCAGTACACCCCAATGACAAAGGCAAAGATTTAACTGACCTGCTTAGCGATCAGTGGCTGACACCTGACAATGAGTATCATCTCTCCGTGAAGCAAAACATCCTCTGAATTGGGGTGAAAGATAGATCTAATGTGCCAAAGGAAGGCAACATGGAAATTCAGTGTTCTGCCCTCAGAGGAAGGAGGGTCGACAGCCCAATGGGTTAATGCACCTACTGCAGCCTCCTATGTGTAGCCTGCAGGCGACACATTCAGTTGCTGGTGATATGCTGATAAGGTTTGCTTGCTATGCAGGGGCAGGGGGTCACCTCACAGCAGGTAAAAAATGTTGGCCCATTGTGGGGGGCCCATTGTGGGGGGTCCATTCCATACTCCACTGGGCACCCTTTTACTCCCCTCCTCAATGGCCCCTATCCCCACATTAGGACCCTCCTTTACACACAACCCCCTCCACTATTCAGGGCCCTATTCCCCCCCTCACACCGTACCCAGGGCCCACTTTATCCTACATCCCCATGCTTCTCTCGTCCTTCCCCCCCTCTCACCCAGCCCCCTCCTCTTCTCCACAGGGACCCCTTCATCCAGCCCTACCTTCCCTTTTTGCCTGCCCCGCCTCCTCCTTTATTTACTCTGCACTTCCTCTCCCCCACCTCCACAGTCCTGCTTCTCTGCTTTCTTCCACCCTCCCTTTACCAGGGAACTCATTACATAACCACCAAACCTTTTAGAAGGACTATGGGTCCCCTCAACTGATTACCCAACTATTCCCTTTCTGTGCCGAAAGCAGGACTCGAACCCAGGCCCCCAGCGCTGTAAGGCAAGCACTTAACCTCTAGGCCACTGCAGTTAACTTGTGTTTGGTGGAGCGCCAGGGGGGGTGGGGGGTCAGATGTTCTATCCTCCTTGGCTTCAGTGAACATGTTTCACAACTGAAATGGGTATGCTCACGGGGGCATGCAGGAGAAAGATATATATGCCCAAAAGCTAACCTTAAAAATACAGCCACCAGTGGCTCAGGTGCTAAGTGCTTGCTCTTAGAATGCTGGAGACCTGAGTTCTAATCTAATGTCTGCAATCTCGTGGGTATGTTTTTTTTTAATTAAAAAAATATATTTTTTCATTGAAAATGGGTATGTATTGCCCTGCGCGATCAGCCAACAGCTAATGCCCCTTCAATACCTGCATTCCTACTAACAGTTGGGCCTTTGTTTTCTGCATTCTGGCCTAGGTAGCGCCCATGCAAAAGTTTGTCTCTCTGGCCCCAATTGACTGGAAAAAAACGAGGGGAAAAGGTGTAATCTACGGGTCATGGTTGATACAATAATTTCCCTGGGACTCAAACAGGACACCTTCTCGAGGTGCTGTGAGGTGACCACCGGCCCCTGCATAGCAAACAAACCTGTATCGGCATGTCACCAGCAACTGAATGTGTCGCCTGCAGGCTACACATAGGAGGCTGCAGTAGGTGCATTAACCCATTGGGCTGTCGACCCTCCTTCCTCTGAGAGCAGGAAAGTGAATTTCCATGTTGCCTTCCTTTGGCACATTAGATCTATCTTTCAACCCAATTCAGAGGATGTTTTGCTTCACAGAGAAATGACAATCATTGTGAGGTGTCAGCCACTAATAGCTAAGCAGGTCAGTTAAATCTTTGACTTTGTCATTGGGGTGTACTGATATGCGCAGGGCAGTCTTCTGTCCTGTGCTACTGTATGCTTTCGTATTGCTGCTTGTTCAAGATTCCTAAATGTAAACACTCTGCTCTCAAAAGTGAAAGATTTGAAAGACTCTTGATGCAACAAGCATTTCCCACTCTTTGCCCTGGGGGTGAGAGGGCTGCTTTCTGCCTTTAACACCCTCAATTTGGGAGTGGCTGGCTCCACCACTGAGAATGAGGGCCTAATCCTGGTCGGAAACGGACAGAGGTCTGCGCCCTGCGTCCTCCACGCGTCCCTAACGCTCCCAAACGCGACCACAGCCCTTTACGGGCACAGCCCTATGTCCGGTGCAGCCTCTATGGTGCAGCCACCCAGGTAGCTTAGGGTTAGGATATGTGCTCTTCAAGATAAGCCTGGCCAACCAGGCCCTGGAGAGTGTCACAGCATGCTCTGTAATTCCCTAGTGATGGTGGCCTTGGTGACGATGATTTTGCTGGAATACTGATGCCTTTTTTCCTCCCAGAAGCCCCAGAAGCCTAGTGAAATGAAGGGGTGTGCACCTCTCACTGGCCTCTGTTTACCCTCTGGCTAACTGAAAGGAGTTCTGGGCTCTCCAGGCAAATGTATCCATTTGGGAGAGAGCTAGAAATAGGAAGGCTCTTTCTGCAGGCTCGGTGGGGAAGAGTCAAAGAGCTACATGCCTGAGGCATCTTTCCTCCTCCTTCGCTCATTGTGTTCCCTAACTTCTAATTCTCTGCCAGGCCCTGTTTCTTTTACTGCCAACCCCCCTGACCCTTCGTCTTCCACCTACTTCCTGCTCTATTATGCCTTCTCCTTTTTTGCTCTCTTCTATGGCCCATTGAAAAGGAATGCAGGCCTAGCTAAGCCTCATGAAGGAAATCTACCAACAAAAGATGCATTCCTCGCTTATGGGAGGTGCTGTGAGACGAGCAAGAAGGGCTGAAGGGGTGATTGGGTTGTTGAGTCGGGAAGCACCAGAGGCGTAGCCAGGATTGTCTAGCAAATGGGACCTGATGCTAATGTAGTTGGGCCCACTGCACTGCGAAAAATATCTGTAAATACCCACACAGCGCTGCTGAGTGGGCATTTACAGATTTTGGGTGGGCCTTGCCCCTCAGGCCCTACCCTGCCTACGCCTCTGCTCTCTCCCCCAGGGCAAAGAGTGGGAAAGGCTCGCTACAGCAAGAGTCTTTCAAATCTTTCATTTTTGAGAGCAGAGTGTTTACATTTAAACATCTTGACCAAGCAGCAATACCAAAGCATACAGTAGTAGAGGACAGAAGACTGCCCTGCACATATCAGTACACCCCAATGACAAAGGCAAAGATTTAACTGACCTGCTTAGCGATCAGTGGCTGACACCTGACAATGAGTATCATCTCTCCGTGAAGCAAAACATCCTCTGAATTGGGGTAAAAGATAGATCTAATGTGCCAAAGGAAGGCAACATGGAAATTCAGTGTTCTGCCCTCAGAGGAAGGAGGGTCGACAGCCCAATGGGTTAATGCACCTACTGCAGCCTCCTATGTGTAGCCTGCAGGCGACACATTCAGTTGCTGGTGAGATGCTGATAAGGTTTGCTTGCTATGCAGGGGCAGGGGGTCACCTCACAGCAGGTAAAAAATGTTGGCCCATTGTGGGGGGCCCATTGTGGGGGGTCCATTCCATACTCCACTGGGCACCCTTTTACTCCCCTCCTCAATGGCCCCTATCCCCACATTAGGACCCTCCTTTACACACAACCCCCTCCACTATTCAGGGCCCTATTCCCCCCCTCACACCGTACCCAGGGCCCACTTTATCCTACATCCCCATGCTTCTCTCGTCCTTCCCCCCCTCTCACCCAGCCCCCTCCTCTTCTCCACAGGGACCCCTTCATCCAGCCCTACCTTCCCTTTTTGCCTGCCCCGCCTCCTCCTTTATTTACTCTGCACTTCCTCTCCCCCACCTCCACAGTCCTGCTTCTCTGCTTTCTTCCACCCTCCCTTTACCAGGGAACTCATTACATAACCACCAAACCTTTTAGAAGGACTATGGGTCCCCTCAACTGATTACCCAACTATTCCCTTTCTGTGCCGAAAGCAGGACTCGAACCCAGGCCCCCAGCGCTGTAAGGCAAGCACTTAACCTCTAGGCCACTGCAGTTAACTTGTGTTTGGTGGAGCGCCAGGTGTGGTGGGGGGTCAGATGTTCTATCCTCCTTGGCTTCAGTGAACATGTTTCACAACTGAAATGGGTATGCTCACGGGGGCATGCAGGAGAAAGATATATATGCCCAAAAGCTAACCTTAAAAATACAGCCACCAGTGGCTCAGGTGCTAAGTGCTTGCTCTTAGAATGCTGGAGACCTGAGTTGTCTGCAATCTCCTGGGTATGTTTTTTTTTAATTAAAAAAATATATTTTTTCATTGAAAATGGGTATGTATTGCCCTGCGCGATCAGCCAACAGCTAATGCCCCTTCAATACCTGCATTCCTACTAACAGTTGGGCCTTTGTTTTCTGCATTCTGGCCTAGGTAGCGCCCATGCAAAAGTTTGTCTCTCTGGCCCCAATTGACTGGAAAAAAACGAGGGGAAAAGGTGTAATCTACGGGTCATGGTTGATACAATAATTTCCCTGGGACTCAAACAGGACACCTTCTCGAGGTGCTGTGAGGTGACCACCGGCCCCTGCATAGCAAACAAACCTGTATCGGCATGTCACCAGCAACTGAATGTGTCGCCTGCAGGCTACACATAGGAGGCTGCAGTAGGTGCATTAACCCATTGGGCTGTCGACCCTCCTTCCTCTGAGAGCAGGAAAGTGAATTTCCATGTTGCCTTCCTTTGGCACATTAGATCTATCTTTCAACCCAATTCAGAGGATGTTTTGCTTCACAGAGAAATGACAATCATTGTGAGGTGTCAGCCACTAATAGCTAAGCAGGTCAGTTAAATCTTTGACTTTGTCATTGGGGTGTACTGATATGCGCAGGGCAGTCTTCTGTCCTGTGCTACTGTATGCTTTCGTATTGCTGCTTGTTCAAGATTCCTAAATGTAAACACTCTGCTCTCAAAAGTGAAAGATTTGAAAGACTCTTGATGCAACAAGCATTTCCCACTCTTTGCCCTGGGGGTGAGAGGGCTGCTTTCTGCCTTTAACACCCTCAATTTGGGAGTGGCTGGCTCCACCACTGAGAATGAGGGCCTAATCCTGGTCGGAAACGGACAGAGGTCTGCGCCCTGCGTCCTCCACGCGTCCCTAACGCTCCCAAATGCGACCACAGCCCTTTACGGGCACAGCCCTATGTCCGGTGCAGCCTCTATGGTGCAGCCACCCAGGTAGCTTAGGGTTAGGATATGTGCTCTTCAAGATAAGCCTGGCCAACCAGGCCCTGGAGAGTGTCACAGCATGCTCTGTAATTCCCTAGTGATGGTGGCCTTGGTGACGATGATTTTGCTGGAATACTGATGCCTTTTTTCCTCCCAGAAGCCCCAGAAGCCTAGTGAAATGAAGGGGTGTGCACCTCTCACTGGCCTCTGTTTACCCTCTGGCTAACTGAAAGGAGTTCTGGGCTCTCCAGGCAAATGTATCCATTTGGGAGAGAGCTAGAAATAGGAAGGCTCTTTCTGCAGGCTCGGTGGGGAAGAGTCAGAGAGCTACATGCCTGAGGCATCTTTCCCCTCCTTCGCTCATTGTGTTCCCTAACTTCTAATTCTCTGCCAGGCCCTGTTTCTTTTACTGCCAACCCCCCTGACCCTTCGTCTTCCACCTACTTCCTGCTCTATTATGCCTTCTCCTTTTTTGCTCTCTTCTATGGCCCATTGAAAAGGAATGCAGGCCTAGCTAAGCCTCATGAAGGAAATCTACCAACAAAAGATGCATTCCTCGCTTATGGGAGGTGCTGTGAGACGAGCAAGAAGGGCTGAAGGGGTGATTGGGTTGTTGAGTCGGGAAGCACCAGAGGCGTAGCCAGGATTGTCTAGCAAATGGGACCTGATGCTAATGTAGTTGGGCCCACTGCACTGCCAAAAATATCTGTAAATACCCACACAGCGCTGCTGAGTGGGCATTTACAGATTTTGGGTGGGCCTTGCCCCTCAGGCCCTACCCTGCCTACGCCTCTGCTCTCTCCCCCAGGGCAAAGAGTGGGAAAGGCTTGCTACAGCAAGAGTCTTTCAAATCTTTCATTTTTGAGAGCAGAGTGTTTACATTTAAACATCTTGACCAAGCAGCAATACCAAAGCATACAGTAGTAGAGGACAGAAGACTGCCCTGCACATATCAGTACACCCCAATGACAAAGGCAAAGATTTAACTGACCTGCTTAGCGATCAGTGGCTGACACCTGACAATGAGTATCATCTCTCCGTGAAGCAAAACATCCTCTGAATTGGGGTGAAAGATAGATCTAATGTGCCAAAGGAAGGCAACATGGAAATTCAGTGTTCTGCCCTCAGAGGAAGGAGGGTCGACAGCCCAATGGGTTAATGCACCTACTGCAGCCTCCTATGTGTAGCCTGCAGGCGACACATTCAGTTGCTGGTGAGATGCTGATAAGGTTTGCTTGCTATGCAGGGGCAGGGGGTCACCTCACAGCAGGTAAAAAAATGTTGGCCCATTGTGGGGGGCCCATTGTGGGGGGTCCATTCCATACTCCACTGGGCACCCTTTTACTCCCCTCCTCAATGGCCCCTTTCCCCACATTAGGACCCTCCTTTACACACAACCCCCTCCACTATTCAGGGCCCTATTCCCCCCCTCACACCGTACCCAGGGCCCACTTTATCCTACATCCCCATGCTTCTCTCGTCCTTCCCCCCCTCTCACCCAGCCCCCTCCTCTTCTCCACAGGGACCCCTTCATCCAGCCCTACCTTACCTTTTTGCCTGCCCCGCCTCCTCCTTTATTTACTCTGCACTTCCTCTCCCCCACCTCCACAGTCCTGCTTCTCTGCTTTCTTCCACCCTCCCTTTACCAGGGAACTCATTACATAACCACCAAACCTTTTAGAAGGACTCTGGGTCCCCTCAACTGATTACCCAACTATTCCCTTTCTGTGCCGAAAGCAGGACTCGAACCCAGGCCCCCAGCGCTGTAAGGCAAGCACTTAACCTCTAGGCCACTGCAGTTAACTTGTGTTTGGTGGAGCGCCAGGGGGGGTGGGGGGGTCAGATGTTCTATCCTCCTTGGCTTCAGTGAACATGTTTCACAACTGAAATGGGTATGCTCACGGGGGCATGCAGGAGAAAGATATATATGCCCAAAAGCTAACCTTAAAAATACAGCCACCAGTGGCTCAGGTGCTAAGTGCTTGCTCTTAGAATGCTGGAGACCTGAGTTCTAATCTAATGTCTGCAAACTCCTGGGTATGTTTTTTTTTAATTAAAAAAATATATTTTTTCATTGAAAATGGGTATGTATTGCCCTGCGCGATCAGCCAACAGCTAATGCCCCTTCAATACCTGCATTCCTACTAACAGTTGGGCCTTTGTTTTCTGCATTCTGGCCTAGGTAGCGCCCATGCAAAAGTTTGTCTCTCTGGCCCCAATTGACTGGAAAAAAACGAGGGGAAAAGGTGTAATCTACGGGTCATGGTTGATACAATAATTTCCCTGGGACTCAAACAGGACACCTTCTCGAGGTGCTGTGAGGTGACCACCGGCCCCTGCATAGCAAATAAACCTGTATCAGCATGTCACCAGCAACTGAATGTGTCGCCTGCAGGCTACACATAGGAGGCTGCAGTAGGTGCATTAACCCATTGGGCTGTCGACCCTCCTTCCTCTGAGAGCAGGAAAGTGAATTTCCATGTTGCCTTCCTTTGGCACATTAGATCTATCTTTCAACCCAATTCAGAGGATGTTTTGCTTCACAGAGAAATGACAATCATTGTGAGGTGTCAGCCACTAATAGCTAAGCAGGTCAGTTAAATCTTTGACTTTGTCATTGGGGTGTACTGATATGCGCAGGGCAGTCTTCTGTCCTGTGCTACTGTATGCTTTCGTATTGCTGCTTGTTCAAGATTCCTAAATGTAAACACTCTGCTCTCAAAAGTGAAAGATTTGAAAGACTCTTGATGCAACAAGCATTTCCCACTCTTTGCCCTGGGGGTGAGAGGGCTGCTTTCTGCCTTTAACACCCTCAATTTGGGAGTGGCTGGCTCCACCACTGAGAATGAGGGCCTAATCCTGGTCGGAAACGGACAGAGGTCTGCGCCCTGCGTCCTCCACGCGTCCCTAACGCTCCCAAACGTGACCACAGCCCTTTACGGGCACAGCCCTATGTCCGGTGCAGCCTCTATGGTGCAGCCACCCAGGTAGCTTAGGGTTAGGATATGTGCTCTTCAAGATAAGCCTGGCCAACCAGGCCCTGGAGAGTGTCACAGCATGCTCTGTAATTCCCTAGTGATGGTGGCCTTGGTGACGATGATTTTGCTGGAATACTGATGCCTTTTTTCCTCCCAGAAGCCTAGTGAAATGAAGGGGTGTGCACCTCTCACTGGCCTCTGTTTACCCTCTGGCTAACTGAAAGGAGTTCTGGGCTCTCCAGGCAAATGTATCCATTTGGGAGAGAGCTAGAAATAGGAAGGCTCTTTCTGCAGGCTCGGTGGGGAAGAGTCAGAGAGCTACATGCCTGAGGCATCTTTCCTCCTCCTTCGCTCATTGTGTTCCCTAACTTCTAATTCTCTGCCAGGCCCTGTTTCTTTTACGGCCAACCCCCCTGACCCTTCGTCTTCCACCTACTTCCTGCTCTATTATGCCTTCTCCTTTTGTGCTCTCTTCTATGGCCCATTGAAAAGGAATGCAGGCCTAGCTAAGCCTCATGAAGGAAATCTACCAACAAAAGATGCATTCCTCGCTTATGGGAGGTGCTGTGAGACGAGCAAGAAGGGCTGAAGGGGTAATTGGGTTGTTGAGTCGGGAAGCACCAGAGGCGTAGCCAGGATTGTCTAGCAAATGGGACCTGATGCTAATGTAGTTGGGCCCACTGCACTGCCAAAAATATCTGTAAATACCCACACAGCGCTGCTGAGTGGGCATTTACAGATTTTGGGTGGGCCTTGCCCCTCAGGCCCTACCCTGCCTACGCCTCTGCTCTCTCCCCCAGGGCAAAGAGTGGGAAAGGCTCGCTACAGCAAGAGTCTTTCAAATCTTTCATTTTTGAGAGCAGAGTGTTTACATTTAAAAATCTTGACCAAGCAGTAATACCAAAGCATACAGTAGTAGAGGACAGAAGACTGCCCTGCACATATCAGTACACCCCAATGACAAAGGCAAAGATTTAACTGACCTGCTTAGCGATCAGTGGCTGACACCTGACAATGAGTATCATCTCTCCGTGAAGCAAAACATCCTCTGAATTGGGGTGAAAGATAGATCTAATGTGCCAAAGGAAGGCAACATGGAAATTCAGTGTTCTGCCCTCAGAGGAAGGAGGGTCGACAGCCCAATGGGTTAATGCACCTACTGCAGCCTCCTATGTGTAGCCTGCAGGCGACACATTCAGTTGCTGGTGAGATGCTGATAAGGTTTGCTTGCTATGCAGGGGCAGGGGGTCACCTCACAGCAGGTAAAAAAATGTTGGCCCATTGTGGGGGGCCCATTGTGGGGGGTCCATTCCATACTCCACTGGGCACCCTTTTACTCCCCTCCTCAATGGCCCCTTTCCCCACATTAGGACCCTCCTTTACACACAACCCCCTCCACTATTCAGGGCCCTATTCCCCCCCTCACACCGTACCCAGGGCCCACTTTATCCTACATCCCCATGCTTCTCTCGTCCTTCCCCCCCTCTCACCCAGCCCCCTCCTCTTCTCCACAGGGACCCCTTCATCCAGCCCTACCTTCCCTTTTTGCCTGCCCCGCCTCCTCCTTTATTTACTCTGCACTTCCTCTCCCCCACCTCCACAGTCCTGCTTCTCTGCTTTCTTCCACCCTCCCTTTACCAGGGAACTCATTACATAACCACCAAACCTTTTAGAAGGACTCTGGGTCCCCTCAACTGATTACCCAACTATTCCCTTTCTGTGCCGAAAGCAGGACTCGAACCCAGGCCCCCAGCGCTGTAAGGCAAGCACTTAACCTCTAGGCCACTGCAGTTAACTTGTGTTTGGTGGAGCGCCAGGGGGGGTGGGGGGGTCAGATGTTCTATCCTCCTTGGCTTCAGTGAACATGTTTCACAACTGAAATGGGTATGCTCACGGGGGCATGCAGGAGAAAGATATATATGCCCAAAAGCTAACCTTACAAATACAGCCACCAGTGGCTCAGGTGCTAAGTGCTTGCTCTTAGAATGCTGGAGACCTGAGTTCTAATCTAATGTCTGCAAACTCCTGGGTATGTTTTTTTTTAATTAAAAAAATATATTTTTTCATTGAAAATGGGTATGTATTGCCCTGCGCGATCAGCCAACAGCTAATGCCCCTTCAATACCTGCATTCCTACTAACAGTTGGGCCTTTGTTTTCTGCATTCTGGCCTAGGTAGCGCCCATGCAAAAGTTTGTCTCTCTGGCCCCAATTGACTGGAAAAAAACGAGGGGAAAAGGTGTAATCTACGGGTCATGGTTGATACAATAATTTCCCTGGGACTCAAACAGGACACCTTCTCGAGGTGCTGTGAGGTGACCACCGGCCCCTGCATAGCAAATAAACCTGTATCAGCATGTCACCAGCAACTGAATGTGTCGCCTGCAGGCTACACATAGGAGGCTGCAGTAGGTGCATTAACCCATTGGGCTGTCGACCCTCCTTCCTCTGAGAGCAGGAAAGTGAATTTCCATGTTGCCTTCCTTTGGCACATTAGATCTATCTTTCAACCCAATTCAGAGGATGTTTTGCTTCACAGAGAAATGACAATCATTGTGAGGTGTCAGCCACTAATAGCTAAGCAGGTCAGTTAAATCTTTGACTTTGTCATTGGGGTGTACTGATATGCGCAGGGCAGTCTTCTGTCCTGTGCTACTGTATGCTTTCGTATTGCTGCTTGTTCAAGATTCCTAAATGTAAACACTCTGCTCTCAAAAGTGAAAGATTTGAAAGACTCTTGATGCAACAAGCATTTCCCACTCTTTGCCCTGGGGGTGAGAGGGCTGCTTTCTGCCTTTAACACCCTCAATTTGGGAGTGGCTGGCTCCACCACTGAGAATGAGGGCCTAATCCTGGTCGGAAACGGACAGAGGTCTGCGCCCTGCGTCCTCCACGCGTCCCTAACGCTCCCAAACGCGACCACAGCCCTTTACGGGCACAGCCCTATGTCCGGTGCAGCCTCTATGGTGCAGCCACCCAGGTAGCTTAGGGTTAGGATATGTGCTCTTCAAGATAAGCCTGGCCAACCAGGCCCTGGAGAGTGTCACAGCATGCTCTGTAATTCCCTAGTGATGGTGGCCTTGGTGACGATGATTTTGCTGGAATACTGATGCCTTTTTTCCTCCCAGAAGCCTAGTGAAATGAAGGGGTGTGCACCTCTCACTGGCCTCTGTTTACCCTCTGGCTAACTGAAAGGAGTTCTGGGCTCTCCAGGCAAATGTATCCATTTGGGAGAGAGCTAGAAATAGGAAGGCTCTTTCTGCAGGCTCGGTGGGGAAGAGTCAGAGAGCTACATGCCTGAGGCATCTTTCCTCCTCCTTCGCTCATTGTGTTCCCTAACTTCTAATTCTCTGCCAGGCCCTGTTTCTTTTACTGCCAACCCCCCTGACCCTTCGTCTTCCACCTACTTCCTGCTCTATTATGCCTTCTCCTTTTTTGCTCTCTTCTATGGCCCATTGAAAAGGAATGCAGGCCTAGCTAAGCCTCATGAAGGAAATCTACCAACAAAAGATGCATTCCTCGCTTATGGGAGGTGCTGTGAGACGAGCAAGAAGGGCTGAAGGGGTGATTGGGTTGTTGAGTCGGGAAGCACCAGAGGCGTAGCCAGGATTGTCTAGCAAATGGGACCTGATGCTAATGTAGTTGGGCCCACTGCACTGCCAAAAATATCTGTAAATACCCACACAGCGCTGCTGAGTGGGCATTTACAGATTTTGGGTGGGCCTTGCCCCTCAGGCCCTACCCTGCCTACGCCTCTGCTCTCTCCCCCAGGGCAAAGAGTGGGAAAGGCTCGCTACAGCAAGAGTCTTTCAAATCTTTCATTTTTGAGAGCAGAGTGTTTACATTTAAACATCTTGACCAAGCAGCAATACCAAAGCATACAGTAGTAGAGGACAGAAGACTGCCCTGCACATATCAGTACACCCCAATGACAAAGGCAAAGATTTAACTGACCTGCTTAGCGATCAGTGGCTGACACCTGACAATGAGTATCATCTCTCCGTGAAGCAAAACATCCTCTGAATTGGGGTAAAAGATAGATCTAATGTGCCAAAGGAAGGCAACATGGAAATTCAGTGTTCTGCCCTCAGAGGAAGGAGGGTCGACAGCCCAATGGGTTAATGCACCTACTGCAGCCTCCTATGTGTAGCTTGCAGGCGACACATTCAGTTGCTGGTGAGATGCTGATAAGGTTTGCTTGCTACGCAGGGGCAGGGGGTCACCTCACAGCAGGTAAAAAATGTTGGCCCATTGTGGGGGGCCCATTGTGGGGGGCCCATTCCATACTCCACTGGGCACCCTTTTGCTCCCCTCCTCAATGGCCCCTTTCCCCACATTAGGACCCTCCTTTACACACAACCCCCTCCACTATTCAGGGCCCTTTTCCCCCCCTCACACCGTACCCAGGGCCCACTTTATCCTACATCCCCATGCTTCTCTCGTCCTTCCCCCCCCTCTCACCCAGCCCCCTCCTCTTCTCCACAGGGACCCCTTCATCCAGCCCTACCTTCCCTTTTTGCCTGCCCCGCCTCCTCCTTTATTTACTCTGCACTTCCTCTCCCCCACCTCCACAGTCCTGCTTCTCTGCTTTCTTCCACCCTCCCTTTACCAGGGAACTCATTACATAACCACCAAACCTTTTAGAAGGACTCTGGGTCCCCTCAACTGATTACCCAACTATTCCCTTTCTGTACCGAAAGCAGGACTCGAACCCAGGCCCCCAGCGCTGTAAGGCAAGCACTTAACCTCTAGGCCACTGCAGTTAACTTGTGTTTGGTGGAGCGCCAGGGGGAGTGGGGCGGTCAGATGTTCTATCCTCCTTGGCTTCAGTGAACATGTTTCACAACTGAAATGGGTATGCTCACGGGGGCATGCAGGAGAAAGATATATATGCCCAAAAGCTAACCTTAAAAATACAGCCACCAGTGGCTCAGGTGCTAAGTGCTTGCTCTTAGAATGCTGGAGACCTGAGTTCTAATCTAATGTCTGCAATCTCCTGGGTATGTTTTTTTTTAATTAAAAAAATATATTTTTTCATTGAAAATGGGTATGTATTGCCCTGCGCGATCAGCCAACAGCTAATGCCCCTTCAATACCTGCATTCCTACTAACAGTTTGGCCTTTGTTTTCTGCATTCTGGCCTAGGTAGCGCCCATGCAAAAGTTTGTCTCTCTGGCCCCAATTGACTGGAAAAAAACGAGGGGAAAAGGTGTAATCTACGGGTCATGGTTGATACAATAATTTCCCTGGGACTCAAACAGGACACCTTCTCGAGGTGCTGTGAGGTGACCACCGGCCCCTGCATAGCAAACAAACCTGTATCAGCATGTCACCAGCAACTGAATGTGTCGCCTGCAGGCTACACATAGGAGGCTGCAGTAGGTGCATTAACCCATTGGGCTGTCGACCCTCCTTCCTCTGAGAGCAGGAAAGTGAATTTCCATGTTGCCTTCCTTTGGCACATTAGATCTATCTTTCAACCCAATTCAGAGGATGTTTTGCTTCACAGAGAAATGACAATCATTGTGAGGTGTCAGCCACTAATAGCTAAGCAGGTCAGTTAAATCTTTGACTTTGTCATTGGGGTGTACTGATATGCGCAGGGCAGTCTTCTGTCCTGTGCTACTGTATGCTTTCGTATTGCTGCTTGTTCAAGATTCCTAAATGTAAACACTCTGCTCTCAAAAGTGAAAGATTTGAAAGACTCTTGATGCAACAAGCATTTCCCACTCTTTGCCCTGGGGGTGAGAGGGCTGCTTTCTGCCTTTAACACCCTCAATTTGGGAGTGGCTGGCTCCACCACTGAGAATGAGGGCCTAATCCTGGTCGGAAACGGACAGAGGTCTGCGCCCTGCGTCCTCCACGCGTCCCTAACGCTCCCAAACGCGACCACAGCCCTTTACGGGCACAGCCCTATGTCCGGTGCAGCCTCTATGGTGCAGCCACCCAGGTAGCTTAGGGTTAGGATATGTGCTCTTCAAGATAAGCCTGGCCAACCAGGCCCTGGAGAGTGTCACAGCATGCTCTGTAATTCCCTAGTGATGGTGGCCTTGGTGACGATGATTTTGCTGGAATACTGATGCCTTTTTTCCTCCCAGAAGCCCCAGAAGCCTAGTGAAATGAAGGGGTGTGCACCTCTCACTGGCCTCTGTTTACCCTCTGGCTAACTGAAAGGAGTTCTGGGCTCTCCAGGCAAATGTATCCATTTGGGAGAGAGCTAGAAATAGGAAGGCTCTTTCTGCAGGCTCGGTGGGGAAGAGTCAGAGAGCTACATGCCTGAGGCATCTTTCCTCCTCCTTCGCTCATTGTGTTCCCTAACTTCTAATTCTCTGCCAGGCCCTGTTTCTTTTACTGCCAACCCCCCTGACCCTTCGTCTTCCACCTACTTCCTGCTCTATTATGCCTTCTCCTTTTTTGCTCTCTTCTATGGCCCATTGAAAAGGAATGCACGCCTAGCTAAGCCTCATGAAGGAAATCTACCAACAAAAGATGCATTCCTCGCTTATGGGAGGTGCTGTGAGACGAGCAAGAAGGGCTGAAGGGGTGATTGGGTTGTTGAGTCGGGAAGCACCAGAGGCGTAGCCAGGATTGTCTAGCAAATGGGACCTGATGCTAATGTAGTTGGGCCCACTGCACTGCCAAAAATATCTGTAAATACCCACACAGCGCTGCTGAGTGGGCATTTACAGATTTTGGGTGGGCCTTGCCCCTCAGGCCCTACCCTGCCTACGCCTCTGCTCTCTCCCCCAGGGCAAAGAGTGGGAAAGGCTCGCTACAGCAAGAGTCTTTCAAATCTTTCATTTTTGAGAGCAGAGTGTTTACATTTAAACATCTTGACCAAGCAGCAATACCAAAGCATACAGTAGTAGAGGACAGAAGACTGCCCTGCACATATCAGTACACCCCAATGACAAAGGCAAAGATTTAACTGACCTGCTTAGCGATCAGTGGCTGACACCTGACAATGAGTATCATCTCTCCGTGAAGCAAAACATCCTCTGAATTGGGGTAAAAGATAGATCTAATGTGCCAAAGGAAGGCAACATGGAAATTCAGTGTTCTGCCCTCAGAGGAAGGAGGGTCGACTGCCCAATGGGTTAATGCACCTACTGCAGCCTCCTATGTGTAGCCTGCAGGCGACACATTCAGTTGCTGGTGAGATGCTGATAAGGTTTGCTTGCTATGCAGGGGCAGGGGGTCACCTCACAGCAGGTAAAAAATGTTGGCCCATTGTGGGGGGCCCATTGTGGGGGGTCCATTCCATACTCCACTGGGCACCCTTTTACTCCCCTCCTCAATGGCCCCTATCCCCACATTAGGACCCTCCTTTACACACAACCCCCTCCACTATTCAGGGCCCTATTCCCCCCCTCACACCGTACCCAGGGCCCACTTTATCCTACATCCCCATGCTTCTCTCGTCCTTCCCCCCCTCTCACCCAGCCCCCTCCTCTTCTCCACAGGGACCCCTTCATCCAGCCCTACCTTCCCTTTTTGCCTGCCCCGCCTCCTCCTTTATTTACTCTGCACTTCCTCTCCCCCACCTCCACAGTCCTGCTTCTCTGCTTTCTTCCACCCTCCCTTTACCAGGGAACTCATTACATAACCACCAAACCTTTTAGAAGGACTATGGGTCCCCTCAACTGATTACCCAACTATTCCCTTTCTGTGCCGAAAGCAGGACTCGAACCCAGGCCCCCAGCGCTGTAAGGCAAGCACTTAACCTCTAGGCCACTGCAGTTAACTTGTGTTTGGTGGAGCGCCAGGGGGGGTGGGGGGTCAGATGTTCTATCCTCCTTGGCTTCAGTGAACATGTTTCACAACTGAAATGGGTATGCTCACGGGGGCATGCAGGAGAAAGATATATATGCCCAAAAGCTAACCTTAAAAATACAGCCACCAGTGGCTCAGGTGCTAAGTGCTTGCTCTTAGAATGCTGGAGACCTGAGTTCTAATCTAATGTCTGCAATCTCCTGGGTATGTTTTTTTTTAATTAAAAAAATATATTTTTTCATTGAAAATGGGTATGTATTGCCCTGCGCGATCAGCCAACAGCTAATGCCCCTTCAATACCTGCATTCCTACTAACAGTTGGGCCTTTGTTTTCTGCATTCTGGCCTAGGTAGCGCCCATGCAAAAGTTTGTCTCTCTGGCCCCAATTGACTGGAAAAAAACGAGGGGAAAAGGTGTAATCTACGGGTCATGGTTGATACAATAATTTCCCTGGGACTCAAACAGGACACCTTCTCGAGGTGCTGTGAGGTGACCACCGGCCCCTGCATAGCAAACAAACCTGTATCGGCATGTCACCAGCAACTGAATGTGTCGCCTGCAGGCTACACATAGGAGGCTGCAGTAGGTGCATTAACCCATTGGGCTGTCGACCCTCCTTCCTCTGAGAGCAGGAAAGTGAATTTCCATGTTGCCTTCCTTTGGCACATTAGATCTATCTTTCAACCCAATTCAGAGGATGTTTTGCTTCACAGAGAAATGACAATCATTGTGAGGTGTCAGCCACTAATAGCTAAGCAGGTCAGTTAAATCTTTGACTTTGTCATTGGGGTGTACTGATATGCGCAGGGCAGTCTTCTGTCCTGTGCTACTGTATGCTTTCGTATTGCTGCTTGTTCAAGATTCCTAAATGTAAACACTCTGCTCTCAAAAGTGAAAGATTTGAAAGACTCTTGATGCAACAAGCATTTCCCACTCTTTGCCCTGGGGGTGAGAGGGCTGCTTTCTGCCTTTAACACCCTCAATTTGGGAGTGGCTGGCTCCACCACTGAGAATGAGGGCCTAATCCTGGTCGGAAACGGACAGAGGTCTGCGCCCTGCGTCCTCCACGCGTCCCTAACGCTCCCAAACGCGACCACAGCCCTTTACGGGCACAGCCCTATGTCCGGTGCAGCCTCTATGGTGCAGCCACCCAGGTAGCTTAGGGTTAGGATATGTGCTCTTCAAGATAAGCCTGGCCAACCAGGCCCTGGAGAGTGTCACAGCATGCTCTGTAATTCCCTAGTGATGGTGGCCTTGGTGACGATGATTTTGCTGGAATACTGATGCCTTTTTTCCTCCCAGAAGCCCCAGAAGCCTAGTGAAATGAAGGGGTGTGCACCTCTCACTGGCCTCTGTTTACCCTCTGGCTAACTGAAAGGAGTTCTGGGCTCTCCAGGCAAATGTATCCATTTGGGAGAGAGCTAGAAATAGGAAGGCTCTTTCTGCAGGCTCGGTGGGGAAGAGTCAGAGAGCTACATGCCTGAGGCATCTTTCCTCCTCCTTCGCTCATTGTGTTCCCTAACTTCTAATTCTCTGCCAGGCCCTGTTTCTTTTACTGCCAACCCCCCTGACCCTTCGTCTTCCACCTACTTCCTGCTCTATTATGCCTTCTCCTTTTTTGCTCTCTTCTATGGCCCATTGAAAAGGAATGCAGGCCTAGCTAAGCCTCATGAAGGAAATCTACCAACAAAAGATGCATTCCTCGCTTATGGGAGGTGCTGTGAGACGAGCAAGAAGGGCTGAAGGGGTGATTGGGTTGTTGAGTCGGGAAGCACCAGAGGCGTAGCCAGGATTGTCTAGCAAATGGGACCTGATGCTAATGTAGTTGGGCCCACTGCACTGCCAAAAATATCTGTAAATACCCACACAGCGCTGCTGAGTGGGCATTTACAGATTTTGGGTGGGCCTTGCCCCTCAGGCCCTACCCTGCCTACGCCTCTGCTCTCTCCCCCAGGGCAAAGAGTGGGAAAGGCTCGCTACAGCAAGAGTCTTTCAAATCTTTCATTTTTGAGAGCAGAGTGTTTACATTTAAACATCTTGACCAAGCAGCAATACCAAAACATACAGTAGTAGAGGACAGAAGACTGCCCTGCACATATCAGTACACCCCAATGACAAAGGCAAAGATTTAACTGACCTGCTTAGCGATCAGTGGCTGACACCTGACAATGAGTATCATCTCTCCGTGAAGCAAAAGATCCTCTGAATTGGGGTGAAAGATAGATCTAATGTGCCAAAGGAAGGCAACATGGAAATTCAGTGTTCTGCCCTCAGAGGAAGGAGGGTCGACAGCCCAATGGGTTAATGCACCTACTGCAGCCTCCTATGTGTAGCCTGCAGGCGACACATTCAGTTGCTGGTGAGATGCTGATAAGGTTTGCTTGCTATGCAGGGGCAGGGGGTCACCTCACAGCAGGTAAAAAATGTTGGCCCATTGTGGGGGGCCCATTGTGGGGGGTCCATTCCATACTCCACTGGGCACCCTTTTACTCCCCTCCTCAATGGCCCCTTTCCCCACATTAGGACCCTCCTTTACACACAACCCCCTCCACTATTCAGGGCCCTATTCCCCCCCTCACACCGTACCCAGGGCCCACTTTATCCTACATCCCCATGCTTCTCTCGTCCTTCCCCCCCTCTCACCCAGCCCCCTCCTCTTCTCCACAGGGACCCCTTCATCCAGCCCTACCTTCCCTTTTTGCCTGCCCCGCCTCCTCCTTTATTTACTCTGCACTTCCTCTCCCCCACCTCCACAGTCCTGCTTCTCTGCTTTCTTCCACCCTCCCTTTACCAGGGAACTCATTACATAACCACCAAACCTTTTAGAAGGACTATGGGTCCCCTCAACTGATTACCCAACTATTCCCTTTCTGTGCCGAAAGCAGGACTCGAACCCAGGCCCCCAGCGCTGTAAGGCAAGCACTTAACCTCTAGGCCACTGCAGTTAACTTGTGTTTGGTGGAGCGCCAGGGGGGGTGGGGGGGTCAGATGTTCTATCCTCCTTGGCTTCAGTGAACATGTTTCACAACTGAAATGGGTATGCTCACAGGGGCATGCAGGAGAAAGATATATATGCCCAAAAGCTAACCTTAAAAATACAGCCACCAGTGGCTCAGGTGCTAAGTGCTTGCTCTTAGAATGCTGGAGACCTGAGTTCTAATCTAATGTCTGCAATCTCCTGGGTATGTTTTTTTTTAATTAAAAAAATATATTTTTTCATTGAGAATGGGTATGTATTGCCCTGCGCGATCAGCCAACAGCTAATGCCCCTTCAATACCTGCATTCCTACTAACAGTTGGGCCTTTGTTTTCTGCATTCTGGCCTAGGTAGCGCCCATGCAAAAGTTTGTCTCTCTGGCCCCAATTGACTGGAAAAAAACGAGGGGAAAAGGTGTAATCTACGGGTCATGGTTGATACAATAATTTCCCTGGGACTCAAACAGGACACCTTCTCGAGGTGCTGTGAGGTGACCACCGGCCCCTGCATAGCAAACAAACCTGTATCGGCATGTCACCAGCAACTGAATGTGTCGCCTGCAGGCTACACATAGGAGGCTGCAGTAGGTGCATTAACCCATTGGGCTGTCGACCCTCCTTCCTCTGAGAGCAGGAAAGTGAATTTCCATGTTGCCTTCCTTTGGCACATTAGATCTATCATTCAACCCAATTCAGAGGATGTTTTGCTTCACAGAGAAATGACAATCATTGTGAGGTGTCAGCCACTAATAGCTAAGCAGGTCAGTTAAATCTTTGACTTTGTCATTGGGGTGTACTGATGCTACTTTTGTCTTTTGTCCTGTGCTACTGTATGCTTTTGTATTGCTGCTAGTTCAAGATTCCTAAATGTAAACACTCTGCTCTCAAAAGTGAAAGATTTGAATGACTCTTGATGCAACAAGCATTTCCCACTCTTTGCCCTGGGGGTGAGAGGGCTGCTTTCTGCCTTTAACACCCTCAATTTGGGAGTGGCTGGCTCCACCACTGAGAATGAGGACCTAATCCTGGTCGGAAACGGACAGAGGTCCGCGCCCTGCGTCCTCCACGCGTCCCTAACGCTCCCAAACGCGACCACAGCCCTTTACGGGCACAGCCCTATGTCCGGTGCAGCCTCTATGGTGCAGCCACCCAGGTAGCTTAGGGTTAGGATATGTGCTCTTCAAGATAAGACTGGCCAACCAGGCCCTGGAGAGTGTCACAGCATGCTCTGTAATTCCCTAGTGATGGTGGCCTTGGTGACAATGATTTTGCTGGAATACTGATGCCTTTTTTCCTCCCAGAAGCCCCAGAAGCCTAGTGAAATGAAGGGGTGTGCACCTCTCACTGGCCTCTGTTTACCCTCTGGCTAACTGAAAGGAGTTCTGGGCTCTCCAGGCAAATGTATCCATTTGGGAGAGAGCTAGAAATAGGAAGGCTCTTTCTGCAGGCTCGGTGGGGAAGAGTCAGAGAGCTACATGCCTGAGGCATCTTTCCTCCTCCTTCGCTCATTGTGTTCCCTAACTTCTAATTCTCTGCCAGGCCAGGCCTGTTTCTTTTACTGCCAACCCCCCTGACCCCTCGTCTTCCACCTACTTCCTGCTCTATTATGCCTTCTCCTTTTTTGCTCTCTTCTATGGCCCATTGAAAAGGAATGCAGGCCTAGCTAAGCCTCATGAAGGAAATCTACCAACAAAAGATGCATTCCTCACTTATGGGAGGTGCTGTGAGACGAGCAAGAAGGGCTGAAGGGGTGATTGGGTTGTTGAGTTGGGAAGCACCAGAGGCGTAGCCAGGATTGTCTAGCAAATGGGACCTGATGCTAATGTAGTTGGGCCCACTGCACTGCCAAAAATATCTGTAAATACCCACACAGCACTGCTGAGTGGGCATTTACAGATTTTGGGTGGGCCTTGCCCCTCAGGCCCTACCCTGCCTACGCCTCTGCTCTCTCCCCCAGGGCAAAGAGTGGGAAAGGCTCGCTACAGCAAGAGTCTTTCAAATCTTTCATTTTTGAGAGCAGAGTGTTTACATTTAAAAATCTTGACCAAGCAGTAATACCAAAGCATACAGTAGTAGAGGACAGAAGACTGCCCTGCACATATCAGTACACCCCAATGACAAAGGCAAAGATTTAACTGACCTGCTTAGCGATCAGTGGCTGACACCTCACAATGAGTATCATCTCTCCGTGAAGCAAAACATCCTCTGAATTGGGGTGAAAGATAGATCTAATGTGCCAAAGGAAGGCAACATGGAAATTCAGTGTTCTGCCCTCAGAGGAAGGAGGGTCGACAGCCCAATGGGTTAATGCACCTACTGCAGCCTCCTATGTGTAGCCTGCAGGCGACACATTCAGTTGCTGGTGAGATGCTGATAAGGTTTGCTTGCTATGCAGGGGGTCACCTCACAGCAGGTAAAAAATGTTGGCCCATTGTGGGGGGCCCATTCCATACTCCACTGGGCACCCTTTTACTCCCCTCCTCAATGGCCCCTTTCCCCACATTAGGACCCTCCTTTACACACAACCCCCTCCACTATTCAGGGCCCTTTTCCCCCCCTCACACCGTACCCAGGGCCCACTTTATCCTACATCCCCATGCTTCTCTCGTCCTTCCCCCCCTCTCACCCAGCCCCCTCCTCTTCTCCACAGGGACCCCTTCATCCAGCCCTACCTTTCCTTTTTGCCTGCCCCGCCTCCTCCTTTATTTACTCTGCACTTCCTCTCCCCCACCTCCACAGTCCTGCTTCTCTGCTTTCTTCCACCCTCCCTTTACCAGGGAACTCATTACATAACCACCAAACCTTTTAGAAGGACTCTGGGTCCCCTTAACTGATTACCCAACTATTCCCTTTCTGTGCCGAAAGCAGGACTCGAACCCAGGCCCCCAGCGCTGTAAGGCAAGCACTTAACCTCTAGGCCACTGCAGTTAACTTGTGTTTGGTGGAGCGCCAGGGGGATTGGGGGGGTCAGATGTTCTATCCTCCTTGGCTTCAGTGAACATGTTTCACAACTGAAATGGGTATGCTCACGGGGGCATGCAGGAGAAAGATATATATGCCCAAAAGCTAACCTTAAAAATACAGCCACCAGTGGCTCAGGTGCTAAGTGCTTGCTCTTAGAATGCTGGAGACCTGAGTTCTAATCTAATGTCTGCAATCTCCTGGGTATGTTTTTTTTTAATTAAAAAAATATATTTTTTCATTGAAAATGGGTATGTATTGCCCTGCGCGATCAGCCAACAGCTAATGCCCCTTCAATACCTGCATTCCTACTAACAGTTGGGCCTTTGTTTTCTGCATTCTGGCCTAGGTAGCGCCCATGCAAAAGTTTGTCTCTCTGGCCCCAATTGACTGGAAAAAAACGAGGGGAAAAGGTGTAATCTACGGGTCATGGTTGATACAATAATTTCCCTGGGACTCAAACAGGACACCTTCTCGAGGTGCTGTGAGGTGACCACCGGCCCCTGCATAGCAAACAAACCTGTATCAGCATGTCACCAGCAACTGAATGTGTCGCCTGCAGGCTACACATAGGAGGCTGCAGTAGGTGCATTAACCCATTGGGCTGTCGACCCTCCTTCCTCCGAGAGCAGGAAAGTGAATTTCCATGTTGCCTTCCTTTGGCACATTAGATATATCTTTCAACCCAATTCAGAGGATGTTTTGCTTCACAGAGAAATGACAATCATTGTGAGGTGTCAGCCACTAATAGCTAAGCAGGTCAGTTAAATCTTTGACTTTGTCATTGGGGTGTACTGATATGCGCAGGGCAGTCTTCTGTCCTGTGCTACTGTATGCTTTCGTATTGCTGCTTGTTCAAGATTCCTAAATGTAAACACTCTGCTCTCAAAAGTGAAAGATTTGAAAGACTCTTGATGCAACAAGCATTTCCCACTCTTTGCCCTGGGGGTGAGAGGGCTGCTTTCTGCCTTTAACACCCTCAATTTGGGAGTGGCTGGCTCCACCACTGAGAATGAGGGCCTAATCCTGGTCGGAAACGGACAGAGGTCTGCGCCCTGCGTCCTCCACGCGTCCCAAACGCTCCCAAACGCGACCACAGCCCTTTACGGGCACAGCCCTATGTCCGGTGCAGCCTCTATGGTGCAGCCACCCAGGTAGCTTAGGGTTAGGATATGTGCTCTTCAAGATAAGCCTGGCCAACCAGGCCCTGGAGAGTGTCACAGCATGCTCTGTAATTCCCTAGTGATGGTGGCCTTGGTGACGATGATTTTGCTGGAATACTGATGCCTTTTTTCCTCCCAGAAGCCCCAGAAGCCTAGTGAAATGAAGGGGTGTGCACCTCTCACTGGCCTCTGTTTACCCTCTGGCTAACTGAAAGGAGTTCTGGGCTCTCCAGGCAAATGTATCCATTTGGGAGAGAGCTAGAAATAGGAAGGCTCTTTCTGCAGGCTCGGTGGGGAAGAGTCAGAGAGCTACATGCCTGAGGCATCTTTCCACATCCTTCGCTCATTGTGTTCCCTAACTTCTAATTCTCTGCCAGGCCCTGTTTCTTTTACTGCCAACCCCCCTGACCCTTCGTCTTCCACCTACTTCCTGCTCTATTATGCCTTCTCCTTTTTTGCTCTCTTCTATGGCCCATTGAAAAGGAATGCAGGCCTAGCTAAGCCTCATGAAGGAAATCTACCAACAAAAGATGCATTCCTCGCTTATGGGAGGTGCTGTGAGACGAGCAAGAAGGGCTGAAGGGGTGATTGGGTTGTTGAGTCGGGAAGCACCAGAGGCGTAGCCAGGATTGTCTAGCAAATGGGACCTGATGCTAATGTAGTTGGGCCCACTGCACTGCCAAAAATATCTGTAAATACCCACACAGCGCTGCTGAGTGGGCATTTACAGATTTTGGGTGGGCCTTGCCCCTCAGGCCCTACCCTGCCTACGCCTCTGCTCTCTCCCCCAGGGCAAAGAGTGGGAAAGGCTCGCTACAGCAAGAGTCTTTCAAATCTTTCATTTTTGAGAGCAGAGTGTTTACATTTAAACATCTTGACCAAGCAGCAATACCAAAGCATACAGTAGTAGAGGACAGAAGACTGCCCTGCACATATCAGTACACCCCAATGACAAAGGCAAAGATTTAACTGACCTGCTTAGCGATCAGTGGCTGACACCTGACAATGAGTATCATCTCTCCGTGAAGCAAAACATCCTCTGAATTGGGGTGAAAGATAGATCTAATGTGCCAAAGGAAGGCAACATGGAAATTCAGTGTTCTGCCCTCAGAGGAAGGAGGGTCGACAGCCCAATGGGTTAATGCACCTACTGCAGCCTCCTATGTGTAGCCTGCAGGCGACACATTCAGTTGCTGGTGAGATGCTGATAAGGTTTGCTTGCTATGCAGGGGCAGGGGGTCACCTCACAGCAGGTAAAAAATGTTGGCCCATTGTGGGGGGGCCCATTGTGGGGGGTCCATTCCTGTGGGGGGTCCATTCCATACTCCACTGGGCACCCTTTTACTCCCCTCCTCAATGGCCCCTTTCCCCACATTAGGACCCTCCTTTACACACAACCCCCTCCACTATTCAGGGCCCTATTCCCCCCCTCACACCGTACCCAGGGCCCACTTTATCCTACATCCCCATGCTTCTCTCGTCCTCCCCCCCCCCTCTCACCCAGCCCCCTCCTCTTCTCCACAGGGACCCCTTCATCCAGCCCTACCTTCCCTTTTTGCCTGCCCCGCCTCCTCCTTTATTTACTCTGCACTTCCTCTCCCCCACCAGTCCTGCTTCTCTGCTTTCTTCCACCCTCCCTTTACCAGGGAACTCATTACATAACCACCAAACCTTTTAGAAGGACTCTGGGTCCCCTCAACTGATTACCCAACTATTCCCTTTCTGTGCCGAAAGCAGGACTCGAACCCAGGCCCCCAGCACTGTAAGGCAAGCACTTAACCTCTAGGCCACTGCAGTTAACTTGTGTTTGGTGGAGCGCCAGGGGGGGTGGGGGGGTCAGATGTTCTATCCTCCTTGGCTTCAGTGAACATGTTTCACAACTGAAATGGGTATGCTCACGGGGGCATGCAGGAGAAAGATATATATGCCCAAAAGCTAACCTTAAAAATACAGCCACCAGTGGCTCAGGTGCTAAGTGCTTGCTCTTAGAATGCTGGAGACCTGAGTTCTAATCTAATGTCTGCAATCTCCTGGGTATGTTTTTTTTTAATTAAAAAAATATATTTTTTCATTGAAAATGGGTATGTATTGCCCTGCGCGATCAGCCAACAGCTAATGCCCCTTCAATACCTGCATTCCTACTAACAGTTGGGCCTTTGTTTTCTGCATTCTGGCCTAGGTAGCGCCCATGCAAAAGTTTGTCTCTCTGGCCCCAATTGACTGGAAAAAAACGAGGGGAAAAGGTGTAATCTACGGGTCATGGTTGATACAATAATTTCCCTGGGACTCAAACAGGACACCTTCTCGAGGTGCTGTGAGGTGACCACCGGCCCCTGCATAGCAAACAAACCTGTATCAGCATGTCACCAGCAACTGAATGTGTCGCCTGCAGGCTACACATAGGAGGCTGCAGTAGGTGCATTAACCCATTGGGCTGTCGACCCTCCTTCCTCTGAGAGCAGGAAAGTGAATTTCCATGTTGCCTTCCTTTGGCACATTAGATCTATCTTTCAACCCAATTCAGAGGATGTTTTGCTTCACAGAGAAATGACAATCATTGTGAGGTGTCAGCCACTAATAGCTAAGCAGGTCAGTTAAATCTTTGACTTTGTCATTGGGGTGTACTGATATGCGCAGGGCAGTCTTCTGTCCTGTGCTACTGTATGCTTTCGTATTGCTGCTTGTTCAAGATTCCTAAATGTAAACACTCTGCTCTCAAAAGTGAAAGATTTGAAAGACTCTTGATGCAACAAGCATTTCCCACTCTTTGCCCTGGGGGTGAGAGGGCTGCTTTCTGCCTTTAACACCCTCAATTTGGGAGTGGCTGGCTCCACCACTGAGAATGAGGGCCTAATCCTGGTCGGAAACGGACAGAGGTCTGCGCCCTGCGTCCTCCACGCGTCCCTAACGCTCCCAAACGCGACCACAGCCCTTTACGGGCACAGCCCTATGTCCGGTGCAGCCTCTATGGTGCAGCCACCCAGGTAGCTTAGGGTTAGGATATGTGCTCTTCAAGATAAGCCTGGCCAACCAGGCCCTGGAGAGTGTCACAGCATGCTCTGTAATTCCCTAGTGATGGTGGCCTTGGTGACGATGATTTTGCTGGAATACTGATGCCTTTTTTCCTCCCAGAAGCCCCAGAAGCCTAGTGAAATGAAGGGGTGTGCACCTCTCACTGGCCTCTGTTTACCCTCTGGCTAACTGAAAGGAGTTCTGGGCTCTCCAGGCAAATGTATCCATTTGGGAGAGAGCTAGAAATAGGAAGGCTCTTTCTGCAGGCTCGGTGGGGAAGAGTCAGAGAGCTACATGCCTGAGGCATCTTTCCTCCTCCTTCGCTCATTGTGTTCCCTAACTTCTAATTCTCTGCCAGGCCCTGTTTCTTTTACTGCCAACCCCCCTGACCCTTCATCTTCCACCTACTTCCTGCTCTATTATGCCTTCTCCTTTTTTGCTCTCTTCTATGGCCCATTGAAAAGGAATGCAGGCCTAGCTAAGCCTCATGAAGGAAATCTACCAACAAAAGATGCATTCCTCGCTTATGGGAGGTGCTGTGAGACGAGCAAGAAGGGCTGAAGGGGTGATTGGGTTGTTGAGTCGGGAAGCACCAGAGGCGTAGCCAGGATTGTCTAGCAAATGGGACCTGATGCTAATGTAGTTGGGCCCACTGCACTGCCAAAAATATCTGTAAATACCCACACAGCGCTGCTGAGTGGGCATTTACAGATTTTGGGTGGGCCTTGCCCCTCAGGCCCTACCCTGCCTACGCCTCTGCTCTCTCCCCCAGGGCAAAGAGTGGGAAAGGCTCGCTACAGCAAGAGTCTTTCAAATCTTTCATTTTTGAGAGCAGAGTGTTTACATTTAAACATCTTGACCAAGCAGCAATACCAAAGCATACAGTAGTAGAGGACAGAAGACTGCCCTGCACATATCAGTACACCCCAATGACAAAGGCAAAGATTTAACTGACCTGCTTAGCGATCAGTGGCTGACACCTGACAATGAGTATCATCTCTCCGTGAAGCAAAACATCCTCTGAATTGGGGTGAAAGATAGATCTAATGTGCCAAAGGAAGGCAACATGGAAATTCAGTGTTCTGCCCTCAGAGGAAGGAGGGTCGACAGCCCAATGGGTTAATGCACCTACTGCAGCCTCCTATGTGTAGCCTGCAGGCGACACATTCAGTTGCTGGTGAGATGCTGATAAGGTTTGCTTGCTATGCAGGGGCAGGGGGTCACCTCACAGCAGGTAAAAAATGTTGGCCCATTGTGGGGGGCCCATTGTGGGGGGTCCATTCCATACTCCACTGGGCACCCTTTTACTCCCCTCCTCATTGGCCCCTTTCCCCACATTAGGACCCTCCTTTACACACAACCCCCTCCACTATTCAGGGCCCTATTCCCCCCTCACACCGTACCCAGGGCCCACTTTATCCTACATCCCCATGCTTCTCTCGTCCTTCCCCCCCTCTCACCCAGCCCCCTCCTCTTCTCCACAGGGACCCCTTCATCCAGCCCTACCTTCCCTTTTTGCCTGCCCCGCCTCCTCCTTTATTTACTCTGCACTTCCTCTCCCCCACCTCCACAGTCCTGCTTCTCTGCTTTCTTCCACCCTCCCTTTACCAGGGAACTCATTACATAACCACCAAACCTTTTAGAAGGACTATGGGTCCCCTCAACTGATTACCCAACTATTCCCTTTCTGTGCCGAAAGCAGGACTCAAACCCAGGCCCCCAGCGCTGTAAGGCAAGCACTTAACCTCTAGGCCACTGCAGTTAACTTGTGTTTGGTGGAGCGCCAGGGGGGGTGGGGGGGGCAGATGTTCTATCCTCCTTGGCTTCAGTGAACATGTTTCACAACTGAAATGGGTATGCTCACGGGGGCATGCAGGAGAAAGATATATATGCCCAAAAGCTAACCTTAAAAATACAGCCACCAGTGGCTCAGGTGCTAAGTGCTTGCTTTTAGAATGCTGGAGACCTGAGTTCTAATCTAATGTCTGCAATCTCCTGGGTATGTTTTTTTTTAATTAAAAAAATATATTTTTTCATTGAAAATGGGTATGTATTGCCCTGCGCGATCAGCCAACAGCTAATGCCCCTTCAATACCTGCATTCCTACTAACAGTTGGGCCTTTGTTTTCTGCATTCTGGCCTAGGTAGCGCCCATGCAAAAGTTTGTCTCTCTGGCCCCAATTGACTGGAAAAAAACGAGGGGAAAAGGTGTAATCTACGGGTCATGGTTGATACAATAATTTCCCTGGGACTCAAACAGGACACCTTCTCGAGGTGCTGTGAGGTGACCACCGGCCCCTGCATAGCAAACAAACCTGTATCGGCATGTCACCAGCAACTGAATGTGTCGCCTGCAGGCTACACATAGGAGGCTGCAGTAGGTGCATTAACCCATTGGGCTGTCGACCCTCCTTCCTCTGAGAGCAGGAAAGTGAATTTCCATGTTGCCTTCCTTTGGCACATTAGATCTATCTTTCAACCCAATTCAGAGGATGTTTTGCTTCACAGAGAAATGATAATCATTGTGAGGTGTCAGCCACTAATAGCTAAGCAGGTCAGTTAAATCTTTGACTTTGTCATTGGGGTGTACTGATATCTGCAGGGCAGTCTTTTGTCCTGTGCTACTGTATGCTTTCGTATTGCTGCTTGTTCAAGATTCCTAAATGTAAACACTCTGCTCTCAAAAGTGAAAGATTTGAAAGACTCTTGATGCAACAAGCATTTCCCACTCTTTGCCCTGGGGGTGAGAGGGCTGCTTTCTGCCTTTAACACCCTCAATTTGGGAGTGGCTGGCTCCACCACTGAGAATGAGGGCCTAATCCTGGTCGGAAACGGACAGAGGTCCGCACCCTGCGTCCTCCACGCGTCCCTAACGCTCCCAAACGCGACCACAGCCCTTTACGGGCACAGCCCTATGTCCGGTGCAGCCTCTATGGTGCAGCCACCCAGGTAGCTTAGGGTTAGGATATGTGCTCTTCAAGATAAGCCTGGCCAACCAGGCCCTGGAGAGTGTCACAGCATGCTCTGTAATTCCCTAGTGATGGTGGCCTTGGTGACGATGATTTTGCTGGAATACTGATGCCTTTTTTCCTCCCAGAAGCCCCAGAAGCCTAGTGAAATGAAGGGGTGTGCACCTCTCACTGGCCTCTGTTTACCCTCTGGCTAACTGAAAGGAGTTCTGGGCTCTCCAGGCAAATGTATCCATTTGGGAGAGAGCTAGAAATAGGAAGGCTCTTTCTGCAGGCTCGGTGGGGAAGAGTCAGAGAGCTACATGCCTGAGGCATCTTTCCCCCTCCTTCGCTCATTGTGTTCCCTAACTTCTAATTCTCTGCCAGGCCCTGTTTCTTTTACTGCCAACCCCCCTGACCCTTCATCTTCCACCTACTTCCTGCTCTATTATGCCTTCTCCTTTTTTGCTCTCTTCTATGGCCCATTGAAAAGGAATGCAGGCCTAGCTAAGCCTCATGAAGGAAATCTACCAACAAAAGATGCATTCCTCACTTATGGGAGGTGCTGTGAGACGAGCAAGAAGGGCTGAAGGGGTGATTGGGTTGTTGAGTTGGGAAGCACCAGAGGCGTAGCCAGGATTGTCTAGCAAATGGGACCTGATGCTAATGTAGTTGGGCCCACTGCACTGCCAAAAATATCTGTAAATACCCACACAGCGCTGCTGAGTGGGCATTTACAGATTTTGGGTGGGCCTTGCCCCTCAGGCCCTACCCTGCCTACGCCTCTGCTCTCTCCCCCAGGGCAAAGAGTGGGAAAGGCTCGCTACAGCAAGAGTCTTTCAAATCTTTCATTTTTGAGAGCAGAGTGTTTACATTTAAAAATCTTGACCAAGCAGTAATACCAAAGCATACAGTAGTAGAGGACAGAAGACTGCCCTGCACATATCAGTACACCCCAATGACAAAGGCAAAGATTTAACTGACCTGCTTAGCGATCAGTGGCTGACACCTCACAATGAGTATCATCTCTCCGTGAAGCAAAACATCCTCTGAATTGGGGTGAAAGATAGATCTAATGTGCCAAAGGAAGGCAACATGGAAATTCAGTGTTCTGCCCTCAGAGGAAGGAGGGTCGACAGCCCAATGGGTTAATGCACCTACTGCAGCCTCCTATGTGTAGCCTGCAGGCGACACATTCAGTTGCTGGTGAGATGCTGATAAGGTTTGCTTGCTATGCAGGGGCAGGGGGTCACCTCACAGCAGGTAAAAAATGTTGGCCCATTGTGGGGTGCCCATTCCATACTCCACTGGCACCCTTTTACTCCCCTCCTCAATGGCCCCTTTCCCCACATTAGGACCCTCCTTTACACACAACCCCCTCCACTATTCAGGGCCCTTTTCCCCCCCCTCACACCGTACCCAGGGCCCACTTTATCCTACATCCCCATGCTTCTCTCGTCCTTCCCCCCCTCTCACCCAGCCCCCTCCTCTTCTCCACAGGGACCCCTTCATCCAGCCCTACCTTCCCTTTTTGCCTGCCCCGCCTCCTCCTTTATTTACTCTGCACTTCCTCTCCCCCACCTCCACAGTCCTGCTTCTCTGCTTTCTTCCACCCTCCCTTTACCAGGGAACTCATTACATAACCACCAAACCTTTTAGAAGGACTCTGGGTCCCCTCAACTGATTACCCAACTATTCCCTTTCTGTGCCGAAAGCAGGACTCGAACCCAGGCCCCCAGCGCTGTAAGGCAAGCACTTAACCTCTAGGCCACTGCAGTTAACTTGTGTTTGGTGGAGCGCCAGGGGGAGTGGGGGGGTCAGATGTTCTACCCTCCTTGGCTCCAGTGAACATGTTTCACAACTGAAATGGGTATGCTCACGGGGGCATGCAGGAGAAAGATATATATGCCCAAAAGCTAACCTTAAAAATACAGCCACCAGTGGCTCAGGTGCTAAGTGCTTGCTCTTAGAATGCTGGAGACCTGAGTTCTAATCTAATGTCTGCAATCTCCTGGGTATGTTTTTTTTTAATTAAAAAAATATATTTTTTCATTGAAAATGGGTATGTATTGCCCTGCGCGATCAGCCAACAGCTAATGCCCCTTCAATACCTGCATTCCTACTAACAGTTGGGCCTTTGTTTTCTGCATTCTGGCCTAGGTAGCGCCCATGCA
This sequence comes from Ambystoma mexicanum, assembly GCF_040938575.1. Taxonomy (NCBI): domain Eukaryota; kingdom Metazoa; phylum Chordata; class Amphibia; order Caudata; family Ambystomatidae; genus Ambystoma; species Ambystoma mexicanum. The sequence continues at coordinate 662,748,849 of NC_090923.1, read as the reverse complement.
AAAGTTTGTCTCTCTGGCCCCAATTGACTGGAAAAAAACGAGGGGAAAAGGTGTAATCTACGGGTCATGGTTGATACAATAATTTCCCTGGGACTCAAACAGGACACCTTCTCGAGGTGCTGTGAGGTGACCACCGGCCCCTGCATAGCAAACAAACCTGTATCAGCATGTCACCAGCAACTGAATGTGTCGCCTGCAGGCTACACATAGGAGGCTGCAGTAGGTGCATTAACCCATTGGGCTGTCGACCCTCCTTCCTCTGAGAGCTGGAAAGTGAATTTCCATGTTGCCTTCCTTTGGCACATTAGATCTATCTTTCAACCCAATTCAGAGGATGTTTTGCTTCACAGAGAAATGACAATCATTGTGAGGTGTCAGCCACTAATAGCTAAGCAGGTCAGTTAAATCTTTGACTTTGTCATTGGGGTGTACTGATATGCGCAGGGCAGTCTTCTGTCCTGTGCTACTGTATGCTTTCGTATTGCTGCTTGTTCAAGATTCCTAAATGTAAACACTCTGCTCTCAAAAGTGAAAGATTTGAAAGACTCTTGATGCAACAAGCATTTCCCACTCTTTGCCCTGGGGGTGAGAGGGCTGCTTTCTGTCTTTAACACCCTCAATTTGGGAGTGGCTGGCTCCACCACTGAGAATGAGGGCCTAATCCTGGTCGGAAACGGACAGAGGTCTGCGCCCTGCGTCCTCCACGCGTCCCTAACGCTCCCAAACGCGACCACAGCCCTTTACGGGCACAGCCCTATGTCCGGTGCAGCCTCTATGGTGCAGCCACCCAGGTAGCTTAGGGTTAGGATATGTGCTCTTCAAGATAAGCCTGGCCAACCAGGCCCTGGAGAGTGTCACAGCATGCTCTGTAATTCCCTAGTGATGGTGGCCTTGGTGACGATGATTTTGCTGGAATACTGATGCCTTTTTTCCTCCCAGAAGCCCCAGAAGCCTAGTGAAATGAAGGGGTGTGCACCTCTCACTGGCCTCTGTTTACCCTCTGGCTAACTGAAAGGAGTTCTGGGCTCTCCAGGCAAATGTATCCATTTGGGAGAGAGCTAGAAATAGGAAGGCTCTTTCTGCAGGCTCGGTGGGGAAGAGTCAGAGAGCTACATGCCTGAGGCATCTTTCCTCCTCCTTCGCTCATTGTGTTCCCTAACTTCTAATTCTCTGCCAGGCCCTGTTTCTTTTACTGCCAACCCCCCTGACCCTTCGTCTTCCACCTACTTCCTGCTCTATTATGCCTTCTCCTTTTTTGCTCTCTTCTATGGCCCATTGAAAAGGAATGCAGGCCTAGCTAAGCCTCATGAAGGAAATCTACCAACAAAAGATGCATTCCTCGCTTATGGGAGGTGCTGTGAGACGAGCAAGAAGGGCTGAAGGGGTGATTGGGTTGTTGAGTCGGGAAGCACCAGAGGCGTAGCCAGGATTGTCTAGCAAATGGGACCTGATGCTAATGTAGTTGGGCCCACTGCACTGCCAAAAATATCTGTAAATACCCACACAGCGCTGCTGAGTGGGCATTTACAGATTTTGGGTGGGCCTTGCCCCTCAGGCCCTACCCTGCCTACGCCTCTGCTCTCTCCCCCAGGGCAAAGAGTGGGAAAGGCTTGCTACAGCAAGAGTCTTTCAAATCTTTCATTTTTGAGAGCAGAGTGTTTACATTTAAAAATCTTGACCAAGCAGTAATACCAAAGCATACAGTAGTAGAGGACAGAAGACTGCCCTGCACATATCAGTACACCCCAATGACAAAGGCAAAGATTTAACTGACCTGCTTAGCGATCAGTGGCTGACACCTCACAATGAGTATCATCTCTCCGTGAAGCAAAACATCCTCTGAATTGGGGTGAAAGATGGATCTAATGTGCCAAAGGAAGGCAACATGGAAATTCAGTGTTCTGCCCTCAGAGGAAGGAGGGTCGACAGCCCAATGGGTTAATGCACCTACTGCAGCCTCCTATGTGTAGCCTGCCGGCGACACATTCAGTTGCTGGTGAGATGCTGATAAGGTTTGCTTGCTATGCAGGGGCAGGGGGTCACCTCACAGCAGGTAAAAAATGTTGGCCCATTGTGGGGGGCCCATTGTGGGGGGTCCATTCCATACTCCACTGGGCACCCTTTTACTCCCCTCCTCAATGGCCCCTTTCCCCACATTAGGACCCTCCTTTACACACAACCCCCTCCACTATTCAGGGCCCTATTCCCCCCCTCACACCGTACCCAGGGCCCACTTTATCCTACATCCCCATGCTTCTCTCGTCCTTCCCCCCCTCTCACCCAGCCCCCTCCTCTTCTCCACAGGGACCCCTTCATCCAGCCCTACCTTCCCTTTTTGCCTGCCCCGCCTCCTCCTTTATTTACTCTGCACTTCCTCTCCCCCACCTCCACAGTCCTGCTTCTCTGCTTTCTTCCACCCTCCCTTTACCAGGGAACTCATTACATAACCACCAAACCTTTTAGAAGGACTCTGGGTCCCCTCAACTGATTACCCAACTATTCCCTTTCTGTGCCGAAAGCAGGACTCGAACCCAGGCCCCCAGCGCTGTAAGGCAAGCACTTAACCTCTAGGCCACTGCAGTTAACTTGTGTTTGGTGGAGCGCCAGGGGGAGTGGGGGGGTCAGATGTTCTATCCTCCTTGGCTTCAGTGAACATGTTTCACAACTGAAATGGGTATGCTCACGGGGGCATGCAGGAGAAAGATATATATGCCCAAAAGCTAACCTTAAAAATACAGCCACCAGTGGCTCAGGTGCTAAGAGCTTGCTCTTAGAATGCTGGAGACCTGAGTTCTAATCTAATGTCTGCAATCTCCTGGGTATGTTTTTTTTTAATTAAAAAAATATATTTTTTCATTGAAAATGGGTATGTATTGCCCTGCGCGATCAGCCAACAGCTAATGCCCCTTCAATACCTGCATTCCTACTAACAGTTGGGCCTTTGTTTTCTGCATTCTGGCCTAGGTAGCGCCCATGCAAAAGTTTGTCTCTCTGGCCCCAATTGACTGGAAAAAAACGAGGGGAAAAGGTGTAATCTACGGGTCATGGTTGATACAATAATTTCCCTGGGACTCAAACAGGACACCTTCTCGAGGTGCTGTGAGGTGACCACCGGCCCCTGCATAGCAAACAAACCTGTATCAGCATGTCACCAGCAACTGAATGTGTTGCCTGCAGGCTACACATAGGAGGCTGCAGTAGGTGCATTAACCCATTGGGCTGTCGACCCTCCTTCCTCTGAGAGCAGGAAAGTGAATTTCCATGTTGCCTTCCTTTGGCACATTAGATCTATCTTTTAACCCAATTCAGAGGATGTTTTGCTTCACAGAGAAATGATAATCATTGTGAGGTGTCAGCCACTAATAGCTAAGCAGGTCAGTTAAATCTTTGACTTTGTCATTGGGGTGTACTGATATGCGCAGGGCAGTCTTCTGTCCTGTGCTACTGTATGCTTTCGTATTGCTGCTTGTTCAAGATTCCTAAATGTAAACACTCTGCTCTCAAAAGTGAAAGATTTGAAAGACGCTTGATGCAACAAGCATTTCCCACTCTTTGCCCTGGGGGTGAGAGGGCTGCTTTCTGCCTTTAACACCCTCAATTTGGGAGTGGCTGGCTCCACCACTGAGAATGAGGGCCTAATCCTGGTCGGAAACGGACAGAGGTCTGCGCCCTGCGTCCTCCACGCGTCCCTAACGCTCCCAAACGCGACCACAGCCCTTTACGGGCACAGCCCTATGTCCGGTGCAGCCTCTATGGTGCAGCCACCCAGGTAGCTTAGGGTTAGGATATGTGCTCTTCAAGATAAGCCTGGCCAACCAGGCCCTGGAGAGTGTCACAGCATGCTCTGTAATTCCCTAGTGATGGTGGCCTTGGTGACGATGATTTTGCTGGAATACTGATGCCTTTTTTCCTCCCAGAAGCCCCAGAAGCCTAGTGAAATGAAGGGGTGTGCACCTCTCACTGGCCTCTGTTTACCCTCTGGCTAACTGAAAGGAGTTCTGGGCTCTCCAGGCAAATGTATCCATTTGGGAGAGAGCTAGAAATAGGAAGGCTCTTTCTGCAGGCTCGGTGGGGAAGAGTCAGAGAGCTACATGCCTGAGGCATCTTTCCTCCTCCTTCGCTCATTGTGTTCCCTAACTTCTAATTCTCTGCCAGGCCCTGTTTCTTTTACTGCCAACCCCCCTGACCCTTCGTCTTCCACCTACTTCCTGCTCTATTATGCCTTCTCCTTTTTTGCTCTCTTCTATGGCCCATTGAAAAGGAATGCAGGCCTAGCAAAGCCTCATGAAGGAAATCTACCAACAAAAGATGCATTCCTCGCTTATGGGAGGTGCTGTGAGACGAGCAAGAAGGGCTGAAGGGGTGATTGGGTTGTTGAGTCGGGAAGCACCAGAGGCGTAGCCAGGATTGTCTAGCAAATGGGACCTGATGCTAATGTAGTTGGGCCCACTGCACTGCCAAAAATATCTGTAAATACCCACACAGCGCTGCTGAGTGGGCATTTACAGATTTTGGGTGGGCCTTGCCCCTCAGGCCCTACCCTGCCTACGCCTCTGCTCTCTCCCCCAGGGCAAAGAGTGGGAAAGGCTCGCTACAGCAAGAGTCTTTCAAATCTTTCATTTTTGAGAGCAGAGTGTTTACATTTAAAAATCTTGACCAAGCAGTAATACCAAAGCATACAGTAGTAGAGGACAGAAGACTGCCCTGCACATATCAGTACACCCCAATGACAAAGGCAAAGATTTAACTGACCTGCTTAGCGATCAGTGGCTGACACCTCACAATGAGTATCATCTCTCCGTGAAGCAAAACATCCTCTGAATTGGGGTGAAAGATGGATCTAATGTGCCAAAGGAAGGCAACATGGAAATTCAGTGTTCTGCCCTCAGAGGAAGGAGGGTCGACAGCCCAATGGGTTAATGCACCTACTGCAGCCTCCTATGTGTAGCCTGCAGGCGACACATTCAGTTGCTGGTGAGATGCTGATAAGGTTTGCTTGCTATGCAGGGGCAGGGGGTCACCTCACAGCAGGTAAAAAATGTTGGCCCATTGTGGGGGGTCCATTCCATACTCCACTGGGCACCCTTTTACTCCCCTCCTCAATGGCCCCTTTCCCCACATTAGGACCCTACTTTACACACAACCCCCTCCACTATTCAGGGCCCTATTCCCCCCCTCACACCGTACCCAGGGCCCACTTTATCCCACATCCCCATGCTTCTCTCGTCCTTCCCCCCCTCTCACCCAGCCCCCTCCTCTTCTCCACAGGGACCCCTTCATCCAGCCCTACCTTCCCTTTTTGCCTGCCCCGCCTCCTCCTTTATTTACTCTGCACTTCCTCTCCCCCACCTCCACAGTCCTGCTTCTCTGCTTTCTTCCACCCTCCCTTTACCAGGGAACTCATTACATAACCACCAAACCTTTTAGAAGGACTCTGGGTCCCCTCAACTGATTACCCAACAATTCCCTTTCTGTGCCGAAAGCAGGACTCGAACCCAGGCCCCCAGCGCTGTAAGGCAAGCACTTAACCTCTAGGCCACTGCAGTTAACTTGTGTTTGGTGGAGCGCCAGGGGGGGTGGGGGGGTCAGATGTTCTATCCTCCTTGGCTTCAGTGAACATGTTTCACAACTGAAATGGGTATGCTCACGGGGGCATGCAGGAGAAAGATATATATGCCCAAAAGCTAACCTTAAAAATACAGCCACCAGTGGCTCAGGTGCTAAGTGCTTGCTCTTAGAATGCTGGAGACCTGAGTTCTAATCTAATGTCTGCAATCTCCTGGGTATGTTTTTTTTTAATTAAAAAAATATATTTTTTCATTGAAAATGGGTATGTTTTGCCCTGCGCGATCAGCCAACAGCTAATGCCCCTTCAATACCTGCATTCCTACTAACAGTTGGGCCTTTGTTTTCTGCATTCTGGCCTAGGTAGCGCCCATGCAAAAGTTTGTCTCTCTGGCCCCAATTGACTGGAAAAAAACGAGGGGAAAAGGTGTAATCTACGGGTCATGGTTGATACAATAATTTCCCTGGGACTCAAACAGGACACCTTCTCGAGGTGCTGTGAGGTGACCACCGGCCCCTGCATAGCAAACAAACCTGTATCAGCATGTCACCAGCAACTGAATGTGTCGCCTGCAGGCTACACATAGGAGGCTGCAGTAGGTGCATTAACCCATTGGGCTGTCGACCCTCCTTCCTCTGAGAGCAGGAAAGTGAATTTCCATGTTGCCTTCCTTTGGCACATTAGATCTATCTTTCAACCCAATTCAGAGGATGTTTTGCTTCACAGAGAAATGACAATCATTGTGAGGTGTCAGCCACTAATAGCTAAGCAGGTCAGTTAAATCTTTGACTTTGTCATTGGGGTGTACTGATATGCGCAGGGCAGTCTTCTGTCCTGTGCTACTGTATGCTTTCGTATTGCTGCTTGTTCAAGATTCCTAAATGTAAACACTCTGCTCTCAAAAGTGAAAGATTTGAAAGACTCTTGATGCAACAAGCATTTCCCACTCTTTGCCCTGGGGGTGAGAGGGCTGCTTTCTGCCTTTAACACCCTCAATTTGGGAGTGGCTGGCTCCACCACTGAGAATGAGGGCCTAATCCTGGTCGGAAACGGACAGAGGTCTGCGCCCTGCGTCCTCCACGCGTCCCTAACGCTCCCAAACGCGACCACAGCCCTTTACGGGCACAGCCCTATGTCCGGTGCAGCCTCTATGGTGCAGCCACCCAGGTAGCTTAGGGTTAGGATATGTGCTCTTCAAGATAAGCCTGGCCAACCAGGCCCTGGAGAGTGTCACAGCATGCTCTGTAATTCCCTAGTGATGGTGGCCTTGGTGACGATGATTTTGCTGGAATACTGATGCCTTTTTTCCTCCCAGAAGCCCAGGAAGCCTAGTGAAATGAAGGGGTGTGCACCTCTCACTGGCCTCTGTTTACCCTCTGGCTAACTGAAAGGAGTTCTGGGCTCTCCAGGCAAATGTATCCATTTGGGAGAGAGCTAGAAATAGGAAGGCTCTTTCTGCAGGCTCGGTGGGGAAGAGTCAGAGAGCTACATGCCTGAGGCATCTTTCCTCCTCCTTCGCTCATTGTGTTCCCTAACTTCTAATTCTCTGCCAGGCCCTGTTTCTTTTAATGCCAACCCCCCTGACCCTTCGTCTTCCACCTACTTCCTGCTCTATTATGCCTTCTCCTTTTTTGCTCTCTTCTATGGCCCATTGAAAAGGAATGCAGGCCTAGCTAAGCCTCATGAAGGAAATCTACCAACAAAAGATGCATTCCTCGCTTATGGGAGGTGCTGTGAGACGAGCAAGAAGGGCTGAAGGGGTGATTGGGTTGTTGAGTCGGGAAGCACCAGGGGCGTAGCCAGGATTGTCTAGCAAATGGGACCTGATGCTAATGTAGTTGGGCCCACTGCACTGCCAAAAATATCTGTAAATACCCACACAGCGCTGCTGAGTGGGCATTTACAGATTTTGGGTGGGCCTTGCCCCTCAGGCCCTACCCTGCCTACGCCTCTGCTCTCTCCCCCAGGGCAAAGAGTGGGAAAGGCTCGCTACAGCAAGAGTCTTTCAAATCTTTCATTTTTGAGAGCAGAGTGTTTACATTTAAACATCTTGACCAAGCAGCAATACCAAAGCATACAGTAGTAGAGGACAGAAGACTGCCCTGCACATATCAGTACACCCCAATGACAAAGGCAAAGATTTAACTGACCTGCTTAGCGATCAGTGGCTGACACCTGACAATGAGTATCATCTCTCCGTGAAGCAAAACATCCTCTGAATTGGGGTGAAAGATAGATCTAATGTGCCAAAGGAAGGCAACATGGAAATTCAGTGTTCTGCCCTCAGAGGAAGGAGGGTCGACAGCCCAATGGGTTAATGCACCTACTGCAGCCTCCTATGTGTAGCCTGCAGGCGACACATTCAGTTGCTGGTGAGATGCTGATAAGGTTTGCTTGCTATGCAGGGGCAGGGGGTCACCTTACAGCAGGTAAAAAATGTTGGCCCATTGTGGGGGGTCCATTCCATACTCCACTGGGCACCCTTTTACTCCCCTCCTCAATGGCCCCTTTCCCCACATTAGGACCCTCCTTTACGCACAACCCCCTCCACTATTCAGGGCCCTATTCCCCCCCCTCACACCATACCCAGGGCCCACTTTATCCTACATCCCCATGCTTCTCTCGTCCTTCCCCCCTCTCACCCAGCCCCCTCCTCTTCTCCACAGGGACCCCTTCATCCAGCCCTACCTTCCCTTTTTGCCTGCCCCGCCTCCTCCTTTATTTACTCTGCACTTCCTCTCCCCCACCTCCACAGTCCTGCTTCTCTGCTTTCTTCCAACCTCCCTTTACCAGGGAACTCATTACATAACCACCAAACCTTTTAGAAGGACTCTGGGTCCCCTCAACTGATTACCCAACTATACCGTTTCTGTGCCGAAAGCAGGACTCGGACCCAGGCCCCCAGCTCTGTAACGCAAGCACTTAACCTCTAGGCCACTGCAGTTAGCTTGTGTTTGGTGGAGCGCCAGGGGGGGTGGGGGGGGGTCAGATGTTCTATCCTCCTTGGCTTCAGTGAACATGTTCACAACTGAAATGGGTATGCTCACGGGGGCATGCAGGAGAAAGATATATATACCCAAAAGCTAACCTCAAAAATACAGCCACCAGTGGCTCAGGTGCTAAGTGCTTGCTCTTAGAATGCTGGAGACCTGAGTTCTAATCCAATGTCTGCAATCTCCTGGGCATGTTTTTTTTTAATTAAAAAAATATATTTTTTCATTGAAAATGGGTATGTATTGCCCTGCGCGATCAGCCAACAGCTAATGCCCCTTCAATACCTGCATTCCTACTAACAGTTGGGCCTTTGTTTTCTGCATTCTGGCCTAGGTAGCGCCCATGCAAAAGTTTGTCTCTCTGGCCCCAATTGACTGGAAAAAAACGAGGGGAAAAGGTGTAATCTACGGGTCATGGTTGATACAATAATTTCCCTGGAACTCAAACAGTACACCTTCTCGAGGTGCTGTGAGGTGACCACCGGCCCCTGCATAGCAAACAAACCTGTATCAGCATGTCACCAGCAACTGAATGTGTCGCCTGCAGGCTACACATAGGAGGCTGCAGTAGGTGCATTAACCCATTGGGCTGTCGACCCTCCTTCCTCTGAGAGCAGGAAAGTGAATTTCCATGTTGCCTTCCTTTGGAACATTAGATCTATCTTTCAACCCAATTCAGAGGATGTTTTGCTTCACAGAGAAATGATAATCATTGTGAGGTGTCAGCCACTAATAGCTAAGCAGGTCAGTTAAATCTTTGACTTTGTCATTGGGGTGTACTGATATCTGCAGGGCAGTCTTTTGTCCTGTGCTACTGTATGCTTTCGTATTGCTGCTTGTTCAAGATTCCTAAATGTAAACACTCTGCTCTCAAAAGTGAAAGATTTGAAAGACTCTTGATGCAACAAGCATTTCCCACTCTTTGCCCTGGGGGTGAGAGGGCTGCTTTCTGCCTTTAACACCCTCAATTTGGGAGTGGCTGGCTCCACCACTGAGAATGAGGGCCTAATCCTGGTCGGAAACGGACAGAGGTCTGCGCCCTGCGTCCTCCACGCGTCCCTAACGCTCCCAAACGCGACCACAGCCCTTTACGGGCACAGCCCTATGTCCGGTGCAGTCTCTATGGTGCAGCCACCCAGGTATCTTAGGGTTAGGATATGTGCTCTTCAAGATAAGCCTGGCCAACCAGGCCCTGGAGAGTGTCACAGCATGCTCTGTAATTCCATAGTGATGGTGGCCTTGGTGACGATGATTTTGCTGGAATACTGATGCCTTTTTTCCTCCCAGAAGCCCCAGAAGCCTAGTGAAATGAAGGGGTGTGCACCTCTCACTGGCCTCTGTTTACCCTCTGGCTAACTGAAAGGAGTTCTGGGCTCTCCAGGCAAATGTATCCATTTGGGAGAGAGCTAGAAATAGGAAGGCTCTTTCTGCAGGCTCGGTGGGGAAGAGTCAGAGAGCTACATGCCTGAGGCATCTTTCCTCCTCCTTCGCTCATTGTGTTCCCTAACTTCTAATTCTCTGCCAGGCCCTGTTTCTTTTACTGCCAACCCCCCTGACCCCTCGTCTTCCACCTACTTCCTGCTCTATTATGCCTTCTCCTTTTTTGCTCTCTTCTATGGCCCATTGAAAAGGAATGCAGGCCTAGCTAAGCCTCATGAAGGAAATCTACCAACAAAAGATGCATTCCTCGCTTATGGGAGGTGCTGTGAGACGAGCAAGAAGGGCTGAAGGGGTGATTGGGTTGTTGAGTCGGGAAGCACCAGAGGCGTAGCCAGGATTGTCTAGCAAATGGGACCTGATGCTAATGTAGTTGGGCCCACTGCACTGCCAAAAATATCTGTAAATACCCACACAGCGCTGCTGAGTGGGCATTTACAGATTTTGGGTGGGCCTTGCCCCTCAGGCCCTACCCTGCCTACGCCTCTGCTCTCTCCCCCAGGGCAAAGAGTGGGAAAGGCTCGCTACAGCAAGAGTCTTTCAAATCTTTCATTTTTGAGAGCAGAGTGTTTACATTTAAAAATCTTGACCAAGCAGCAATACCAAAGCATACAGTAGTAGAGGACAGAAGACTGCCCTGCACATATCAGTACACCCCAATGACAAAGGCAAAGATTTAACTGACCTGCTTAGCGATCAGTGGCTGACACCTCACAATGAGTATCATCTCTCCGTGAAGCAAAACATCCTCTGAATTGGGGTGAAAGATAGATCTAATGTGCCAAAGGAAGGCAACATGGAAATTCAGTGTTCCGCCCTCAGAGGAAGGAGGGTCTACAGCCCAATGGGTTAATGCACCTACTGCACCCTCCTATGTGTAGCCTGTAGGTGACACATTCAGTTGCTGGTGAGATGCTGATAAGGTTTGCTTGCTATGCAGGGGCAGGGGGTCACCTCACAGCAGGTAAAAAATGTTGGCCCATTGTGGGGGGTCCATTCCATACTCCACTGGGCACCCTTTTACTCCCCTCCTCAATGGCCCCTTTCCCCACATTAGGACCCTCCTTTACACACAACCCCCTCCACTATTCAGGGCCCTATTCCCCCCCTCACACCGTACCCAGGGCCCACTTTATCCTACATCCCCATGCTTCTCTCGTCCTTCCCCCCTCTCACCCAGCCCCCTCCTCTTCTCCACAGGGACCCCTTCATCCAGCCCTACCTTCCCTTTTTGCCTGCCCCGCCTCCTCCTTTATTTACTCTGCACTTCCTCTCCCCCACCTCCACAGTCCTGCGTCTCTACTTTCTTACACCCTCCCTTTACCAGGGAACTCATTACATAACCACCAAACCTTTTAGAAGGACTCTGGGTCCCCTCAACTGATTACCCAACTATTCCGTTTCTGTGCCGAAAGCAGGACTCAAACCCAGGCCCCCAGCGCTGTAACGCAAGCACTTAACCTCTAGGCCACTGCAGTTAGCTTGTGTTTGGTGGAGCGCCAGGAGGGGGGGGGGGGTCAGATGTTCTATCCTCCTTGGCTTCAGTGAACATGTTCACAACTGAAACGGGTATGCTCACGGGGGCATGCAGGAGAAAGATATATATACCCAAAAGCTAACCTCAAAAATACAGCCACCAGTGGCTCAGGTGCTAAGTGCTTGCTCTTAGAATGCTGGAGACCTGAGTTCTAATCCAATGTCTGCAATCTCCTGGTCATGTTTTTTTTTAATTAAAAAAATATATTTTTTCATTGAAAATGGGTATGTATTGCCCTGCGCGATCAGCCAACAGCTAATGCCCCTTCAATACCTGCATTCCTACTAACAGTTGGGCCTTTGTTTTCTGCATTCTGGCCTAGGTAGCGCCCATGCAAAAGTTTGTCTCTCTGGCCCCAATTGACTGGAAAAAAACGAGGGGAAAAGGTGTAATCTACGGGTCATGGTTGATACAATAATTTCCCTGGAACTCAAACAGTACACCTTCTCGAGGTGCTGTGAGGTGACCACCGGCCCCTGCATAGCAAACAAACCTGTATCAGCATGTCACCAGCAACTGAATGTGTCGCCTGCAGGCTACACATAGGAGGCTGCAGTAGGTGCATTAACCCATTGGGCTGTCGACCCTCCTTCCTCTGAGAGCAGGAAAGTGAATTTCCATGTTGCCTTCCTTTGGAACATTAGATCTATCTTTCAACCCAATTCAGAGGATGTTCTGCTTCACAGAGAAATGATAATCATTGTGAGGTGTCAGCCACTAATAGCTAAGCAGGTCAGTTAAATCTTTGACTTTGTCATTGGGGTGTACTGATATCTGCAGGGCAGTCTTTCGTCCTGTGCTACTGTATGCTTTCGTATTGCTGCTTGTTCAAGATTCCTAAATGTAAACACTCTGCTCTCAAAAGTGAAAGATTTTAAAGACTCTTGATGCAACAAGCATTTCCCACTCTTTGCCCTGGGGGTGAGAGGGCTGCTTTCTGCCTTTAACACCCTCAATTTGGGAGTGGCTGGCTCCACCACTGAGAATGAGGGCCTAATCCTGGTCGGAAACGGACAGAGGTCTGCGCCCTGCGTCCTCCACGCGTCCCTAACGCTCCCAAACGCGACCACAGCCCTTTACGGGCACAGCCCTATGTCCGGTGCAGCCTCTATGATGCAGCCACCCAGGTAGGTTAGGGTTAGGATATGTGCTCTTCAAGATAAGCCTGGCCAACCAGGCCCTGGAGAGTGTCACAGCATGCTCTGTAATTCCCTAGTGATGGTGGCCTTGGTGACGATGATTTTGCTGGAATACTGATGCCTTTTTTCCTCCCAGAAGCCCCAGAAGCCTAGTGAAATGAAGGGGTGTGCACCTCTCACTGGCCTCTGTTTACCCTCTGGCTAACTGAAAGGAGTTCTGGGCTCTCCAGGCAAATGTATCCATTTGGGAGAGAGCTAGAAATAGGAAGGCTCTTTCTGCAGGCTCGGTGGGGAAGAGTCAGAGAGCTACATGCCTGAGGCATCTTTCCTCCTCCTTCGCTCATTGTGTTCCCTAACTTCTAATTCTCTGCCAGGCCAGGCCTGTTTCTTTTACTGCCAACACCCCTGACCCCTCGTCTTCCACCTACTTCCTGCTCTATTATGCCTTCTCCTTTTTTGCTCTCTTCTATGGCCCATTGAAAAGGAATGCAGGCCTAGCTAAGCCTCATGAAGGAAATCTACCAACAAAAGATGCATTCCTCGCTTATGGGAGGTGCTGTGAGACGAGCAAGAAGGGCTGAAGGGGTGATTGGGTTGTTGAGTCGGGAAGCACCAGAGGCGTAGCCAGGATTGTCTAGCAAATGGGACCTGATGCTAATGTAGTTGGGCCCACTGCACTGCCAAAAATATCTGTAAATACCCACACAGCGCTGCTGAGTGGGCATTTACAGATTTTGGGTGGGCCTTGCCCCTCAGGCCCTACCCTGCCTACGCCTCTGCTCTCTCCCCCAGGGCAAAGAGTGGGAAAGGCTCGCTACAGCAAGAGTCTTTCAAATCTTTCATTTTTGAGAGCAGAGTGTTTACATTTAAAAATCTTGACCAAGCAGCAATACCAAAGCATACAGTAGTAGAGGACAGAAGACTGCCCTGCACATATCAGTACACCCCAATGACAAAGGCAAAGATTTAACTGACCTGCTTAGCGATCAGTGGCTGACACCTCACAATGAGTATCATCTCTCCGTGAAGCAAAACATCCTCTGAATTGGGGTGAAAGATAGATCTAATGTGCCAAAGGAAGGCAACATGGAAATTCAGTGTTCCGCCCTCAGAGGAAGGAGGGTCGACAGCCCAATGGGTTAATGCACCTACTGCACCCTCCTATGTGTAGCCTGTAGGTGACACATTCAGTTGCTGGTGAGATGCTGATAAGGTTTGCTTGCTATGCAGGGGCAGGGGGTCACCTCACAGCAGGTAAAAAATGTTGGCCCATTGTGGGGGGTCCATTCCATACTCCACTGGGCACCCTTTTACTCCCCTCCTCAATGGCCCCTTTCCCCACATTAGGACCCTCCTTTACACACAACCCCCTCCACTATTCAGGGCCCTATTCCCCCCCTCACACCGTACCCAGGGCCCACTTTATCCTAGATCCCCATGCTTCTCTCGTCCTTCCCCCCTCTCACCCAGCCCCCTCCTCTTCTCCACAGGGACCCCTTCATCCAGCCCTACCTTCCCTTTTTGCCTGCCCCGCCTCCTCCTTTATTTACTCTGCACTTCCTCTCCCCCACCTCCACAGTCCTGCGTCTCTACTTTCTTACACCCTCCCTTTACCAGGGAACTCATTACATAACCACCAAACCTTTTAGAAGGACTCTGGGTCCCCTCAACTGATTACCCAACTATTCCGTTTCTGTGCCGAAAGCAGGACTCAAACCCAGGCCCCCAGCGCTGTAACGCAAGCACTTAACCTCTAGGCCACTGCAGTTAGCTTGTGTTTGGTGGAGCGCCAGGAGGGGGGGGGGGTCAGATGTTCTATCCTCCTTGGCTTCAGTGAACATGTTCACAACTGAAATGGGTATGCTCACGGGGGCATGCAGGAGAAAGATATATATACCCAAAAGCTAACCTCAAAAATACAGCCACCAGTGGCTCAGGTGCTAAGTGCTTGCGCTTAGAATGCTGGAGACCTGAGTTCTAATCCAATGTCTGCAATCTCCTGGTCATGTTTTTTTTTAATTAAAAAAATATATTTTTTCATTGAAAATGGGTATGTATTGCCCTGCGCGATCAGCCAACAGCTAATGCCCCTTCAATACCTGCATTCCTACTAACAGTTGGGCCTTTGTTTTCTGCATTCTGGCCTAGGTAGCGCCCATGCAAAAGTTTGTCTCTCTGGCCCCAATTGACTGGAAAAAAACGAGGGGAAAAGGTGTAATCTACGGGTCATGGTTGATACAATAATTTCCCTGGAACTCAAACAGTACACCTTCTCGAGGTGCTGTGAGGTGACCACCGGCCCCTGCATAGCAAACAAACCTGTATCAGCATGTCACCAGCAACTGAATGTGTCGCCTGCAGGCTACACATAGGAGGCTGCAGTAGGTGCATTAACCCATTGGGCTGTCGACCCTCCTTCCTCTGAGAGCAGGAAAGTGAATTTCCATGTTGCCTTCCTTTGGAACATTAGATCTATCTTTCAACCCAATTCAGAGGAGGTTTTGCTTCACAGAGAAATGATAATCATTGTGAGGTGTCAGCCACTAATAGCTAAGCAGGTCAGTTAAATCTTTGACTTTGTCATTGGGGTGTACTGATATCTGCAGGGCAGTCTTTCGTCCTGTGCTACTGTATGCTTTCGTATTGCTGCTTGTTCAAGATTCCTAAATGTAAACACTCTGCTCTCAAAAGTGAAAGATTTTAAAGACTCTTGATGCAACAAGCATTTCCCACTCTTTGCCCTGGGGGTGAGAGGGCTGCGTTCTGCCTTTAACACCCTCAATTTGGGAGTGGCTGGCTCCACCACTGAGAGTGAGGGCCTAATCCTGGTCGGAAACGGACAGAGGTCTGCGCCCTGCGTCCTCCACGCGTCCCTAACGCTCCCAAACGCGACCACAGCCCTTTACGGGCACAGCCCTATGTCCGGTGCAGCCTCTATGATGCAGCCACCCAGGTAGGTTAGGGTTAGGATATGTGCTCTTCAAGATAAGCCTGGCCAACCAGGCCCTGGAGAGTGTCACAGCATGCTCTGTAATTCCCTAGTGATGGTGGCCTTGGTGACGATGATTTTGCTGGAATACTGATGCCTTTTTTCCTCCCAGAAGCCCCAGAAGCCTAGTGAAATGAAGGGGTGTGCACCTCTCACTGGCCTCTGTTTACCCTCTGGCTAACTGAAAGGAGTTCTGGGCTCTCCAGGCAAATGTATCCATTTGGGAGAGAGCTAGAAATAGGAAGGCTCTTTCTGCAGGCTCGGTGGGGAAGAGTCAGAGAGCTACATGCCTGAGGCATCTTTCCTCCTCCTTCGCTCATTGTGTTCCCTAACTTCTAATTCTCTGCCAGGCCAGGCCTGTTTCTTTTACTGCCAACCCCCCTGACCCCTCGTCTTCCACCTACTTCCTGCTCTATTATGCCTTCTCCTTTTTTGCTCTCTTCTATGGCCCATTGAAAAGGAATGCAGGCCTAGCTAAGCCTCATGAAGGAAATCTACCAACAAAAGATGCATTCCTCACTTATGGGAGGTGCTGTGAGACGAGCAAGAAGGGCTGAAGGGGTGATTGGGTTGTTGAGTTGGGAAGCACCAGAGGCGTAGCCAGGATTGTCTAGCAAATGGGACCTGATGCTAATGTAGTTGGGCCCACTGCACTGCCAAAAATATCTGTAAATACCCACACAGCGCTGCTGAGTGCGCATTTACAGATTTTGGGTGGGCCTTGCCCCTCAGGCCCTACCCTGCCTACGCCTCTGCTCTCTCCCCCAGGGCAAAGAGTGGGAAAGGCTCGCTACAGCAAGAGTCTTTCAAATCTTTCATTTTTGAGAGCAGAGTGTTTACATTTAAAAATCTTGACCAAGCAGTAATACCAAAGCATACAGTAGTAGAGGACAGAAGACTGCCCTGCACATATCAGTACACCCCAATGACAAAGGCAAAGATTTAACTGACCTGCTTAGCGATCAGTGGCTGACACCTCACAATGAGTATCATCTCTCCGTGAAGCAAAACATCCTCTGAATTGGGGTGAAAGATAGATCTAATGTGCCAAAGGAAGGCAACATGGAAATTCAGTGTTCTGCCCTCAGAGGAAGGAGGGTCGACAGCCCAATGGGTTAATGCACCTACTGCAGCCTCCTATGTGTAGCCTGCAGGCGACACATTCAGTTGCTGGTGAGATGCTGATAAGGTTTGCTTGCTATGCAGGGGCAGGGGGTCACCTCACAGCAGGTAAAAAATGTTGGCCCATTGTGGGGGGCCCATTGTGGGGGGTCCATTCCATACTCCACTGGGCACCCTTTTACTCCCCTCCTCAATGGCCCCTTTCCCCACATTAGGACCCTCCTTTACACACAACCCCCTCCACTATTCAGGGCCCTATTCCCCCCCTCACACCGTACCCAGGGCCCACTTTATCCTACATCCCCATGCTTCTCTCGTCCTTCCCCCCCTCTCACCCAGCCCCCTCCTCTTCTCCACAGGGACCCCTTCATCCAGCCCTACCTTCCCTTTTTGCCTGCCTCGCCTCCTCCTTTATTTACTCTGCACTTCCTCTCCCCCACCTCCACAGTCCTGCTTCTCTACTTTCTTACACCCTCCCTTTACCAGGGAACTCATTACATAACCACCAAACCTTTTAGAAGGACTCTGGGTCCCCTCAACTGATTACCCAACTATTCCGTTTCTGTGCCGAAAGCAGGACTCGAACCCAGGCCCCCAGCGCTGTAACACAAGCACTTAACCTCTAGGCCATTGCAGTTAGCTTGTGTTTGGTGGAGCGCCAGGGGGGGTGGGGGGGTCAGATGTTCTATCCTCCTTGGCTTCAGTGAACATGTTCACAACTGAAATGGGTATGCTCACGGGGGCATGCAGGAGAAAGATATATATACCCAAAAGCTAACCTCAAAAATACAGCCACCAGTGGCTCAGGTGCTAAGTGCTTGCTCTTAGAATGCTGGAGACCCGAGTTCTAATCCAATGTCTGCAATCTCCTGGGCATGTTTTTTTTTTAATTAAAAAAATATATTTTTTCATTGAAAATGGGTATGTATTGCCCTGCGCGATCAGCCAACAGCTAATGCCCCTTCAATACCTGCATTCCTACTAACAGTTGGGCCTTTGTTTTCTGCATTCTGGCCTAGGTAGTGCCCATGCAAAAGTTTGTCTCTCTGGCCCCAATTGACTGGAAAAAAAAACGAGGGGAAAAGGTGTAATCTACGGGTCATGGTTGATACAATAATTTCCCTGGGACTCAAACAGGACACCTTCTCGAGGTGCTGTGAGGTGACCACCGGCCCCTGCATAGCAAACAAACCTGTATCAGCATGTCACCAGCAACTGAATGTGTCGCCTGCAGGCTACACATAGGAGGCTGCAGTAGATGCATTAACCCATTGGGCTGTCGACCCTCCTTCCTCTGAGAGCAGGAAAGTGAATTTCCATGTTGCCTTCCTTTGGCACGTTAGATCTAACTTTCAACCCAATTCAGAGGATGTTTTGCTTCACAGAGAAATGATAATCATTGTGAGGTGTCAGCCACTAATAGCTAAGCAGGTCAGTTAAATCTTTGACTTTGTCATTGGGGTGTACTGATATGCGCAGGGCAGTCTTCTGTCCTGTGCTACTGTATGCTTTCGTATTGCTGCTTGTTCAAGATTCCTAAATGTAAACACTCTGCTCTCAAAAGTGAAAGATTTGAAAGACTCTTGATGCAACAAGCATTTCCCACTCTTTGCCCTGGGGGTGAGAGGGCTGCTTTCTGCCTTTAACACCCTCAATTTGGGAGTGGCTGGCTCCACCACTGAGAATGAGGGCCTAATCCTGGTCGGAAACGGACAGAGGTCTGCGCCCTGCGTCCTCCACGCGTCCCCAACGCTCCCCAACGCGACCACAGCCCTTTACGGGCACAGCCCTATGTCCGGTGCAGCCTCTATGGTGCAGCCACCCAGGTAGCTTAGGGTTAGGATATGTGCTCTTCAAGATAAGCCTGGCCAACTAGGCCCTGGAGAGTGTCACAGCATGCTCTGTAATTCCCTAGTGATGGTGGCCTTGGTGACGATGATTTTGCTGGAATACTGATGCCTTTTTTCCTCCCAGAAGCCCCAGAAGCCTAGTGAAATGAAGGGGTGTGCACCTCTCACTGGCCTCTGTTTACCCTCTGGCTAACTGAAAGGAGTTCTGGGCTCTCCAGGCAAATGTATCCATTTGGGAGAGAGCTAGAAATAGGAAGGCTCTTTCTGCAGGCTCGGTGGGGAAGAGTCAGAGAGCTACATGCCTGAGGCATCTTTCCTCCTCCTTCGCTCATTGTGTTCCCTAACTTCTAATTCTCTGCCAGGCCAGGCCCTGTTTCTTTTACTGCCAACCCCCCTGACCCCTCGTCTTCCACCTACTTCCTGCTCTATTATGCCTTCTCCTTTTTTGCTCTCTTCTATGGCCCATTGAAAAGGAATGCAGGCCTAGCTAAGCCTCATGAAGGAAATCTACCAACAAAAGATGCATTCCTCGCTTATGGGAGGTGCTGTGAGACGAGCAAGAAGGGCTGAAGGGGTGATTGGGTTGTTGAGTCGGGAAGCACCAGAGGCGTAGCCAGGATTGTCTAGCAAATGGGACCTGATGCTAATGTAGTTGGGCCCACCGCACTGCCAAAAATATCTGTAAATACCCACACAGCGCTGCTGAGTGGGCATTTACAGATTTTGGGTGGGCCTTGCCCCTCAGGCCCTACCCTGCCTACGCCTCTGCTCTCTCCCCCAGGGCAAAGAGTGGGAAAGGCTCGCTACAGCAAGAGTCTTTCAAATCTTTCATTTTTGAGAGCAGAGTGTTTACATTTAAAAATCTTGACCAAGCAGCAATACCAAAGCATACAGTAGTAGAGGACAGAAGACTGCCCTGCACATATCAGTACACCCCAATGACAAAGGCAAAGATTTAACTGACCTGCTTAGCGATCAGTGGCTGACACCTCACAATGAGTATCATCTCTCCGTGAACCAAAACATCCTCTGAATTGGGGTGAAAGATAGATCTAATGTGCCAAAGGAAGGCAACATGGAAATTCAGTGTTCTGCCCTCAGAGGAAGGAGGGTCGACAGCCCAATGGGTTAATGCACCTACTGCACCCTCCTATGTGTAGCCTGTAGGTGACACATTCAGTTGCTGGTGAGATGCTGATAAGGTTTGCTTGCTATGCAGGGGCAGGGGGTCACCTCACAGCAGGTAAAAAATGTTGGCCCATTGTGGGGGGTCCATTCCATACTCCACTGGGCACCCTTTTACTCCCCTCCTCAATGGCCCCTTTCCCCACATTAGGACCCTCCTTTACACACAACCCCCTCCACTATTCAGGGCCCTATTCCCCCCCTCACACCGTACCCAGGGCCCACTTTATCCTACATCCCCATGCTTCTCTCGTCCTTCCCCCCTCTCACCCAGCCCCCTCCTCTTCTCCACAGGGACCCCTTCATCCAGCCCTACCTTCCCTTTTTGCCTGCCCCGCCTCCTCCTTTATTTACTCTGCACTTCCTCTCCCCCACCTCCACAGTCCTGCGTCTCTACTTTCTTACACCCTCCCTTTACCAGGGAACTCATTACATAACCACCAAACCTTTTAGAAGGACTCTGGGTCCCCTCAACTGATTACCCAACTATTCCGTTTCTGTGCCGAAAGCAGGACTCAAACCCAGGCCCCCAGCGCTGTAACGCAAGCACTTAGCCTCTAGGCCACTGCAGTTAGCTTGTGTTTGGTGGAGCGCCAGGGGGGGGTGGGGGGGGGTCAGATGTTCTATCCTCCTTGGCTTCAGTGAACATGTTCACAACTGAAATGGGTATGCTCACGGGGGCATGCAGGAGAAAGATATATATACCCAAAAGCTAACCTCAAAAATACAGCCACCAGTGGCTCAGGTGCTAAGTGCTTGCTCTTAGAATGCTGGAGACCTGAGTTCTAATCCAATGTCTGCAATCTCCTGGGCATGTTTTTTTTTAATTAAAAAAATATATTTTTTCATTGAAAATGGGTATGTATTGCCCTGCGCGATCAGCCAACAGCTAATGCCCCTTCAATACCTGCATTCCTACTAACAGTTGGGCCTTTGTTTTCTGCATTCTGGCCTAGGTAGCGCCCATGCAAAAGTTTGTCTCTCTGGCC
This sequence comes from Ambystoma mexicanum, assembly GCF_040938575.1. Taxonomy (NCBI): domain Eukaryota; kingdom Metazoa; phylum Chordata; class Amphibia; order Caudata; family Ambystomatidae; genus Ambystoma; species Ambystoma mexicanum. The sequence continues at coordinate 662,728,042 of NC_090923.1, read as the reverse complement.
CCAATTGACTGGAAAAAAACGAGGGGAAAAGGTGTAATCTACGGGTCATGGTTGATACAATAATTTCCCTGGGACTCAAACAGGACACCTTCTCGAGGTGCTGTGAGGTGACCACCGGCCCCTGCATAGCAAAAAAACCTGTATCAGCATGTCACCAGCAACTGAATGTGTCGCCTGCAGGCTACACATAGGAGGCTGCAGTAGGTGCATTAACCCATTGGGCTGTCGACCCTCCTTCCTCTGAGAGCAGGAAAGTGAATTTCCATGTTGCCTTCCTTTGGCACATTAGATCTATCTTTCAACCCAATTCAGAGGATGTTTTGCTTCACAGAGAAATGACAATCATTGTGAGGTGTCAGCCACTAATAGCTAAGCAGGTCAGTTAAATCTTTGACTTTGTCATTGGGGTGTACTGATATGCGCAGGGCAGTCTTCTGTCCTGTGCTACTGTATGCTTTCGTATTGCTGCTTGTTCAAGATTCCTAAATGTAAACACTCTGCTCTCAAAAGTGAAAGATTTGAAAGACTCTTGATGCAACAAGCATTTCCCACTTTTTGCCCTGGGGGTGAGAGGGCTGCTTTCTGCCTTTAACACCCTCAATTTGGGAGTGGCTGGCTCCACCACTGAGAATGAGGGCCTAATCCTGGTCGGAAACGGACAGAGGTCTGCGCCCTGCGTCCTCCACGCGTCCCTAACGCTCCCAAACGCGACCACAGCCCTTTACGGGCACAGCCCTATGTCCGGTGCAGCCTCTATGGTGCAGCCACCCAGGTAGCTTAGGGTTAGGATATGTGCTCTTCAAGATAAGCCTGGCCAACCAGGCCCTGGAGAGTGTCACAGCATGCTCTGTAATTCCCTAGTGATGGTGGCCTTGGTGACGATGATTTTGCTGGGATACTGATGCCTTTTTTCCTCCCAGAAGCCCCAGAAGCCTAGTGAAATGAAGGGGTGTGCACCTCTCACTGGCCTCTGTTTACCCTCTGGCTAACTGAAAGGAGTTCTGGGCTCTCCAGGCAAATGTATCCATTTGGGAGAGAGCTAGAAATAGGAAGGCTCTTTCTGCAGGCTCGGTGGGGAAGAGTCAGAGAGCTACATGCCTGAGGCATCTTTCCTCCTCCTTCGCTCATTGTGTTCCCTAACTTCTAATTCTCTGCCAGGCCCTGTTTCTTTTACTGCCAACCCCCCTGACCCTTCGTCTTCCACCTACTTCCTGCTCTATTATGCCTTCTCCTTTTTTGCTCTCTTCTATGGCCCATTGAAAAGGAATGCAGGCCTAGCTAAGCCTCATGAAGGAAATCTACCAACAAAAGATGCATTCCTCGCTTATGGGAGGTGCTGTGAGACGAGCAAGAAGGGCTGAAGGGGTGATTGGGTTGTTGAGTCGGGAAGCACCAGAGGCGTAGCCAGGATTGTCTAGCAAATGGGACCTGATGCTAATGTAGTTGGGCCCACTGCACTGCCAAAAATATCTGTAAATACCCACACAGCGCTGCTGAGTGGGCATTTACAGATTTTGGGTGGGCCTTGCCCCTCAGGCCCTACCCTGCCTACGCCTCTGCTCTCTCCCCCAGGGCAAAGAGTGGGAAAGGCTCGCTACAGCAAGAGTCTTTCAAATCTTTCATTTTTGAGAGCAGAGTGTTTACATTTAAAAATCTTGACCAAGCAGCAATACCAAAGCATACAGTAGTAGAGGACAGAAGACTGCCCTGCACATATCAGTACACCCCAATGACAAAGGCAAAGATTGAACTGACCTGCTTAGCGATCAGTGGCTGACACCTCACAATGAGTATCATCTCTCCGTGAAGCAAAACATCCTCTGAATTGGGGTGAAAGATAGATCTAATGTGCCAAAGGAAGGCAACATGGAAATTCAGTGTTCTGCCCTCAGAGGAAGGAGGGTCGACAGCCCAATGGGTTAATGCACCTACTGCAGCCTCCTATGTGTAGCCTGCAGGCGACACATTCAGTTGCTGGTGAGATGCTGATAAGGTTTGCTTGCTATGCAGGGGCAGGGGGTCACCTCACAGCAGGTAAAAAATGTTGGCCCATTGTGGGGGGCCCATTGTGGGGGGTCCATTCCATACTCCACTGGGCACCCTTTTACTCCCCTCCTCAATGGCCCCTTTCCCCACATTAGGACCCTCCTTTACACACAACCCCCTCCACTATTCAGGGCCCTATTCCCCCCCTCACACCGTACCCAGGGCCCACTTTATCCTACATCCCCATGCTTCTCTCGTCCTTCCCCCCCTCTCACCCAGCCCCCTCCTCTTCTCCACAGGGACCCCTTCATCCAGCCCTACCTTCCCTTTTTGCCTGCCCCGCCTCCTCCTTTATTTACTCTGCACTTCCTCTCCCCCACCTCCACAGTCCTGCTTCCCTGCTTTCTTCCACCCTCCCTTTACCAGGGAACTCATTACATAACCACCAAACCTTTTAGAAGGACTCTGGGTCCCCTCAACTGATTACCCAACTATTCCCTTTCTGTGCCGAAAGCAGGACTCGAACCCAGGCCCCCAGCGCTGTAAGGCAAGCACTTAACCTCTAGGCCACTGCAGTTAACTTGTGTTTTGTGGAGCGCCAGGGGGGGTGGGGGGTCAGATGTTCTATCCTCCTTGGCTTCAGTGAACATGTTTCACAACTGTAATGGGTATGCTCACGGGGGCATGCAGGAGAAAGATATATATGCCCAAAAGCTAACCTTAAAAATACAGCCACCAGTGGCTCAGGTGCTAAGTGCTTGCTCTTAGAATGCTGGAGACCTGAGTTCTAATCTAATGTCTGCAATCTCCTGGGTATGTTTTTTTTAATTAAAAAAATATATTTTTTCATTGAAAATGGGTATGTATTGCCCTGCGCGATCAGCCAACAGCTAATGCCCCTTCAATACCTGCATTCCTACTAACAGTTGGGCCTTTGTTTTCTGCATTCTGGCCTAGGTAGCGCCCATGCAAAAGTTTGTCTCTCTGGCCCCAATTGACTGGAAAAAAACGAGGGGAAAAGGTGTAATCTACGGGTCATGGTTGATACAATAATTTCCCTGGGACTCAAACAGGACACCTTCTCGAGGTGCTGTGAGGTGACCACCGGCCCCTGCATAGCAAACAAACCTGTATCAGCATGTCACCAGCAACTGAATGTGTCGCCTGCAGGCTACACATAGGAGGCTACAGTAGGTGCATTAACCCATTGGGCTGTCGACCCTCCTTCCTCTGAGAGCAGGAAAGTGAATTTCCATGTTGCCTTCCTTTGGCACATTAGATCTATCTTTCAGCCCAATTCAGAGGATGTTTTGCTTCACAGAGAAATGACAATCATTGTGAGGTGTCAGCCACTAATAGCTAAGCAGGTCAGTTAAATCTTTGACTTTGTCATTGGGGTGTACTGATATGCGCAGGGCAGTCTTCTGTCCTGTGCTACTGTATGCTTTCGTATTGCTGCTTGTTCAAGATTCCTAAATGTAAACACTCTGCTCTCAAAAGTGAAAGATTTGAAAGACTCTTGATGCAACAAGCATTTCCCACTTTTTGCCCTGGGGGTGAGAGGGCTGCTTTCTGCCTTTAACACCCTCAATTTGGGAGTGGCTGGCTCCACCACTGAGAATGAGGGCCTAATCCTGGTCGGAAACGGACAGAGGTCTGCGCCCTGCGTCCTCCACGCGTCCCTAACGCTCCCAAACGCGACCACAGCCCTTTACGGGCACAGCCCTATGTCCGGTGCAGCCTCTATGGTGCAGCCACCCAGGTAGCTTAGGGTTAGGATATGTGCTCTTCAAGATAAGCCTGGCCAACCAGGCCCTGGAGAGTGTCACAGCATGCTCTGTAATTCCCTAGTGATGGTGGCCTTGGTGACGATGATTTTGCTGGGATACTGATGCCTTTTTTCCTCCCAGAAGCCCCAGAAGCCTAGTGAAATGAAGGGGTGTGCACCTCTCACTGGCCTCTGTTTACCCTCTGGCTAACTGAAAGGAGTTCTGGGCTCTCCAGGCAAATGTATCCATTTGGGAGAGAGCTAGAAATAGGAAGGCTCTTTCTGCAGGCTCGGTGGGGAAGAGTCAGAGAGCTACATGCCTGAGGCATCTTTCCTCCTCCTTCGCTCATTGTGTTCCCTAACTTCTAATTCTCTGCCAGGCCCTGTTTCTTTTACTGCCAACCCCCCTGACCCTTCGTCTTCCACCTACTTCCTGCTCTATTATGCCTTCTCCTTTTTTGCTCTCTTCTATGGCCCATTGAAAAGGAATGCAGGCCTAGCTAAGCCTCATGAAGGAAATCTACCAACAAAAGATGCATTCCTCGCTTATGGGAGGTGCTGTGAGACGAGCAAGAAGGGCTGAAGGGGTGATTGGGTTGTTGAGTCGGGAAGCACCAGAGGCGTAGCCAGGATTGTCTAGCAAATGGGACCTGATGCTAATGTAGTTGGGCCCACTGCACTGCCAAAAATATCTGTAAATACCCACACAGCGCTGCTGAGTGGGCATTTACAGATTTTGGGTGGGCCTTGCCCCTCAGGCCCTACCCTGCCTACGCCTCTGCTCTCTCCCCCAGGGCAAAGAGTGGGAAAGGCTCGCTACAGCAAGAGTCTTTCAAATCTTTCATTTTTGAGAGCAGAGTGTTTACATTTAAAAATCTTGACCAAGCAGCAATACCAAAGCATACAGTAGTAGAGGACAGAAGACTGCCCTGCACATATCAGTACACCCCAATGACAAAGGCAAAGATTGAACTGACCTGCTTAGCGATCAGTGGCTGACACCTCACAATGAGTATCATCTCTCCGTGAAGCAAAACATCCTCTGAATTGGGGTGAAAGATAGATCTAATGTGCCAAAGGAAGGCAACATGGAAATTCAGTGTTCTGCCCTCAGAGGAAGGAGGGTCGACAGCCCAATGGGTTAATGCACCTACTGCAGCCTCCTATGTGTAGCCTGCAGGCGACACATTCAGTTGCTGGTGAGATGCTGATAAGGTTTGCTTGCTATGCAGGGGCAGGGGGTCACCTCACAGCAGGTAAAAAATGTTGGCCCATTGTGGGGGGCCCATTGTGGGGGGTCCATTCCATACTCCACTGGGCACCCTTTTACTCCCCTCCTCAATGGCCCCTTTCCCCACATTAGGACCCTCCTTTACACACAACCCCCTCCACTATTCAGGGCCCTATTCCCCCCCTCACACCGTACCCAGGGCCCACTTTATCCTACATCCCCATGCTTCTCTCGTCCTTCCCCCCCTCTCACCCAGCCCCCTCCTCTTCTCCACAGGGACCCCTTCATCCAGCCCTACCTTCCCTTTTTGCCTGCCCCGCCTCCTCCTTTATTTACTCTGCACTTCCTCTCCCCCACCTCCACAGTCCTGCTTCCCTGCTTTCTTCCACCCTCCCTTTACCAGGGAACTCATTACATAACCACCAAACCTTTTAGAAGGACTCTGGGTCCCCTCAACTGATTACCCAACTATTCCCTTTCTGTGCCGAAAGCAGGACTCGAACCCAGGCCCCCAGCGCTGTAAGGCAAGCACTTAACCTCTAGGCCACTGCAGTTAACTTGTGTTTGGTGGAGCGCCAGGGGGGGTGGGGGGTCAGATGTTCTATCCTCCTTGGCTTCAGTGAACATGTTTCACAACTGAAATGGGTATGCTCACGGGGGCATGCAGGAGAAAGATATATATGCCCAAAAGCTAACCTTAAAAATACAGCCACCAGTGGCTCAGGTGCTAAGTGCTTGCTCTTAGAATGCTGGAGACCTGAGTTCTAATCTAATGTCTGCAATCTCCTGGGTATGTTTTTTTTTAATTAAAAAAATATATTTTTTCATTGAAAATGGGTATGTATTGCCCTGCGCGATCAGCCAACAGCTAATGCCCCTTCAATACCTGCATTCCTACTAACAGTTGGGCCTTTGTTTTCTGCATTCTGGCCTAGGTAGCGCCCATGCAAAAGTTTGTCTCTCTGGCCCCAATTGACTGGAAAAAAACGAGGGGAAAAGGTGTAATCTACGGGTCATGGTTGATACAATAATTTCCCTGGGACTCAAACAGGACACCTTCTCGAGGTGCTGTGAGGTGACCACCGGCCCCTGCATAGCAAACAAACCTGTATCAGCATGTCACCAGCAACTGAATGTGTCGCCTGCAGGCTACACATAGGAGGCTACAGTAGGTGCATTAACCCATTGGGCTGTCGACCCTCCTTCCTCTGAGAGCAGGAAAGTGAATTTCCATGTTGCCTTCCTTTGGCACATTAGATCTATCTTTCAACCCAATTCAGAGGATGTTTTGCTTCACAGAGAAATGATAATCATTGTGAGGTGTCAGCCACTAATAGCTAAGCAGGTCAGTTAAATCTTTGACTTTGTCATTGGGGTGTACTGATATGCGCAGGGCAGTCTTCTGTCCTGTGCTACTGTATGCTTTCGTATTGCTGCTTGTTCAAGATTCCTAAATGTAAACACTCTGCTCTCAAAAGTGAAAGATTTGAAAGACTCTTGATGCAACAAGCATTTCCCACTCTTTGCCCTGGGGGTGAGAGGGCTGCTTTCTGCCTTTAACACCCTCAATTTGGGAGTGGCTGGCTCCACCACTGAGAATGAGGGCCTAATCCTGGTCGGAAACGGACAGAGGTCTGCGCCCTGCGTCCTCCACGCGTCCCTAACGCTCCCAAACGCGACCACAGCCCTTTACGGGCACAGCCCTATGTCCGGTGCAGACTCTATGGTGCAGCCACCCAGGTAGCTTAGGGTTAGGATATGTGCTCTTCAAGATAAGCCTGGCCAACCAGGCCCTGGAGAGTGTCACAGCATGCTCTGTAATTCCCTTATGATGGTGGCCTTGGTGACAATGATTTTGCTGGAATACTGATGCCTTTTTTCCTCCCAGAAGCCTAGTGAAATGAAGGGGTGTGCACCTCTCACTGGCCTCTGTTTACCCTCTGGCTAACTGAAAGGAGTTCTGGGCTCTCCAGACAAATGTATCCATTTGGGAGAGAGCTAGAAATAGGAAGGCTCTTTCTGCAGGCTCGGTGGGGAAGAGTCAGAGAGCTACATGCCTGAGGCATCTTTCCTCCTCCTTCGCTCATTGTGTTCCCTAACTTCTAATTCTCTGCCAGGCCCTGTTTCTTTTACTGCCAACCCCCCTGACCCTTCGTCTTCCACCTACTTCCTGCTCTATTATGCCTTCTCCTTTTTTGCTCTCTTCTATGGCCCATTGAAAAGGAATGCAGGCCTAGCTAAGCCTCATGAAGGAAATCTACCAACAAAAGATGCATTCCTCGCTTATGGGAGGTGCTGTGAGACGAGCAAGAAGGGCTGAAGGGGTGATTGGGTTGTTGAGTCGGGAAGCACCAGAGGCGTAGCCAGGATTGTCTAGCAAATGGGACCTGATGCTAATGTAGTTGGGCCCACTGCACTGCCAAAAATATCTGTAAATACCCACACAGCGCTGCTGAGTGGGCATTTACAGATTTTGGGTGGGCCTTGCCCCTCAGGCCCTACCCTGCCTACGCCTCTGCTCTCTCCCCCAGGGCAAAGAGTGGGAAAGGCTCGCTACAGCAAGTGTCTTTCAAATCTTTCATTTTTGAGAGCAGAGTGTTTACATTTAAAAATCTTGACCAAGCAGCAATACCAAAGCATACAGTAGTAGAGGACAGAAGACTGCCCTGCACATATCAGTACACCCCAATGACAAAGGCAAAGATTTAACTGACCTGCTTAGCGATCAGTGGCTGACACCTCACAATGAGTATCATCTCTCCGTGAAGCAAAACATCCTCTGAATTGGGGTGAAAGATAGATCTAATGTGCCAAAGGAAGGCAACATGGAAATTCAGTGTTCTGCCCTCAGAGGAAGGAGGGTCGACAGCCCAATGGGTTAATGCACCTACTGCAGACTCCTATGTGTAGCCTGCAGGCGACACATTCAGTTGCTGGTGAGATGCTGATAAGGTTTGCTTGCTATGCAGGGGCAGGGGGTCACCTCACAGCAGGTAAAAAATGTTGGCCCATTGTGGGGGGCCCATTGTGGGGGGTCCATTCCATACTCCACTGGGCACCCTTTTACTCCCCTCCTCAATGGCCCCTTTCCCCACATTAGGACCCTCCTTTACACACAACCCCCTCCACTATTCAGGGCCCTATTCCCCCCCTCACACCGTACCCAGGGCCCACTTTATCCTACATCCCCATGCTTCTCTCGTCCTTCCCCCCCTCTCACCCAGCCCCCTCCTCTTCTCCACAGGGACCCCTTCATCCAGCCCTACCTTCCCTTTTTGCCTGCCCCGCCTCCTCCTTTATTTACTCTGCACTTCCTCTCCCCCACCTCCACAGTCCTGCTTCTCTGCTTTCTTCCACCCTCCCTTTACCAGGAAACTCATTACATAACCAAAGGGATTGTGGGGGTAGGGCCCTATTCAGGAGTGCGCACACCTGTAAGTCTAAATGGATGATCAGAGCAGATATTGGTAAAGCTGCTGTCGTGTGGATGGTGAGGTGATCTCCCACTATCACCTGGACTAAAATAAATTGTAAGGGGTAACCATCTGCACAGGCTGCGCTTGTTACCTGTTGTATGCTCACTAGGTGTGATAAGTTTGAACAGAGTGGATGAGGAGTGTTCACAAAAAAACACAACTGATTTATGGTGCAATTGATTAGTGAATCAAAAAGCCCAGCTTTAATTCCTCTAGTCAATACTAGGACATTTTAATTTAAAGTGCCCCAAAAACAAATGATACATTCTTGGTGCACATGGGTACACATTTCATGTAAGAAGCTTAATCCTAAAAACAGATAAGTACATGCATATAATGCCAAAAGTACAGAAAATGCCAAACAAATGCCAAAAAGTGCAGAAAATGCCTCAGATGTCAAGAAATACAGAAAATGCCGTCAGGAAATGCGAAAAAATGCCAACACGTGTTTCAACCTATGAGGTCGTCATCAGGGCATATAGATACATATAGTACATTGGGCTATAGTGCTGATGCTAAATCCTGAACTGTGTTCATTTTAGAAACCTGCCAGGGGGGGGGGAGGGTGTCAAAACAAGGAGCAATTGGAAATGGGATAGAAAAGAAGAAAAAAGAAAAACATACTGTTTAAAATACTGCGTGCATAGCATGACTCTGAAGGTAAGTATATAGGCTATGAAAAATAAAGCATACCTTATGGTAATTGTTCTCTGTCAAACTATAGAAAAAATGGAGCAACGGACGGTTCCAAAAGCATGTTACTGGTCAGTTCAGTGTACTGTGAAATATAAAGCAAATAGAGCGTATTTAGTCTATTCAGAAAAGCTTGCTTAGGTAGATAATATAATCACCGATTGTTAGTATCATGTGCAATAAATGAAAGGCAAAAAGTTATTACCTTTACTTCTAGACAGGTCGTGATATATTGCTCGGCAGAAATGCCGTTGGTGTGGCAATAATGCAGTAAACAGGTTCGTGTTGAGTGTACTGATTCCGGATATCTGGCCGTAATCTGTAAAGTGAATATAACACCGTGTTTATGTGAGATGGGTTTAAATGCGAGCCGTGTAAGTTACTCAATGCGATGATAAATGCTTACCGGCTTGTGAATTGGACGTGCTCAGTGGCAGGCAGTTTCTCAAGTGCTGAAGGCAATCGCAGTTACGAGGGGTTACTATAGTAACCTCTGCAGGGTCAGTCAGGTGACATAGTCACCTGACCTGGTTGCTAAGACTCACGAACCAAGCCGGAAGGCAGAAAAAAGCTGGTCATTCCGTGAAGTGCTAATTCAAAGTTGTTAATGGTGCATCTGGTGGGACAATAGAGCTAACATGTGTGCCTGCTAGTGAAAACCCGTGATTGTTTAATATGCAAGTATTAAACAAAATACGACATGTTGGAGAACTGATACATATTCCAAACCGGCTTCAAATTGGTTTTTAACAAAAAGGTGCGTGTTGCACAGACTGTTGCACCTGATAAGCAATAAGTACTAAAAAAAGTGCAAAGATATTGAAAGCCAATGTTGGCTTAAACGCAAAGAGAGTTGTTGCCACATTTATGATATAAAGGAAAATTATTGCCTACAGGCACCGAGCGCTGGGGTTTGATTTGAGGGTGTTGGATATTCAGTTATCCGCTGAGAAGAGAATATATTTTTGAGTACTGGAAGTATTGGTATAAAAAGTGAAGATTGGCTGTTGCGGGTAAAAATACAACAGATAAATCTATTATAGTATATAACTTGGGCTGGGGAACCAGTAAATGAGTTATGTGTAAGGGTGCCATCACACTTGTGTCTTGTAGTATTAATTGGATTGGGCAAGGTGCTTTTAGTAGTGTTGATATAAGAAATATGTATAAAAAATGTGTATAGGGACATGTCATGGGTGACAAAGTCAAAAATATATGATCAAGTGTGTTCTTGGTAGGCAGTGCGTTTGGATTCTCAAGAGTTACCCAGTCGGAGCACAGAAGTGGTAAACCTCTAAGTCTGAAAGTTTTCAACATTTATAGAAATCTACATGCACTGCAAGTCATACCAGTAATCTGAAGAAAGCCACAAAGTTAGATTACTGTACCACCAGACCGACTCCTGATTTATAAAAACACATTAAGTTCGGAATCTTGGTTCAGACCAAGCGATAAACAGCGTAATTTGCAGATCATTCTAGCTTCCTGCTGCCGTAGGGTCAGTTCTCTGTTGCCACCTCTCTGATGTTGTTTGATGTGTTGTAATCCAATAAATTTGATGTCTTTAGTATTGTCCAGTTGATGATGTTTCTGCCAGTGGGAGGCCAGGGGAAGTCTCGTGTCCTGACTACTAAGATGATTGAGGTGTTCCCGGATCCTGAAGCGTACTTCTCTAATCGTACTCCCAATATACACTTTCTTACAAACACATATAATAGCATAAACAACATATTTCGTTCTACAATTGATAAAGTCAGATATTTTGATTTGGAGGCCATTGTGACAACTAAAAGTTTGGGTTGGTGCTAGGGCATGATAACAAAAATTGCAAGAGCCACATTTATAGAAGCCTGTTGGTTTGGACTTGGTAGAAAGCCAGCTATCCTGTCCAATAGGATCAGGTTTGAGGAAAGAGGGACTCAAGATATTTCGCAAAGTGGTAGCTTTGGTGAAAATTATATTCGGTCGACCCGTGATATATGGTGTCAAATCAGAGTCTAAATGCAAGATGTGCCAATGCTTTTGTAGTATATACTGAATGAATTTGTAATCACTAGAAAATTTGGTGATGAAGTTGACATATGTCGGATATTGTTCTCGAGTTGATTTTGGCTTCTCGGTCAATAACTGCGATCTGGGTACTTGCATAGCTGCATTGGTTGTATACCTGATTAGTGATATTGGATACCCTCTTTCCCGAAATCTGTGTCCTATAGACTTACATTCTGTTAGAAATGTTTCATCTTGGCTGCAGTTTCTCTTAGCTCTGAGTATTTCACCTTTAGGGATATTGCGAATAACACTATGTTTATGGTTACTGCTGGCGTGTAAAATGGAGTTCACTGCTGTTGCTTTTCTGAACGTACAAGTTTCAATGGTATCAGAGACAATTTGGATTTTCAAATCTAGAAACGTGATTTCAAACGGGTCAATGTGGCCTGTGAACTTAATGTCAAAGGTATTATCATTAAGATAAAGCATGAATGCTTCAAAAACTTCTCTACTGCAATCCCAAATGGCCAGTACATCATCAATGTACCTTTTCCAACTGATAATATGATGTTTGTAGGGATTATTCTGAAAGATATAACTTTCCTCAAAGTAGGCCATAAATAAATTGGCCAGAGAGGGCGCATACTTAGCCCCCATTGCAATCCCCCTACTTTGTGAGTAGTAATTACCATTGAAGAGAAACTGGTTGTGTGAGAGAGTAAATTCTAGGAAGTTTTTAATCATCTGAACATGTGTGTAATGAGAAGCAGAAAAAGTTCTAAAGGTAAAGTCAATCGTATCCAAGGCCAGTTTATGTTGGATAGAAGTATATAGAGATGCCACATCCAAAGTCACTAAATAATAAGAAGGTTTCCAAGTGATCCCTTGTAATATTTGCAACGTGTGCGTTGTGTCCTTAAGGTATGCTGGAATCTTAGGTACCAAATGTTTGATACTGCTGTCTATATAGTCTGCAAGTGGTTCCGTGACACCTCCTTGACCACTCATAATTGGTCTAACCTGTGGGAGAGTCAGAAAGGGTTTGTGAACCTTCGGTAAAAAGTAGATCGTTGGCATAAGTGGTTTAGCAGTCAACAGAAACATTTTTTCCTCATCTGATAGTAGACCTTGGTTGTACCAAAATTGAAGTAGGGTTTGTAATTCTTTTAGAGTTTGAGTGATAGGGTTGGACGTAAGTGTCTTATAGCATCCTGGTGTTCCAAGGTGTTCCATTGCCATTTTGATATAATCTGATTTATTAAGGATGACAATATTGCCACCTTTATCTGCTTCCTTGATAATGATGGTACTGTCTTCACAGATATCTTGTAGTGCTTTCATTCCAATTTGGTTAAATTCTGTTTTTTACTGTTGTTTTGCTCTATTGTCCCACCAGATGCACCATTAACAACTTTGAATTAGCACTTCACGGAATGACCAGCTTTTTTCTGCCTTCCGGCTTGGTTCGTGAGTCTTAGCAACCAGGTCAGGTGACTATGTCACCTGACTGACCCTGCAGAGGTTACTATAGTAACCCCTCGTAACTGCGATTGCCTTCAGCACTTGAGAAACTGCCTGCCACTGAGCACGTCCAATTCACAAGGCGGTAAGCATTTATCATCGCATTGAGTAACTTACACGGCTCGCATTTAAACCCATCTCACATAAACACGGTGTTATATTCACTTTACAGATTACGGCCAGATATCCGGAATCAGTACACTCAACACGAACCTGTTTACTGCATTATTGCCACACCAACGGCATTTCTGCCGAGCAATATATCACGACCTGTCTAGAAGTAAAGGTAATAACTTTTTGCCTTTCATTTATTGCACATGATACTAACAATCGGTGATTATATTATCTACCTAAGCAAGCTTTTCTGAATAGACTAAATACGCTCTATTTGCTTTATATTTCACAGTACACTGAACTGACCAGTAACATGCTTTTGGAACCGTCCGTTGCTCCATTTTTTCTATAGTTTGACAGAGAACAATTACCATAAGGTATGCTTTATTTTTCATAGCCTATATACTTACCTTCAGAGTCATGCTATGCACGCAGTATTTTAAACAGTATGTTTTTCTTTTTTCTTCTTTTCTATCCCATTTCCAATTGCTCCTTGTTTTGACAACCTTCCCCCCCCCCCCCTGGCAGGTTTCTAAAATGAACACAGTTCAGGATTTAGCATCAGCACTATAGCCCAATGTACTATATGTATCTATATGCCCTGATGACGACCTCATAGGTTGAAACACGTGTTGGCATTTTTTCGCATTTCCTGACGGCATTTTCTGTATTTCTTGACATCTGAGGCATTTTCTGCACTTTTTGGCATTTGTTTGGCATTTTCTGTACTTTTGGCATTATATGCATGTACTTATCTGTTTTTAGGATTAAGCTTCTTACATGAAATGTGTACCCATGTGCACCAAGAATGTATCATTTGTTTTTGGGGCACTTTAAATTAAAATGTCCTAGTATTGACTAGAGGAATTAAAGCTGGGCTTTTTGATTCACTAATCAATTGCACCATAAATCAGTTGTGTTTTTTTGTGAACACTCCTCATCCACTCTGTTCAAACTTATCACACCTAGTGAGCATACAACAGGTAACAAGCGCAGCCTGTGCAGATGGTTACCCCTTACAATTCATTACATAACCACCAAACCTTTTAGAAGGACTCTGGGTCCCCTCAACTGATTACCCAACTATTCCCTTTCTGTGCCGAAAGCAGGACTCGAACCCAGGCCCCCAGCGCTGTAACGCAAGCACTTAACCTCTAGGCCATTGCAGTTAGCTTGTGTTTGGTGGAGCGCCAGGGGGGGTGGGGGGGTCAGATGTTCTATCCTCCTTGGCTTCAGTGAACATGTTCACAACTGAAATGGGTATGCTCACGGGGGCATGCAGGAGAAAGATATATATACCCAAAAGCTAACCTCAAAAATACAGCCACCAGTGGCTCAGGTGCTAAGTGCTTGCTCTTAGAATGCTGGAGACCTGAGTTCTAATCCAATGTCTGCAATCTCCTGGGCATGTTTTTTTTTTAATTAAAAAAATATATTTTTTCATTGAAAATGGGTATGTATTGCCCTGCGCGATCAGCCAACAGCTAATGCCCCTTCAATACCTGCATTCCTACTAACAGTTGGGCCTTTGTTTTCTGCATTCTGGCCTAGGTAGTGCCCATGCAAAAGTTTGTCTCTCTGGCCCCAATTGACTGGAAAAAAACGAGGGGAAAAGGTGTAATCTACGGGTCATGGTTGATACAATAATTTCCCTGGGACTCAAACAGGACACCTTCTCGAGGTGCTGTGAGGTGACCACCGGCCCCTGCATAGCAAACAAACCTGTATCAGCATGTCACCAGCAACTGAATGTGTCGCCTGCAGGCTACACATAGGAGGCTGCAGTAGGTGCATTAACCCATTGGGCTGTCGACCCTCCTTCCTCTGAGAGCAGGAAAGTGAATTTCCATGTTGCCTTCCTTTGGCACGTTAGATCTAACTTTCAACCCAATTCAGAGGATGTTTTGCTTCACAGAGAAATGATAATCATTGTGAGGTGTCAGCCACTAATAGCTAAGCAGGTCAGTTAAATCTTTGACTTTGTCATTGGGGTGTACTGATATGCGCAGGGCAGTCTTCTGTCCTGTGCTACTGTATGCTTTTGTATTGCTGCTTGTTCAAGATTCCTAAATGTAAACACTCTGCTCTCAAAAGTGAAAGATTTGAAAGACTCTTGATGCAACAAGCATTTCCCACTCTTTGCCCTGGGGGTGAGAGGGCTGCTTTCTGCCTTTAACACCCTCAATTTGGGAGTGGCTGGCTCCACCACTGAGAATGAGGGCCTAATCCTGGTCGGAAACGGACAGAGGTCTGCGCCCTGCGTCCTCCACGCGTCCCCAACGCTCCCCAACGCGACCACAGCCCTTTACGGGCACAGCCCTATGTCCGGTGCAGCCTCTATGGTGCAGCCACCCAGGTAGCTTAGGGTTAGGATATGTGCTCTTCAAGATAAGCCTGGCCAACTAGGCCCTGGAGAGTGTCACAGCATGCTCTGTAATTCCCTAGTGATGGTGGCCTTGGTGACGATGATTTTGCTGGAATACTGATGCCTTTTTTCCTCCCAGAAGCCCCAGAAGCCTAGTGAAATGAAGGGGTGTGCACCTCTCACTGGCCTCTGTTTACCCTCTGGCTAACTGAAAGGAGTTCTGGGCTCTCCAGGCAAATGTATCCATTTGGGAGAGAGCTAGAAATAGGAAGGCTCTTTCTGCAGGCTCGGTGGGGAAGAGTCAGAGAGCTACATGCCTGAGGCATCTTTCCTCCTCCTTCGCTCATTGTGTTCCCTAACTTCTAATTCTCTGCCAGGCCAGGCCCTGTTTCTTTTACTGCCAACCCCCCTGACCCCTCGTCTTCCACCTACTTCCTGCTCTATTATGCCTTCTCCTTTTTTGCTCTCTTCTATGGCCCATTGAAAAGGAATGCAGGCCTAGCTAAGCCTCATGAAGGAAATCTACCAACAAAAGATGCATTCCTCGCTTATGGGAGGTGCTGTGAGACGAGCAAGAAGGGCTGAAGGGGTGATTGGGTTGTTGAGTCGGGAAGCACCAGAGGCGTAGCCAGGATTGTCAAGCAAATGGGACCTGATGCTAATGTAGTTGGGCCCACCGCACTGCCAAAAATATCTGTAAATGCCCACACAGCGCTGCTGAGTGGGCATTTACAGATTTTGGGTGGGCCTTGCCCCTCAGGCCCTACCCTGCCTACGCCTCTGCTCTCTCCCCCAGGGCAAAGAGTGGGAAAGGCTCGCTACAGCAAGAGTCTTTCAAATCTTTCATTTTTGAGAGCAGAGTGTTTACATTTAAAAATCTTGACCAAGCAGCAATACCAAAGCATACAGTAGTAGAGGACAGAAGACTGCCCTGCACATATCAGTACACCCCAATGACAAAGGCAAAGATTTAACTGACCTGCTTAGCGATCAGTGGCTGACACCTCACAATGAGTATCATCTCTCCGTGAACCAAAACATCCTCTGAATTGGGGTGAAAGATAGATCTAATGTGCCAAAGGAAGGCAACATGGAAATTCAGTGTTCTGCCCTCAGAGGAAGGAGGGTCGACAGCCCAATGGGTTAATGCACCTACTGCAGCCTCCTATGTGTAGCCTGTAGGTGACACATTCAGTTGCTGGTTAGATGCTGATAAGGTTTGCTTGCTTTGCAGGGGCAGGGGGTCACCTCACAGCAGGTAAAAAATGTTGGCCCATTGTGGGGGGTCCATTCCATACTCCACTGGGCACCCTTTTACTCCCCTCCTCAATGGCCCCTTTCCCCACATTAGGACCCTCCTTTACACACAACCCCCTCCACTATTCAGGGCCCTATTCCCCCCCCTCACACCGTACCCAGGGCCCACTTTATCCTACATCCCCATGCTTCTCTCGTCCTTCCCCCCTCTCACCCAGCCCCCTCCTCTTCTCCACAGGGACCCCTTCATCCAGCCCTACCTTCCCTTTTTGCCTGCCCCGCCTCCTCCTTTATTTACTCTGCACTTCCTCTCCCCCATCTCCACAGTCCTGCTTCTCTGCTTTCTTCCAACCTCCCTTTACCAGGGAACTCATTACATAACCACCAAACCTTTTAGAAGGACTCTGGGTCCCCTCAACTGATTACCCAACTATACCGTTTCTGTGCCGAAAGCAGGACTCGGACCCAGGCCCCCAGCTCTGTAACGCAAGCACTTAACCTCTAGGCCACTGCAGTTAGCTTGTGTTTGGTGGAGCGCCAGGGTGGGTGGGGGGGTCAGATGTTCTATCCTCCTTGGCTTCAGTGAACATGTTTCACAACTGAAATGGGTATGCTCACGGGGGCATGCAGGAGAAAGATATATATGCCCAAAAGCTAACCTCAAAAATACAGCCACCAGTGGCTCAGGTGCTAAGTGCTTGCTCTTAGAATGCTGGAGACCTGAGTTCTAATCCAATGTCTGCAATCTCCTGGGCATGTTTTTTTTTTAATTAAAAAAATATATTTTTTCATTGAAAATGGGTATGTATTGCCCTGCGCGATCAGCCAACAGCTAATGCCCCTTCAATACCTGCATTCCTACTAACAGTTGGGCCTTTGTTTTCTGCATTCTGGCCTAGGTAGCGCCCATGCAAAAGTTTGTCTCTCTGGCCCCAATTGACTGGAAAAAAACGAGGGGAAAAGGTGTAATCTACGGGTCATGGTTGATACAATAATTTCCCTGGGACTCAAACTGGACACCTTCTCGAGGTGCTGTGAGGTGACCACCAGCCCCTGCATAGCAAACAAACCTGTATCAGCATGTCACCAGCAACTGAATGTGTCGCCTGCAGGCTACACATAGGAGGCTGCAGTAGGTGATTTAACCCATTGGGCTGTCGACCCTCCTTCCTCTGAGAGCAGGAAAGTGAATTTCCATGTTGCCTTCCTTTGGCACATTAGATCTATCTTTCAACCCAATTCAGAGGATGTTTTGCTTCACAGAGAAATGATAATCATTGTGAGGTGTCAGCCACTAATAGCTAAGCAGGTCAGTTAAATCTTTGACTTTGTCATTGGGGTGTACTGATATGCGCAGGGCAGTCTTCTGTCCTGTGCTACTGTATGCTTTCGTATTGCTGCTTGTTCAAGATTCCTAAATGTAAACACTCTGCTCTCAAAAGTGAAAGATTTGAAAGACTCTTGATGCAACAAGCATTTCCCACTCTTTGCCCTGGGGGTGAGAGGGCTGCTTTCTGCCTTTAACACCCTCAATTTGGGAGTGGCTGGCTCCACCACTGAGAATGAGGGCCTAAACCTGGTCGGAAACGGACAGAGGTCTGCGCCCTGCATCCTCCACGCGTCCCTAACGCTCCCAAATGCGACCACAGCCCTTTACGGGCACAGCCCTATGTCCGGTGCAGCCTCTATGGTGCAGCCACCCAGGTAGCTTAGGGTTAGGATATGTGCTCTTCAAGATAAGCCTGGCCAACCAGGCCCTGGAGAGTGTCATAGCATGCTCTGTAATTCCCTAGTGATGGTGGCCTTGGTGACGATGATTTTGCTGGAATACTGATGCCTTTTTTCCTCCCAGAAGCCCCAGAAGCCTAGTGAAATGAAGGGGTGTGCACCTCTCACTGGCCTCTGTTTACCCTCTGGCTAACTGAAAGGAGTTCTGGGCTCTCCAGGCAAATGTATCCATTTGGGAGAGAGCTAGAAATAGGAAGGCTCTTTCTGCAGGCTCGGTGGGGAAGAGTCAGAGAGCTACATGCCTGAGGCATCTTTCCTCCTCCTTCGCTCATTGTGTTCCCTAACTTCTAATTCTCTGCCAGGCCAGGCCCTGTTTCTTTTACTGCCAACCCCCCTGACCCCTCGTCTTCCATCTACTTCCTGCTCTATTATGCCTTCTCCTTTTTTGCTCTCTTCTATGGCCCATTGAAAAGGAATGCAGGCCTAGCTAAGCCTCATGAAGGAAATCTACCAACAAAAGATGCATTCCTCGCTTATGGGAGGTGCTGTGAGATGAGCAAGAAGGGCTGAAGGGGTGATTGGGTTGGTGAGTCGGGAAGCACCAGAGGCGTAGCCAGGATTGTCTAGCAAATGGGACCTGATGCTAATGTAGTTGGGCCCACTGCACTGCCAAAAATATCTGTAAATACCCACACAGCGCTGCTGAGTGGGCATTTACAGATTTTGGGTGGGCCTTGCCCCTCAGGCCCTACCCTGCCTACGCCTCTGCTCTCTCCCCCAGGGCAAAGAGTGGAAAAGGCTCGCTACAGCAAGAGTCTTTCAAATCTTTCATTTTTGAGAGCAGAGTGTTTACATTTAAAAATCTTGACCAAGCAGCAATACCAAAGCATACAGTAGTATAGGACAGAAGACTGCCCTGCACATATCAGTACACCCCAATGACAAAGGCAAAGATTTAACTGACCTGCTTAGCGATCAGTGGCTGACACCTAACAATGAGTATCATCTCTCCGTGAAGCAAAACATCCTCTGAATTGGGGTGAAAGATAGATCTAATGTGCCAAATGAAGGCAACATGGAAATTCAGTGTTCTGCCCTCAGAGGAAGGAGGGTCGACAGCCCAATGGGTTAATGCACCTACTGCAGCCTCCTATGTGTAGCCTGTAGGTGACACATTCAGTTGCTGGTGAGATGCTGATAAGGTTGCTTGCTTTGCAGGGGCAGGGGGTCACCTCACAGCAGGTAAAAAATGTTGGCCCATTGTGGGGGGTCCATTCCATACTCCACTGGGCACCCTTTTACTCCCCTCCTCAATGGCCCCTTTCCCCACATTAGGACCCTCCTTTACACACAACCCCCTCCACTATTCAGGGCCCTATTCCCCCCCTCACACCGTACCCAGGGCCCACTTTATCCTACATCCCCATGCTTCTCTCGTCCTTCCCCCCTCTCACCCAGCCCCCTCCTCTTCTCCACAGGGACCCCTTCATCCAGCCCTACCTTCCCTTTTTTCCTGCCCCGCCTCCTCCTTTATTTACTCTGCACTTCCTCTCCCCCACCTCCACAGTCCTGCTTCTCTGCTTTCTTCCAACCTCCCTTTACCAGGGAACTCATTACATAACCACCAAACCTTTTAGAAGGACTCTGGGTCCCCTCAACTGATTACCCAACTATTCCCTTTCTGTGCCGAAAGCAGGACTCGAACCCAGGCCCCCAGCGCTGTAAGGCAAGCACTTAACCTCTAGGCCACTGCAGTTAACTTGTGTTTGGTGGAGCGCCAGGGGGGTGGGGGGGTCAGATGTTCTATCCTCCTTGGCTTCAGTGAACATGTTTCACAACTGAAATGGGTATGCTCACGGGGGCATGCAGGAGAAAGATATATATGCCCAAAAGCTAACCTTAAAAATACAGCCACCAGTGGCTCAGGTGCTAAGTGCTTGCTCTTAGAATGCTGGAGACCTGAGTTCTAATCTAATGTCTGCAATCTCCTGGGTATGTTTTTTTTTAATTAAAAAAATATATTTTTTCATTGAAAATGGGTATGTATTGCCCTGCGCGATCAGCCAACAGCTAATGCCCCTTCAATACCTGCATTCCTACTAACAGTTGGGCCTTTGTTTTCTGCATTCTGGCCTAGGTAGCGCCCATGCAAAAGTTTGTCTCTCTGGCCCCAATTGACTGGAAAAAAACGAGGGGAAAAGGTGTAATCTACGGGTCATGGTTGATACAATAATTTCCCTGGGACTCAAACAGGACACCTTCTCGAGGTGCTGTGAGGTGACCACCGGCCCCTGCATAGCAAACAAACCTGTATCAGCATGTCACCAGCAACTGAATGTGTCGCCTGCAGGCTACACATAGGAGGCTGCAGTAGGTGCATTAACCCATTGGGCTGTCGACCCTCCTTCCTCTGAGAGCAGGAAAGTGAATTTCCATGTTGCCTTCCTTTGGCACATTAGATCTATCTTTCAACCCAATTCAGAGGATGTTTTGCTTCACAGAGAAATGATAATCATTGTGAGGTGTCAGCCACTAATAGCTAAGCAGGTCAGTTAAATCTTTGACTTTGTCATTGGGGTGTACTGATATGCGCAGGGCAGTCTTCTGTCCTGTGTTACTGTATGCTTTCGTATTGCTGCTTGTTCAAGATTCCTAAATGTAAACACTCTGCTCTCAAAAGTGAAAGATTTGAAAGACTCTTGATGCAACAAGCATTTCCCACTCTTTGCCCTGGGGGTGAGAGGGCTGCTTTCTGCCTTTAACACCCTCAATTTGGGAGTGGCTGGCTCCACCACTGAGAATGAGGGCCTAATCCTGGTCGGAAACGGACAGAGGTCTGCGCCCTGCGTCCTCCACGCGTCCCTAACGCTCCCAAACGCGACCACAGCCCTTTACGGGCACAGCCCTATGTCCGGTGCAGCCTCTATGGTGCAGCCACCCAGGTAGCTTAGGGTTAGGATATGTGCTCTTCAAGATAAGCCTGGCCAACCAGGCCCTGGAGAGTGTCACAGCATGCTCTGTAATTCCCTTATGATGGTGGCCTTGGTGACGATGATTTTGCTGGAATACTGATGCCTTTTTTCCTCCCAGAAGCCTAGTGAAATGAAGGGGTGTGCACCTCTCACTGGCCTCTGTTTACCCTCTGGCTAACTGAAAGGAGTTCTGGGCTCTCCAGACAAATGTATCCATTTGGGAGAGAGCTAGAAATAGGAAGGCTCTTTCTGCAGGCTCGGTGGGGAAGAGTCAGAGAGCTACATGCCTGAGGCATCTTTCCTCCTCCTTCGCTCATTGTGTTCCCTAACTTCTAATTCTCTGCCAGGCCCTGTTTCTTTTACTGCCAACCCCCCTGACCCTTCGTCTTCCACCTACTTCCTGCTCTATTATGCCTTCTCCTTTTTTGCTCTCTTCTATGGCCCATTGAAAAGGAATGCAGGCCTAGCTAAGCCTCATGAAGGAAATCTACCAACAAAAGATGCATTCCTCGCTTATGGGAGGTGCTGTGAGACGAGCAAGAAGGGCTGAAGGGGTGATTGGGTTGTTGAGTCGGGAAGCACCAGAGGCGTAGCCAGGATTGTCTAGCAAATGGGACCTGATGCTAATGTAGTTGGGCCCACTGCACTGCCAAAAATATCTGTAAATACCCACACAGCGCTGCTGAGTGGGCATTTACAGATTTTGGGTGGGCCTTGCCCCTCAGGCCCTACCCTGCCTACGCCTCTGCTCTCTCCCCCAGGGCAAAGAGTGGGAAAGGCTCGCTACAGCAAGAGTCTTTCAAATCTTTCATTTTTGAGAGCAGAGTGTTTACATTTAAAAATCTTGACCAAGCAGCAATACCAAAGCATACAGTAGTAGAGGACAGAAGACTGCCCTGCACATATCAGTACACCCCAATGACAAAGGCAAAGATATAACTGACCTGCTTAGCGATCAGTGGCTGACACCTCACAATGAGTATCATCTCTCCGTGAAGCAAAACATCCTCTGAATTGGGGTGAAAGATAGATCTAATGTGCCAAAGGAAGGCAACATGGAAATTCAGTGTTCTGCCCTCAGAGGAAGGAGGGTCGACAGCCCAATGGGTTAATGCACCTACTGCAGCCTCCTATGTGTAGCCTGCAGGCGACACATTCAGTTGCTGGTGAGATGCTGATAAGGTTTGCTTGCTATGCAGGGGCAGGGGCAGGGGGTCACCTCACAGCAGGTAAAAAATGTTGGCCCATTGTGGGGGGCCCATTGTGGGGGGTCCATTCCATACTCCACTGGGCACCCTTTTACTCCCCTCCTCAATGGCCCCTTTCCCCACATTAGGACCCTCCTTTACACACAACCCCCTCCACTATTCAGGGCCCTATTCCCCCCCTCACACCGTACCCAGGGCCCACTTTATCCTACATCCCCATGCTTCTCTCGTCCTTCCCCCCCTCTCACCCAGC
This sequence comes from Ambystoma mexicanum, assembly GCF_040938575.1. Lineage (NCBI taxonomy): Eukaryota > Metazoa > Chordata > Amphibia > Caudata > Ambystomatidae > Ambystoma > Ambystoma mexicanum. The sequence goes on along the minus strand of NC_090923.1, from coordinate 662,705,478 downwards.
CCCCTCCTCTTCTCCACAGGGACCCCTTCATCCAGCCCTACCTTCCCTTTTTGCCTGCCCCGCCTCCTCCTTTATTTACTCTGCACTTCCTCTCCCCCACCTCCACAGTCCTGCTTCTCCGCTTTCTTCCACCCTCCCTTTACCAGGAAACTCATTACATAACCACCAAACCTTTTAGAAGGACTCTGGGTCCCCTCAACTGATTACCCAACTATTCCCTTTCTGTGCCGAAAGCAGGACTCGAACCCAGGCCCCCAGCGCTGTAAGGCAAGCACTTAACCTCTAGGCCACTGCAGTTAACTTGTGTTTGGTGGAGCGCCAGGGGGGGTGGGGGGGTCAGATGTTCTATCCTCCTTGGCTTCAGTGAACATGTTTCACAACTGAAATGGGTATGCTCACGGGGGCATGCAGGAGAAAGATATATATGCCCAAAAGCTAACCTTAAAAATACAGCCACCAGTGGCTCAGGTGCTAAGTGCTTGCTCTTAGAATGCTGGAGACCTGAGTTCTAATCTAATGTCTGCAATCTCCTGGGTATGTTTTTTTTTAATTAAAAAAATATATTTTTTCATTGAAAATGGATATGTATTGCCCTGCGCGATCAGCCAACAGCTAATGCCCCTTCAATACCTGCATTCCTACTAACAGTTGGGCCTTTGTTTTCTGCATTCTGGCCTAGGTAGCGCCCATGCAAAAGTTTGTCTCTCTGGCCCCAATTGACTGGAAAAAAACGAGGGGAAAAGGTGTAATCTACGGGTCATGGTTGATACAATAATTTCCCTGGGACTCAAACAGGACACCTTCTCGAGGTGCTGTGAGGTGACCACCGGCCCCTGCATAGCAAACAAACCTGTATCAGCATGTCACCAGCAACTGAATGTGTCGCCTGCAGGCTACACATAGGAGGCTGCAGTAGGTGCATTAACCCATTGGGCTGTCGACCCTCCTTCCTCTGAGAGCAGGAAAGTGAATTTCCATGTTGCCTTCCTTTGGCACATTAGATCTATCTTTCAACCCAATTCAGAGGATGTTTTGCTTCACAGAGAAATGATAATCATTGTGAGGTGTCAGCCACTAATAGCTAAGCAGGTCAGTTAAATCTTTGACTTTGTCATTGGGGTGTACTGATATGCGCAGGGCAGTCTTCTGTCCTGTGCTACTGTATGCTTTCGTATTGCTGCTTGTTCAAGATTCCTAAATGTAAACACTCTGCTCTCAAAAGTGAAAGATTTGAAAGACTCTTGATGCAACAAGCATTTCCCAGTCTTTGCCCTGGGGGTGAGAGGGCTGCTTTCTGCCTTTAACACCCTCAATTTGGGAGTGGCTGGCTCCACCACTGAGAATGAGGGCCTAATCCTGGTCGGAAACGGACAGAGGTCTGCGCCCTGCGTCCTCCACGCGTCCCTAACGCTCCCAAACGCGACCACAGCCCTTTACGGGCACAGCCCTATGTCCGGTGCAGCCTCTATGGTGCAGCCACCCAGGTAGCTTAGGGTTAGGATATGTGCTCTTCAAGATAAGCCTGGCCAACCAGGCCCTGGAGAGTGTCACAGCATGCTCTGTAATTCCCTTATGATGGTGGCCTTGGTGACGATGATTTTGCTGGAATACTGATGCCTTTTTTCCTCCCAGAAGCCTAGTGAAATGAAGGGGTGTGCACCTCTCACTGGCCTCTGTTTACCCTCTGGCTAACTGAAAGGAGTTCTGGGCTCTCCAGACAAATGTATCCATTTGGGAGAGAGCTAGAAATAGGAAGGCTCTTTCTGCAGGCTCGGTGGGGAAGAGTCAGAGAGCTACATGCCTGAGGCATCTTTCCTCCTCCTTCGCTCATTGTGTTCCCTAACTTCTAATTCTCTGCCAGGCCCTGTTTCTTTTACTGCCAACCCCCCTGACCCTTCGTCTTCCACCTACTTCCTGCTCTATTATGCCTTCTCCTTTTTTGCTCTCTTCTATGGCCCATTGAAAAGGAATGCAGGCCTAGCTAAGCCTCATGAAGGAAATCTACCAACAAAAGATGCATTCCTCGCTTATGGGAGGTGCTGTGAGACGAGCAAGAAGGGCTGAAGGGGTGATTGGGTTGTTGAGTCGGGAAGCACCAGAGGCGTAGCCAGGATTGTCTAGCAAATGGGACCTGATGCTAATGTAGTTGGGCCCACTGCACTGCCAAAAATATCTGTAAATACCCACACAGCGCTGCTGAGTGGGCATTTACAGATTTTGGGTGGGCCTTGCCCCTCAGGCCCTACCCTGCCTACGCCTCTGCTCTCTCCCCCAGGGCAAAGAGTGGGAAAGGCTCGCTACAGCAAGAGTCTTTCAAATCTTTCATTTTTGAGAGCAGAGTGTTTACATTTAAAAATCTTGACCAAGCAGCAATACCAAAGCATACAGTAGTAGAGGACAGAAGACTGCCCTGCACATATCAGTACACCCCAATGACAAAGGCAAAGATTTAACTGACCTGCTTAGCGATCAGTGGCTGACACCTCACAATGAGTATCATCTCTCCGTGAAGCAAAACATCCTCTGAATTGGGGTGAAAGATAGATCTAATGTGCCAAAGGGAGGCAACATGGAAATTCAGTGTTCTGCCCTCAGAGGAAGGAGGGTCGACAGCCCAATGGGTTAATGCACCTACTGCAGCCTCCTATGTGTAGCCTGCAGGCGACACATTCAGTTGCTGGTGAGATGCTGATAAGGTTTGCTTGCTATGCAGGGGCAGGGGGTCACCTCACAGCAGGTAAAAAATGTTGGCCCATTGTGGGGGGCCCATTGTGGGGGGTCCATTCCATACTCCACTGGGCACCCTTTTACTCCCCTCCTCAATGGCCCCTTTCCCCACATTAGGACCCTCCTTTACACACAACCCCCTCCACTATTCAGGGCCCTATTCCCCCCCTCACACCGTACCCAGGGCCCACTTTATCCTACATCCCCATGCTTCTCTCGTCCTTCCCCCCCTCTCACCCAGCCCCCTCCTCTTCTCCACAGGGACCCCTTCATCCAGCCCTACCTTCCCTTTTTGCCTGCCCCGCCTCCTCCTTTATTTACTCTGCACTTCCTCTCCCCCACCTCCACAGTCCTGCTTCTCTGCTTTCTTCCACCCTCCCTTTACCAGGAAACTCATTACATAACCACCAAACCTTTTAGAAGGACTCTGGGTCCCCTCAACTGATTACCCAACTATTCCCTTTCTGTGCCAAAAGCAGGACTCGAACCCAGGCCCCCAGCGCTGTAAGGCAAGCACTTAACCTCTAGGCCACTGCAGTTAACTTGTGTTTGGTGGAGCGCCAGGGGGGGTGGGGGGGTCAGATGTTCTATCCTCCTTGGCTTCAGTGAACATGTTTCACAACTGAAATGGGTATGCTCACGGGGGCATGCAGGAGAAAGATATATATGCCCAAAAGCTAACCTTAAAAATACAGCCACCAGTGGCTCAGGTGCTAAGTGCTTGCTCTTAGAATGCTGGAGACCTGAGTTCTAATCTAACGTCTGCAATCTCCTGGGTATGTTTTTTTTTAATTAAAAAAATATATTTTTTCATTGAAAATGGATATGTATTGCCCTGCGCGATCAGCCAACAGCTAATGCCCCTTCAATACCTGCATTCCTACTAACAGTTGGGCCTTTGTTTTCTGCATTCTGGCCTAGGTAGCGCCCATGCAAAAGTTTGTCTCTCTGGCCCCAATTGACTGGAAAAAAACGAGGGGAAAAGGTGTAATCTACGGGTCATGGTTGATACAATAATTTCCCTGGGACTGAAACAGGACACCTTCTCGAGGTGCTGTGAGGTGACCACCGGCCCCTGCATAGCAAACAAACCTGTATCAGCATGTCACCAGCAACTGAATGTGTCGCCTGCAGGCTACACATAGGAGGCTGCAGTAGGTGCATTAACCCATTGGGCTGTCGACCCTCCTTCCTCTGAGAGCAGGAAAGTGAATTTCCATGTTGCCTTCCTTTGGCACATTAGATCTATCTTTCAACCCAATTCAGAGGATGTTTTGCTTCACAGAGAAATGATAATCATTGTGAGGTGTCAGCCACTAATAGCTAAGCAGGTCAGTTAAATCTTTGACTTTGTCATTGGGGTGTACTGATATGCGCAGGGCAGTCTTCTGTCCTGTGCTACTGTATGCTTTCGTATTGCTGCTTGTTCAAGATTACTAAATGTAAACACTCTGCTCTCAAAAGTGAAAGATTTGAAAGACTCTTGATGCAACAAGCATTTCCCACTCTTTGCCCTGGGGGTGAGAGGGCTGCTTTCTGCCTTTAACACCCTCAATTTGGGAGTGGCTGGCTCCACCACTGAGAATGAGGGCCTAATCCTGGTCGGAAACGGACAGAGGTCTGCGCCCTGCGTCCTCCACGCGTCCCTAACGCTCCCAAACGCGACCACAGCCCTTTACGGGCACAGCCCTATGTCCGGTGCAGCCTCTATGGTGCAGCCACCCAGGTAGCTTAGGGTTAGGATATGTGCTCTTCAAGATAAGCCTGGCCAACCAGGCCCTGGAGAGTGTCACAGCATGCTCTGTAATTCCCTTATGATGGTGGCCTTGGTGACGATGATTTTGCTGGAATACTGATGCCTTTTTTCCTCCCAGAAGCCTAGTGAAATGAAGGGGTGTGCACCTCTCACTGGCCTCTGTTTACCCTCTGGCTAACTGAAAGGAGTTCTGGGCTCTCCAGACAAATGTATCCATTTGGGAGAGAGCTAGAAATAGGAAGGCTCTTTCTGCAGGCTCGGTGGGGAAGAGTCAGAGAGCTACATGCCTGAGGCATCTTTCCTCCTCCTTCGCTCATTGTGTTCCCTAACTTCTAATTCTCTGCCAGGCCCTGTTTCTTTTACTGCCAACCCCCCTGACCCTTCGTCTTCCACCTACTTCCTGCTCTATTATGCCTTCTCCTTTTTTGCTCTCTTCTATGGCCCATTGAAAAGGAATGCAGGCCTAGCTAAGCCTCATGAAGGAAATCTACCAACAAAAGATGCATTCCTCGCTTATGGGAGGTGCTGTGAGACGAGCAAGAAGGGCTGAAGGGGTGATTGGGTTGTTGAGTCGGGAAGCACCAGAGGCGTAGCCAGGATTGTCTAGCAAATGGGACCTGATGCTAATGTAGTTGGGCCCACTGCACTGCCAAAAATATCTGTAAATACCCACACAGCGCTGCTGAGTGGGCATTTACAGATTTTGGGTGGGCCTTGCCCCTCAGGCCCTACCCTGCCTACGCCTCTGCTCTCTCCCCCAGGGCAAAGAGTGGGAAAGGCTCGCTACAGCAAGAGTCTTTCAAATCTTTCATTTTTGAGAGCAGAGTGTTTACATTTAAAAATCTTGACCAAGCAGCAATACCAAAGCATACAGTAGTAGAGGACAGAAGACTGCCCTGCACATATCAGTACACCCCAATGACAAAGGCAAAGATTTAACTGACCTGCTTAGCGATCAGTGGCTGACACCTCACAATGAGTATCATCTCTCCGTGAAGCAAAACATCCTCTGAATTGGGGTGAAAGATAGATCTAATGTGCCAAAGGAAGGCAACATGGAAATTCAGTGTTCTGCCCTCAGAGGAAGGAGGGTCGACAGCCCAATGGGTTAATGCACCTACTGCAGCCTCCTATGTGTAGCCTGCAGGCGACACATTCAGTTGCTGGTGAGATGCTGATAAGGTTTGCTTGCTATGCAGGGGCAGGGGGTCACCTCACAGCAGGTAAAAAATGTTGGCCCATTGTGGGGGGCCCATTGTGGGGGGTCCATTCCATACTCCACTGGGCACCCTTTTACTCCCCTCCTCAATGGCCCCTTTCGCCACATTAGGACCCTCCTTTACACACAACCCCCTCCACTATTCAGGGCCCTATTCCCCCCCTCACACCGTACCCAGGGCCCACTTTATCCTACATCCCCATGCTTCTCTCGTCCTTCCCCCCCTCTCACCCAGCCCCCTCCTCTTCTCCACAGGGACCCCTTCATCCAGCCCTACCTTCCCTTTTTGCCTGCCCCGCCTCCTCCTTTATTTACTGTGCACTTCCTCTCCCCCACCTCCACAGTCCTGCTTCTCCGCTTTCTTCCACCCTCCCTTTACCAGGAAACTCATTACATAACCACCAAACCTTTTAGAAGGACTCTGGGTCCCCTCAACTGATTACCCAACTATTCCCTTTCTGTGCCGAAAGCAGGACTCGAACCCAGGCCCCCAGCGCTGTAAGGCAAGCACTTAACCTCTAGGCCACTGCAGTTAACTTGTGTTTGGTGGAGCGCCAGTGGGGGTGGGGGGGTCAGATGTTCTATCCTCCTTGGCTTCAGTGAACATGTTTCACAACTGAAATGGGTATGCTCACGGGGGCATGCAGGAGAAAGATATATATGCCCAAAAGCTAACCTTAAAAATACAGCCACCAGTGGCTCAGGTGCTAAGTGCTTGCTCTTAGAATGCTGGAGACCTGAGTTCTAATCTAATGTCTGCAATCTCCTGGGTATGTTTTTTTTAATTAAAAAAATATATTTTTTCATTGAAAATGGATATGTATTGCCCTGCGCGATCAGCCAACAGCTAATGCCCCTTCAATACCTGCATTCCTACTAACAGTTGGGCCTTTGTTTTCTGCATTCTGGCCTAGGTAGCGCCCATGCAAAAGTTTGTCTCTCTGGCCCCAATTGACTGGAAAAAAACGAGGGGAAAAGGTGTAATCTACGGGTCATGGTTGATACAATAATTTCCCTGGGACTCAAACAGGACACCTTCTCGAGGTGCTGTGAGGTGACCACCGGCCCCTGCATAGCAAACAAACCTGTATCAGCATGTCACCAGCAACTGAATGTGTCGCCTGCAGGCTACACATAGGAGGCTGCAGTAGGTGCATTAACCCATTGGGCTGTCGACCCTCCTTCCTCTGAGAGCAGGAAAGTGAATTTCCATGTTGCCTTCCTTTGGCACATTAGATCTATCTTTCAACCCAATTCAGAGGATGTTTTGCTTCACAGAGAAATGATAATCATTGTGAGGTGTCAGCCACTAATAGCTAAGCAGGTCAGTTAAATCTTTGACTTTGTCATTGGGGTGTACTGATATGCGCAGGGCAGTCTTCTGTCCTGTGCTACTGTATGCTTTCGTATTGCTGCTTGTTCAAGATTCCTAAATGTAAACACTCTGCTCTCAAAAGTGAAAGATTTGAAAGACTCTTGATGCAACAAGCATTTCCCAGTCTTTGCCCTGGGGGTGAGAGGGCTGCTTTCTGCCTTTAACACCCTCAATTTGGGAGTGGCTGGCTCCACCACTGAGAATGAGGGCCTAATCCTGGTCGGAAACGGACAGAGGTCTGCGCCCTGCGTCCTCCACGCGTCCCTAACGCTCCCAAACGCGACCACAGCCCTTTACGGGCACAGCCCTATGTCCGGTGCAGCCTCTATGGTGCAGCCACCCAGGTAGCTTAGGGTTAGGATATGTGCTCTTCAAGATAAGCCTGGCCAACCAGGCCCTGGAGAGTGTCACAGCATGCTCTGTAATTCCCTTATGATGGTGGCCTTGGTGACGATGATTTTGCTGGAATACTGATGCCTTTTTTCCTCCCAGAAGCCTAGTGAAATGAAGGGGTGTGCACCTCTCACTGGCCTCTGTTTACCCTCTGGCTAACTGAAAGGAGTTCTGGGCTCTCCAGACAAATGTATCCATTTGGGAGAGAGCTAGAAATAGGAAGGCTCTTTCTGCAGGCTCGGTGGGGAAGAGTCAGAGAGCTACATGCCTGAGGCATCTTTCCTCCTCCTTCGCTCATTGTGTTCCCTAACTTCTAATTCTCTGCCAGGCCCTGTTTCTTTTACTGCCAACCCCCCTGACCCTTCGTCTTCCACCTACTTCCTGCTCTATTATGCCTTCTCCTTTTTTGCTCTCTTCTATGGCCCATTGAAAAGGAATGCAGGCCTAGCTAAGCCTCATGAAGGAAATCTACCAACAAAAGATGCATTCCTCGCTTATGGGAGGTGCTGTGAGACGAGCAAGAAGGGCTGAAGGGGTGATTGGGTTGTTGAGTCGGGAAGCACCAGAGGCGTAGCCAGGATTGTCTAGCAAATGGGACCTGATGCTAATGTAGTTGGGCCCACTGCACTGCCAAAAATATCTGTAAATACCCACACAGCGCTGCTGAGTGGGCATTTACAGATTTTGGGTGGGCCTTGCCCCTCAGGCCCTACCCTGCCTACGCCTCTGCTCTCTCCCCCAGGGCAAAGAGTGGGAAAGGCTCGCTACAGCAAGAGTCTTTCAAATCTTTCATTTTTGAGAGCAGAGTGTTTACATTTAAAAATCTTGACCAAGCAGCAATACCAAAGCATACAGTAGTAGAGGACAGAAGTCTGCCCTGCACATATCAGTACACCCCAATGACAAAGGCAAAGATTTAACTGACCTGCTTAGCGATCAGTGGCTGACACCTCACAAAGAGTACCATCTCTCTGTGAAGCAAAACATCCTCTGAATTGGGGTGAAAGATAGATCTAATGTGCCAAAGGAAGGCAACATGGAAATTCAGTGTTCTGCCCTCAGAGGAAGGAGGGTCGACAGCCCAATGGGTTAATGCACCTACTGCAGCCTCCTATGTGTAGCCTGCAGGCGACACATTCAGTTGCTGGTGAGATGCTGATAAGGTTTGCTTGCTATGCAGGGGCAGGGGGTCACCTTACAGCAGGTAAAAAATGTTGGCCCATTGTGGGGGGTCCATTCCATACTCCACTGGGCACCCTTTTACTCCCCTCCTCAATGGCCCCTTTCCCCACATTAGGACCATCCTTTACACACAACCCCCTCCACTGTTCAGGGCCCTATTCCCCCCCTCACACCGTACCCAGGGCCCACTTTATCCTACATCCCCATGCTTCTCTCGTCCTTCCCCCCCTCTCACCCAGCCCCCTCCTCTTCTCCACAGGGACCCCTTCATCCAGCCCTACCTTCCCTTTTTGCCTGCCTCGCCTCCTCCTTTATTTATTCTGCACTTCCTCTCCCCCACCTCCACAGTCCTGCTTCTCTACTTTCTTACACCCTCCCTTTACCAGGGAACTCATTACATAACCACCAAACCTTTTAGAAGGACTCTGGGTCCCCTCAACTGATTACCCAACTATTCCGTTTCTGTGCCGAAAGCAGGACTCGAACCCAGGCCCCCAGCGCTGTAACGCAAGCACTTAACCTCTAGGCCATTGCAGTTAGCTTGTGTTTGGTGGAGCGCCAGGGGGGGTGGGGGGGTCAGATGTTCTATCCTCCTTGGCTTCAGTGAACATGTTCACAACTGAAATGGGTATGCTCACGGGGGCATGCAGGAAAAAGATATATATACCCAAAAGCTAACCTCAAAAATACAGCCACCAGTGGCTCAGGTGCTAAGTGCTTGCTCTTAGAATGCTGGAGACCTGAGTTCTAATCCAATGTCTGCAATCTCCTGGGCATGTTTTTTTTTTAATTAAAAAAATATATTTTTTCATTGAAAATGGGTATGTATTGCCCTGCGCGATCAGCCAACAGCTAATGCCCCTTCAATACCTGCATTCCTACTAACAGTTGGGCCTTTGTTTTCTGCATTCTGGCCTAGGTAGTGCCCATGCAAAAGTTTGTCTCTCTGGCCCCAATTGACTGGAAAAAAACGAGGGGAAAAGGTGTAATCTACGGGTCATGGTTGATACAATAATTTCCCTGGGACTCAAACAGGACACCTTCTCGAGGTGCTGTGAGGTGACCACCGGCCCCTGCATAGCAAACAAACCTGTATCAGCATGTCACCAGCAACTGAATGTGTCGCCTGCAGGCTACACATAGGAGGCTGCAGTAGGTGCATTAACCCATTGGGCTGTCGACCCTCCTTCCTCTGAGAGCAGGAAAGTGAATTTCCATGTTGCCTTCCTTTGGCACGTTAGATCTAACTTTCAACCCAATTCAGAGGATGTTTTGCTTCACAGAGAAATGATAATCATTGTGAGGTGTCAGCCACTAATAGCTAAGCAGGTCAGTTAAATCTTTGACTTTGTCATTGGGGTGTACTGATATGCGCAGGGCAGTCTTCTGTCCTGTGCTACTGTATGCTTTCGTATTGCTGCTTGTTCAAGATTCCTAAATGTAAACACTCTGCTCTCAAAAGTGAAAGATTTGAAAGACTCTTGATGCAACAAGCATTTCCCACTCTTTGCCCTGGGGGTGAGAGGGCTGCTTTCTGCCTTTAACACCCTCAATTTGGGAGTGGCTGGCTCCACCACTGAGAATGAGGGCCTAATCCTGGTCGGAAACGGACAGAGGTTTGCGCCCTGCGTCTTCCACGCGTCCCCAACGCTCCCCAACGCGACCACAGCCCTTTACGGGCACAGCCCTATGTCCGGTGCAGCCTCTATGGTGCAGCCACCCAGGTAGCTTAGGGTTAGGATATGTGCTCTTCAAGATAAGCCTGGCCAACTAGGCCCTGGAGAGTGTCACAGCATGCTCTGTAATTCCCTAGTGATGGTGGCCTTGGTGACGATGATTTTGCTGGAATACTGATGCCTTTTTTCCTCCCAGAAGCCCCAGAAGCCTAGTGAAATGAAGGGGTGTGCACCTCTCACTGGCCTCTGTTTACCCTCTGGCTAACTGAAAGGAGTTCTGGGCTCTCCAGGCAAATGTATCCATTTGGGAGAGAGCTAGAAATAGGAAGGCTCTTTCTGCAGGCTCGGTGGGGAAGAGTCAGAGAGCTACATGCCTGAGGCATCTTTCCTCCTCCTTCGCTCATTGTGTTCCCTAACTTCTAATTCTCTGCCAGGCCAGGCCCTGTTTCTTTTACTGCCAACCCCCCTGACCCCTCGTCTTCCACCTACTTCCTGCTCTATTATGCCTTCTCCTTTTTTGCTCTCTTCTATGGCCCATTGAAAAGGAATGCAGGCCTAGCTAAGCCTCATGAAGGAAATCTACCAACAAAAGATGCATTCCTCGCTTATGGGAGGTGCTGTGAGACGAGCAAGAAGGGCTGAAGGGGTGATTGGGTTGTTGAGTCGGGAAGCACCAGAGGCGTAGCCAGGATTGTCTAGCAAATGGGACCTGATGCTAATGTAGTTGGGCCCACCGCACTGCCAAAAATATCTGTAAATACCCACACAGCGCTGCTGAGTGGGCATTTACAGATTTTGGGTGGGCCTTGCCCCTCAGGCCCTACCCTGCCTACGCCTCTGCTCTCTCCCCCAGGGCAAAGAGTGGGAAAGGCTCGCTACAGCAAGAGTCTTTCAAATCTTTCATTTTTGAGAGCAGAGTGTTTACATTTAAAAATCTTGACCAAGCAGCAATACCAAAGCATACAGTAGTAGAGGACAGAAGACTGCCCTGCACATATCAGTACACCCCAATGACAAAGGCAAAGATTTAACTGACCTGCTTAGCGATCAGTGGCTGACACCTCACAATGAGTATCATCTCTCCGTGAACCAAAACATCCTCTGAATTGGGGTGAAAGATAGATCTAATGTGCCAAAGGAAAGCAACATGGAAATTCAGTGTTCTGCCCTCAGAGGAAGGAGGGTCGACAGCCCAATGGGTTAATGCACCTACTGCAGCCTCCTATGTGTAGCCTGTAGGTGACACATTCAGTTGCTGGTGAGATGCTGATAAGGTTTGCTTGCTTTGCAGGGGCAAGGGGTCACCTCACAGCAGGTAAAAAATGTTGGCCCATTGTGGGGGGTCCATTCCATACTCCACTGGGCACCCTTTTACTCCCCTCCTCAATGGCCCCTTTCCCCACATTAGGACCCTCCTTTACACACAACCCCCTCCACTATTCAGGGCCCTATTCCCCCCCCTCACACCGTACCCAGGGCCCACTTTATCCTACATCCCCATGCTTCTCTCGTCCTTCCCCCCTCTCACCCAGCCCCCTCCTCTTCTCCACAGGGACCCCTTCATCCAGCCCTACCTTCCCTTTTTGCCTGCCCCGCCTCCTCCTTTATTTACTCTGCACTTCCTCTCCCCCATCTCCACAGTCCTGCTTCTCTGCTTTCTTCCAACCTCCCTTTACCAGGGAACTCATTACATAACCACCAAACCTTTTAGAAGGACTCTGGGTCCCCTCAACTGATTACCCAACTATACCGTTTCTGTGCCGAAAGCAGGACTCGGACCCAGGCCCCCAGCGCTGTAACGCAAGCACTTAACCTCTAGGCCACTGCAGTTAGCTTGTGTTTGGTGGAGCGCCAGGGTGGGTGGGGGGGGTCAGATGTTCTATCCTCCTTGGCTTCAGTGAACATGTTTCACAACTGAAATGGGTATGCTCACGGGGGCATGCAGGAGAAAGATATATATGCCCAAAAGCTAACATCAAAAATACAGCCACCAGTGGCTCAGGTGCTAAGTGCTTGTTCTTAGAATGCTGGAGACCTGAGTTCTAATCCAATGTCTGCAATCTTGGGCATGTTTTTTTTTAAATTAAAAAAAAATATTTTTTTATTAAAAATGGGTATGTATTGCCCTGCGCGATCAGCCAACAGCTAATGCCCCTTCAATACCTGCATTCCTACTAACAGTTGGGCCTTTGTTTTCTGCATTCTGGCCTAGGTAGCGCCCATGCAAAAGTTTGTCTCTCTGGCCCCAATTGACTGGAAAAAAACGAGGGGAAAAGGTGTAATCTACGGGTCATGGTTGATACAATAATTTCCCTGGGACTCAAACAGGACACCTTCTCGAGGTGCTGTGAGGTGACCACCAGCCCCTGCATAGCAAACAAACCTGTATCAGCATGTCACCAGCAACTGAATGTGTCGCCTGCAGGCTACACATAGGAGGCTGCAGTAGGTGATTTAACCCATTGGGCTGTCGACCCTCCTTCCTCTGAGAGCAGGAAAGTGAATTTCCATGTTGCCTTCCTTTGGCACATTAGATCTATCTTTCAACCCAATTCAGAGGATGTTTTGCTTCACAGAGAAATGACAATCATTGTGAGGTGTCAGCCACTAATAGCTAAGCAGGTCAGTTAAATCTTTGACTTTGTCATTGGGGTGTACTGATATGCGCAGGGCAGTCTTCTGTCCTGTGCTACTGTATGCTTTCGTATTGCTGCTTGTTCAAGATTCCTAAATGTAAACACTCTGCTCTCAAAAGTGAAAGATTTGAAAGACTCTTGATGCAACAAGCATTTCCCACTCTTTGCCCTGGGGGTGAGAGGGCTGCTTTCTGCCTTTAACACCCTCAATTTGGGAGTGGCTGGCTCCACCACTGAGAATGAGGGCCTAATCCTGGTCGGAAACGGACAGAGGTCTGCGCCCTGCGTCCTCCACGCGTCCCTAACGCTCCCAAACGCGACCACAGCCCTTTACGGGCACAGCCCTATGTCCGGTGCAGTCTCTATGGTGCAGCCACCCAGGTATCTTAGGGTTAGGATATGTGCTCTTCAAGATAAGCCTGGCCAACCAGGCCCTGGAGAGTGTCACAGCATGCTCTGTAATTCCATAGTGATGGTGGCCTTGGTGACGATGATTTTGCTGGAATACTGATGCCTTTTTTCCTCCCAGAAGCCCCAGAAGCCTAGTGAAATGAAGGGGTGTGCACCTCTCACTGGCCTCTGTTTACCCTCTGGCTAACTGAAAGGAGTTCTGGGCTCTCCAGGCAAATGTATCCATTTGGGAGAGAGCTAGAAATAGGAAGGCTCTTTCTGCAGGCTCGGTGGGGAAGAGTCAGAGAGCTACATGCCTGAGGCATCTTTCCTCCTCCTTCGCTCATTGTGTTCCCTAACTTCTAATTCTCTGCCAGGCCCTGTTTCTTTTACTGCCAACCCCCCTGACCCCTCGTCTTCCACCTACTTCCTGCTCTATTATGCCTTCTCCTTTTTTGCTCTCTTCTATGGCCCATTGAAAAGGAATGCAGGCCTAGCTAAGCCTCATGAAGGAAATCTACCAACAAAAGATGCATTCCTCGCTTATGGGAGGTGCTGTGAGACGAGCAAGAAGGGCTGAAGGGGTGATTGGGTTGTTGAGTCGGGAAGCACCAGAGGCGTAGCCAGGATTGTCTAGCAAATGGGACCTGATGCTAATGTAGTTGGGCCCACTGCACTGCCAAAAATATCTGTAAATACCCACACAGCGCTGCTGAGTGGGCATTTACAGATTTTGGGTGGGCCTTGCCCCTCAGGCCCTACCCTGCCTACGCCTCTGCTCTCTCCCCCAGGGCAAAGAGTGGGAAAGGCTCGCTACAGCAAGAGTCTTTCAAATCTTTCATTTTTGAGAGCAGAGTGTTTACATTTAAAAATCTTGACCAAGCAGCAATACCAAAGCATACAGTAGTAGAGGACAGAAGACTGCCCTGCACATATCAGTACACCCCAATGACAAAGGCAAAGATTTAACTGACCTGCTTAGCGATCAGTGGCTGACACCTCACAATGAGTATCATCTCTCCGTGAACCAAAACATCCTCTGAATTGGGGTGAAAGATAGATCTAATGTGCCAAAGGAAAGCAACATGGAAATTCAGTGTTCTGCCCTCAGAGGAAGGAGGGTCGACAGCCCAATGGGTTAATGCACCTACTGCAGCCTCCTATGTGTAGCCTGTAGGTGACACATTCAGTTGCTGGTGAGATGCTGATAAGGTTTGCTTGCTTTGCAGGGGCAGGGGGTCACCTCACAGCAGGTAAAAAATGTTGGCCCATTGTGGGGGGTCCATTCCATACTCCACTGGGCACCCTTATACTCCCCTCCTCAATGGCCCCTTTCCCCACATTAGGACCCTCCTTTACACACAACCCACTCCACTATTCAGGGCCCTATTCCCCCCCCTTACACCGTACCCAGGGCCCACTTTATACTACATCCCCATGCTTCTCTCGTCCTTCCCCCCTCTCACCCAGCCCCCTCCTCTTCTCCACAGGGACCCCTTCATCCAGCCCTACCTTCCCTTTTTGCCTGCCCCGCCTCCTCCTTTATTTACTCTGCACTTCCTCTCCCCCACCTCCACAGTCCTGCTTCTCTGCTTTCTTCCAACCTCCCTTTACCAGGGAACTCATTACATAACCACCAAACCTTTTAGAAGGACTCTGGGTCCCCTCAACTGATTACCCAACTATACCGTTTCTGTGCCGAAAGCAGGACTCGGACCCAGGCCCCCAGCTCTGTAACGCAAGCACTTAACCTCTAGGCCACTGCAGTTAGCTTGTGTTTGGTGGAGCGCAAGGGTGGGTGGGGGGGTCAGATGTTCTATCCTCCTTGGCTTCAGTGAACATGTTTCACAACTGAAATGGGTATGCTCACGGGGGCATGCAGGAGAAAGATATATATGCCCAAAAGCTAACCTCAAAAATACAGCCACCAGTGGTTCAGGTGCTAAGTGCTTGCTCTTAGAATGCTGGAGACCTGAGTTCTAATCCAATGTCTGCAATCTCCTGGGCATGTTTTTTTTTTAATTAAAAAAATATATTTTTTCATTGAAAATGGGTATGTATTGCCCTGCGCGATCAGCCAACAGCTAATGCCCCTTCAATACCTGCATTCCTACTAACAGTTGGGCCTTTGTTTTCTGCATTCTGGCCTAGGTAGCGCCCATGCAAACGTTTGTCTCTCTGGCCCCAATTGACTGGAAAAAAACGAGGGGAAAAGGTGTAATCTACGGGTCATGGTTGATACAATAATTTCCCTGGGACTCAAACAGGACACCTTCTCGAGGTGCTGTGAGGTGACCACCAGCCCCTGCATAGCAAACAAACCTGTATCAGCATGTCACCAGCAACTGAATGTGTCGCCTGCAGGCTACACATAGGAGGCTGCAGTAGGTGATTTAACCCATTGGGCTGTCGACCCTCCTTCCTCTGAGAGCAGGAAAGTGAATTTCCATGTTGCCTTCCTTTGGCACATTAGATCTATCTTTCAACCCAATTCAGAGGATGTTTTGCTTCACAGAGAAATGATAATCATTGTGAGGTGTCAGCCACTAATAGCTAAGCAGGTCAGTTGAATCTTTGACTTTGTCATTGGGGTGTACTGATATGCGCAGGGCAGTCTTCTGTCCTGTGCTACTGTATGCTTTCGTATTGCTGCTTGTTCAAGATTCCTAAATGTAAACACTCTGCTCTCAAAAGTGAAAGATTTGAAAGACTCTTGATGCAACAAGCATTTCCCACCCTTTGCCCTGGGGGTGAGAGGGCTGCTTTCTGCCTTTAACACCCTCAATTTGGGAGTGGCTGGCTCCACCACTGAGAATGAGGGCCTAATCCTGGTCGGAAACGGACAGAGGTCTGCGCCCTGCATCCTCCACGCGTCCCTAACGCTCCCAAATGCGACCACAGCCCTTTACGGGCACAGCCCTATGTCCGGTGCAGCCTCTATGGTGCAGCCACCCAGGTAGCTTAGGGTTAGGATATGTGCTCTTCAAGATAAGCCTGGCCAACCAGGCCCTGGAGAGTGTCACAGCATGCTCTGTAATTCCCTAGTGATGGTGGCCTTGGTGACGATGATTTTGCTGGAATACTGATGCCTTTTTTCCTCCCAGAAGCCCCAGAAGCCTAGTGAAATGAAGGGGTGTGCACCTCTCACTGGCCTCTGTTTACCCTCTGGCTAACTGAAAGGAGTTCTGGGCTCTCCAGGCAAATGTATCCATTTGTTTTATATACTTTAATGTGATATAGATTGAAAAAAATTCAAACTTTACACATATTACTTTTACATAATCAAATACAGAATACAAAAAAATAAAATACAGTTTATACAATTATATAAATATAAGAGTAGAATAAAAATAAAAAATAAATAAAAAATCAATTATGTACAAAATAGAAAGGGAACTCCATAATAAAACACATTTTAAATCATTTCAGTCATTTAAATCCGAATATCCATCACATTTTCAATCTGAAGCCATACATTATATAATGCAATAAAAAGATGCATATTCGCTGTATTAGTACAGTATAGCCAGAATTGATTTTCCGGTATGAATTCCAGATTATGGGCAAATTCTCCTAGATACTTGACAATTGTGGGTCTCATTATGGTGCATTCAGTTAGTAGATGCTTGGCTGTCTCCAGGCTTTCAGGTAGATTACATATACGACATATTCGTCCAACAATTGAGATCTTTTCCCTAGGTCCCACATTACACATGGTCGGAAGTTGCTCCATACGGAAAAGAATAATAAACCGTCTTAGCCTTGTTGAGGGGCATAGGTATAGATATGCCTGAGGTTTCATAAAGTTGTAGAGTCGATACTTTACAAAAGCACAAGACTTTAGACACCCTAGATGAGAAAAGTTCGCCAACCAATCCCAGAGATCTATCTTTTTCCCCAGTGCTATCATGACCTCTTGGGAAATAGATGTCCCTCTGTCTGTCCAGCCAATATCTCTCAGAAATTGGGTCATACTTTTCTGAAGAGGAGAGGTAGTATCTTTTTTGCTTATTTCTATCTGCATGGTGTCCAGCATAGGGTTCAGAGAACTATTCTTCATCTTGAGATAAAGGCCCACCCTCTTTTTCAGTACCATTGCTTTAAGTGAGGGTAAACCCAACTCCAGCCTTATGAGGGCCATAGGAACACTAGGGGGTAACCCCAGAATGCGTCGCCAAAATGTTCCCTCCACCACTTGCAGCCAAGCTAAATCAGAAGAGATTAGTGCTTCCAAGGCATACGTAATCATAGGTGCAAACACCTGTATATACAGGTGTCTCGTCCCCCATAATGTGAAGCCAGCCTGCCTCCTGGAAAATGACGCAATTAAAGCTGTAACTTGCTGAGCCCTAGTTCTCCTATTTTGTCTACATAAAGAGTAATCACCCCATGGTTCAATTTCAACTCCTAGGTAGCGATAGGAAGGGGTGTAGAGTATATTATTATTCTGCACCCAAAGCTCAACACGAGAGACTTTTTTCTTCGTGAATCTAATCACTTTGGTCTTGTCTAGGTTAACAGCTAGCCCATTAATCTTTGCGTACTCCCATAATGCTACCGCTGAGCGCCTAATACCAGCAATAGTGTTGTCGAAAATGACCAAATCATCAGCATATGCCAATACTGCACATGCTGTATCTCCTACTTTAGGTGGACAATTATTCACTTCGGCCAACACTATTGGGATATCATATACATACAGATTGTATACCAGTGGAGCAGTTACACATCCCTGTTTTACCCCCCTATCTTGTCTCACTAGTCTAGTCAAGGATCCTTCTTGATTTAGTCTGAGGCACACCGTGGTGTTATAGTGCAGCTGTCTTAAATAGTACAGCAGACTAGGCGGGCAGCCCATAACTTCCAGCTTTTTCCACAGCCTGGCTCTAGGTATAGAGTCAAATGCAGCCTTAAAGTCAATATATAGGGCGTATAGCGGGGGCTGTCCCTTGGTTAGTGCCCGAGTTCGTAATGTGTCCATCACCCACAAATTATGCGTGGTAGAGAAACCACGCCGGAAACCACATTGGAACCTACTAAGAATATTAGTCTGTTCAGCCCAATTCTGTAATTCCGTGAGCAATAAAGCCGCAAAAAGTTTTCCCGTGGTGTCCAGCATGGAAAGTAGCCTGTAATTATTTGGGTCCATACGGCATCCCTTCTTAAACACCGGCACCAATATCGCCGTTTGCCATGAAAGGGGAATCGTCCCCTGAGCTAATACCTTTTTAAAAAGTATTGACAGAAGAGAAGCCCAAAACGCTGGGTGGTTCTTAATGACTATATTGGCAAGCCCATTCGGGCCAGGAGCTCTAGAGGCTTTCAAGGATGCTATTTTATTCAGTATGGCCTCTTCCGAGGCCTCAAAAGGCGGAGGGAAGGGATTCTTCACTCTAGATATTATGGGTACATCTAACTCTCCGGAGTTACGGTCTAGAAGAAATCTTACCCAAGTTTTCTCTCCTATAGGATTATCCAGCTGACCCTTGGCCTTCTCTCTGTTCTCTTTCAAAAGCTGCCATATGTTACGCGAATTTCCAGCGCAGATAGTGTTAACCAGCCTCTGATTTCTAATATTTCTCTCTAAATTTCTGATGGTTCTAATACTGGCTCTATATTTGTTTTTGGCTTTTCTAACTTTATCATAGTAAGAGGAACCCGTTATATCCAATCTCCTAAACCCCCGCAGTTCTGCTCTTAGCCTTCTCTTAGCATCACGAATATCCTTATTATAAGGTTGAGGGGTACCTCCGGGATTTATCATAACGTTTTTCCTTACGGTCGCATGTAGTCCTGAGAATTCTAGGATCCAATCTTCTATTTCATTTATGGTCAGCTGTTCAAAATGGGGTAGGGGAACCTGGGCCTGAGATGATAGTGCTTCCGTAGCCTTTTTAATGTTTCTCTCCGACCAGATAATTCTAGTGCCTGTGCAATTGGTTTGTATGTTGCCTATATTACACTTAGTTGCGGGAGAGAGTGAAAGTTGCAGGGAGCACTCGAGAGCCGCGTGGTCACTCCATTCATTGGGTGTGATTCTCATATCACTTACTATGGGCAACATTTCAGGACACATAAATATGTAGTCTAGGGTGCTGTATGACGTACCATTGGACCATGTCTGTTTCCCCGGCCTATCACCCATTGTTCTACCGTTAATCATGTATAATTCCCATGTCTCAAAGAATTGCAGCCATCCCAACCCTTCACTCTCTCTTTTGTCATGGATCATAAGACATTTTTCACTCAGAGAGGGGTATTTGGTGACCAATTGCTCATCCTTCATGTGGCAATTGAAATCACCCATCACCACTACCGCTAAATTGCCAGATCTTTGAGTCCAAAGAGTCAATAACTCATGTATGGCTTCTTGTAGAGATTCCCTTATTAATGCCCCCGGGGGATTATAGAGGTTAATCAGTAAGAATCTACTGTGCCCATTGTCCTTGGGGTAGTCAACCTCAACCGCCAGATGGTAATCAGTGGCGTTGTCCAGGATTTTCCGCGAGTTAACCGTATTAACCACCCCTATAATAAGTCCCCCATATGGGCGACCCTTATCCCCTCTTTTGGCAAATGTCTGATGCACTACATAACCGTCCAATAATAGAGAGTTCAGTGCCCATGTTTCCTGGAGACATATGCAACTATGCTTCAGCAATAAATCCATAGACCCTTCTGATCTCAGGAGATGGGCAAAACCCCGACAGTTCCAGGAAACGAAGGAAAAGCTTCAGCGGTTCTGTATCATTCGCGGTAGAGCTTCCAACAATGTTTTGAGGGCTTGTTGTATTTCAGACAACGCCGTATTTTCTGATGCCTCTTGATTGACCACATTGTCTGGCACCACTCGCTTGTCCGATGGAGTTTGTAGCTCCTTGGTCATATTGTCCTTAGTTTCTTCAGTAAGATCTCTCTCCTGTGGATCTACATCAATGGCAATATCTACGGTTATTAGTTCTTTTTTAAATTTTCTAATCAGCTGAGCTGAGGCGAGGAAGGTACAATGGATGGCAGAAACATGGGGATTAGGGACCTGCAAGGGTTCGATGAAAAAAAAGTCATCAGATTTCATGACTCTCAACTGCGGAATATAATGTATTCGGGTTAGAAATTCTGATCTTGACAGCCAGGGATTTTTACCACTAGGGTAGAGGTTCTTGATGTAGCAAATACGATTCACATTGCATTCCTCATCCGTGCTAATTTGCACGGGCCGTACCGGCTCTGGTGTTTCATCTGTACCAGCTGAGCTAATTCGATCCTCCAGTTCGGCTATGACACTCTCATCTTGGACATTGTCTTCATCAGAGAGGCCGTCTAGATCTGCCTCCTTAAATTTTTCTCCTGGTACTAACCAATCGGCCAATGGCCCCTTAGCTTCTGCGGCTCGAGCTACTGCTCTCGCCTTTCTTTTTCTAGCTTTTTTGGAACGTGTTTCCCCGCCTACTTTAGGTCTCACACTGGGGGATATGGGATTCGTTGCTACTTTCTTACTTTTAAAGGCCCTTTTAGCCAATCTTCATTGTTTCCTCGTAAGAAAAATCCCGGGGCTGTGCACGATTTCTAGATCCTCTACAGTTATTATTGAAAGATCTTCTACCGGGGGATTGACCTCCAAGTCCTTGTCCAGGATCATCTCTTCCGCCCCTTCCTCCATTCTCTCATCTGCTGCTTTCATCTCCTCCATGGTATGAATAGCATCCAAGAGGTTCACTTCTATCTCATCCTGCGGGTAGTCCTTCTGCTCTAGTGCCCTCGTAATATTATTCGTATTTGTCAGTATATTCCCCGTCATCTGCAACAGTATTTTGAGTGCAAATTGTAACGACGCTACAGAAGATTGGAGTTCCATAATGACCGTGTTGTTAATGTGCGGATTTGAATCTTCGTTATCCTCCTTCTCCGGATCATCTTCCATGGAGGCCATCACTAGATTCGGAGATGCCGAGAGACGTCCACAGCTAGACACAGGATTGGCTTCCTCTAGTGTTATATTATTACTTTCTTTAAGATGAATAGCATTATTAGATGACTTTGCTGAATTCTGCGTTACCATCCCTCTCTGAATACTCAGACAGAGGTCAAGTAGTGAGTTATTATCAATATCCTCATAATTTGAGGAATTTAGCAAGATACTCTCCTTATTCCCTGGCTCAGCCATTGCCTCATTTATTGTTGAGTTAATCTCTGGAGGTGGATTTACTCCAAAAAAGTCTGTGATGGCTCCTTGTGCCACAGGCGTTGTGTTAGGTTTCTTTTTACTTTTGTTGTCTTTCTTTCTATTTTCTTTACTGTCATTCAATGGCATAATCTTGCCTTTCCGCAGATTGTAATTTGACTGTGGTGCTTTTTTCCCTCGCTGCATTTCCTCAGCGTGATAATTCAATCCGTGGGTAGATACTGAATTGGAATCCCACTTTTTATTTTATCCTGTAATGGTCACCACAATTCTGGGCCTGAAAAGACCAGCCACCTCTATAAGTCACGTGCCCAGGCAACCTGGTGCCTAGTGGGTAGCTCACGGAGGAATATAAATGATGTAGGCAGGGGGGAAAGGTCAGGGGGGGAGGAAGGAAAGCGGGGTGTGTGTGTACTGCAGGGAACCTCAAAGTACCCCAATGGGCCCGTTGAACTGGGGCCTACACAAGGCACACCACTTCATAACAGTCGTCCAGGGCTGACAGGTCTGACTGTATTCCCCTACTCCAGCCCCAAACTCCCCAGCCAAAACACAGCCCACACCACTGCCACTCCCTTAAGGGACAATCATATATGCCAGCGCACTGGGGTACTCGGGTCAGGTAACCGGCTGTTCCTACAAAGCCGTTCCTGTCTCCCAGTACTCTACCACCTACTTGTGATACTCCGGCAGCAGCAGGCTCTTGTGTGGGCTGCCTCCATCCTGCTTCTGAGCTTCTAAGCTCGAGCTCCGCTCCGCCGAGTATCCCGTGCCTCCTGTGCTTCCCGCACTGTCAACGCCGTCACCCACCCGCAGCACACAGCAGCACACAGCAGCCCGTAGCCCGTCGCAGCCGCAGCCGCCGTCGCAGTGATGGCGGGTTAGAGAAAAGGACCTTCCGGCCACAAAGTCCACCGAGTCAAGCCGCACTGTCGTACTGCCTCAGACCGAGACGCAGCCGCTTCCGACTCACTTCCATCACTATCCATTTGGGAGAGAGCTAGAAATAGGAAGGCTCTTTCTGCAGGCTCGGTGGGGAAGAGTCAGAGAGCTACATGCCTGAGGCATCTTTCCTCCTCCTTCGCTCATTGTGTTCCCTAACTTCTAATTCTCTGCCAGGCCAGGCCCTGTTTCTTTTACTGCCAACCCCCCTGACCCCTCGTCTTCCACCTACTTCCTGCTCTATTATGCCTTCTCCTTTTTTGCTCTCTTCTATGGCCCATTGAAAAGGAATGCAGGCCTAGCTAAGCCTCATGAAGGAAATCTACCAACAAAAGATGCATTCCTCGCTTATGGGAGGTGCTGTGAGATGAGCAAGAAGGGCTGAAGGGGTGATTGGGTTGTTGAGTCGGGAAGCACCAGAGGCGTAGCCAGGATTGTCTAGCAAATGGGACCTGATGCTAAAGTAGTTGGGCCCACTGCACTGCCAAAAATATCTGTAAATACCCACACAGCGCTGCTGAGTGGGCATTTACAGATTTTGGGTGGGCCTTGCCCCTCAGGCCCTACCCTGCCTATGCCTCTGCTCTCTCCCCCAGGGCAAAGAGTGGGAAAGGCTCGCTACAGCAAGAGTCTTTCAAATCTTTCATTTTTGAGAGCAGAGTGTTTACATTTAAAAATCTTGACCAAGCAGCAATACCAAAGCATACAGTAGTAGAGGACAGAAGACTGCCCTGCACATATCAGTACACCCCAATGACAAAGGCAAAGATTTAACTGACCTGCTTAGCGATCAGTGGCTGACACCTCACAAAGAGTATCATCTCTCTGTGAAGCAAAACATCCTCTGAATTGGGGTGAAAGATAGATCTAATGTGCCAAAGGAAGGCAACATGGAAATTCAGTGTTCTGCCCTCAGAGGAAGGAGGGTCGACAGCCCAATGGGTTAATGCACCTACTGCAGCCTCCTATGTGTAGCCTGCAGGTGACACATTCAGTTGCTGGTGAGATGCTGATAAGGTTTGCTTGCTATGCAGGGGCAGGGGGTCACCTCACAGCGCCTCGAGAAGGTGTCCTGTTTGAGTCCCTGTGCAAATATCTTCTCAACCATGACCCGTAGGTTACGCTTTTCCCCTCGTTTTTTCCAGTCAGTTGGGGCCAGAGAGACAAGCTTTTCTATGGGCGTTGCCAAGGCCAGAGTGCAGAAAACAAAGGCACAATTGTTAGTAGGAATGCAGGTATTGAAGGGACATTAGCTGTTGGCTGATCGCACAGGGCAATTCATACCCATTTTCAAAAGAAAAAATAAATAAAAAATGCGTTGCAGATTCCAGACACTGGATTAGAACTCAGGTCTCCAACATTCAAACCCCAAGCACTTACCACTTGAGCCACTGGTGGCTGTGCTTATGAGAGTTGCTTTTGGGCGTATATATCTTACTTCTGCATGCCCCTGTGAGCACACTCATTTGCATTGTGAAACATGTTCACTGAAGAAAATGAGGATAGAACATCTGGCCTTCAGCTCCCTCAAATATCAGCTAACTGCAGTGGCCTAGAGGTTAAATGCTTGTGTTACAGCGCTGGGGGTCTGGGTTCGAGTCCTGCTTTCGGCACTTAAACGGAATAGTGGGGTAATCTCCTTGTACAGTTGCTGTGCAAACATAGCTGAGAAGTGGGACTGAGGGAGTGCAGGCTAAAGGTGGGGCATGCTAAAGGGAGAGGTAGGGGTGGATGCACGAATCCCTGTGGAGAGGAGGCGGGGCTGGCTGAGTGGGGGTAGGTCTAGAAGGGCATGGCGTAGGTTCCCTGGTAAAGAAAGGGAGGAAGAAAGCATAGAGGAAGCCAGGAAGTGCAGGATATAAAGGAGGAGGCAGGTTAGGCTAAAGGGTAGTGCCGGATGTGGAAAAAAATGTTGGCCCATTGTGGGGGGTCCATTCCATACTCCACTGAGCACCCTTTTACTCCCCTCCTCAATGGCCCCTTTCCCCACATTAGGACCCTCCTTTACACACAACCCCCTCCACTATTCAGGGCCCTATTCCCCCCTCTCACACCGTACCCAGGGCCCACTTTATCCTACATCCCCATGCTTCTCTCGTCCTTCCCCCCTCTCACCCAGCCCCCTCCTCTTCTCCACAGGGACCCCTTCATCCAGCCCTACCTTCCCTTTTTGCCTGCCCCGCCTCCTCCTTTATTTACTCTGCACTTCCTCTCCCCCACCTCCACAGTCCTGCGTCTCTACTTTCTTACACCCTCCCACCAAACCTTTTAGAAGGACTCTGGGTCCCCTCAACTGATTACCCAACTATTCCGTTTCTGTGCCGAAAGCAGGACTCAAACCCAGGCCCCCAGCGCTGTAACGCAAGCACTTAACCTCTAGGCCACTGCAGTTAGCTTGTGTTTGGTGGAGCGCCAGGGGGGGGTGGGGGGGGTCAGATGTTCTATCCTCCTTGGCTTCAGTGAACATGTTCACAACTGAAATG
This sequence comes from Ambystoma mexicanum, assembly GCF_040938575.1. Taxonomy (NCBI): domain Eukaryota; kingdom Metazoa; phylum Chordata; class Amphibia; order Caudata; family Ambystomatidae; genus Ambystoma; species Ambystoma mexicanum. Next base: position 662,680,517 of record NC_090923.1, on the reverse strand, counting down.
GGTATGCTCACGGGGGCATGCAGGAGAAAGATATATATACCCAAAAGCTAACCTCAAAAATATAGCCACCAGTGGCTCAGGTGCTAAGTGCTTGCTCTTAGAATGCTGGAGACCTGAGTTCTAATCCAATGTCTGCAATCTCCTGGGCATGTTTTTTTTTAATTAAAAAAATATATGTTTTCATTGAAAATGGGTATGTATTGCCCTGCGCGATCAGCCAACAGCTAATGCCCCTTCAATACCTGCATTCCTACTAACAGTTGGGCCTTTGTTTTCTGCATTCTGGCCTAGGTAGCGCCCATGCAAAAGTTTGTCTCTCTGGCCCCAATTGACTGGAAAAAAACGAGGGGAAAAGGTGTAATCTACGGGTCATGGTTGATACAATAATTTCCCTGGAACTCAAACAGTACACCTTCTCGAGGTGCTGTGAGGTGACCACCGGCCCCTGCATAGCAAACAAACCTGTATCAGCATGTCACCAGCAACTGAATGTGTCGCCTGCAGGCTACACATAGGAGGCTGCAGTAGGTGCATTAACCCATTGGGCTGTCGACCCTCCTTCCTCTGAGAGCAGGAAAGTGAATTTCCATGTTGCCTTCCTTTGGAACATTAGATCTATCTTTCAACCCAATTCAGAGGATGTTTTGCTTCACAGAGAAATGACAATCATTGTGAGGTGTCAGCCACTAATAGCTAAGCAGGTCAGTTAAATCTTTGACTTTGTCATTGGGGTGTACTGATATGCGCAGGGCAGTCTTCTGTCCTGTGCTACTGTATGCTTTCGTATTGCTGCTTGTTCAAGATTCCTAAATGTAAACACTCTGCTCTCAAAAGTGAAAGATTTGAAAGACTCTTGATGCAACAAGCATTTCCCACTCTTTGCCCTGGGGGTGAGAGGGCTGCTTTCTGCCTTTAACACCCTCAATTTGGGAGTGGCTGGCTCCACCACTGAGAATGAGGGCCTAATCCTGGTCGGAAACGGACAGAGGTCTGCGCCCTGCGTCCTCCACGCGTCCCTAACGCTCCCAAACGCGACCACAGCCCTTTACGGGCACAGCCCTATGTCCGGTGCAGCCTCTATGGTGCAGCCACCCAGGTAGCTTAGGGTTAGGATATGTGCTCTTCAAGATAAGCCTGGCCAACCAGGCCCTGGAGAGTGTCACAGCATGCTCTGTAATTCCCTAGTGATGGTGGCCTTGGTGACGATGATTTTGCTGGAATACTGATGCCTTTTTTCCTCCCAGAAGCCCCAGAAGCCTAGTGAAATAAAGGGGTGTGCACCTCTCACTGGCCTCTGTTTACCCTCTGGCTAACTGAAAGGAGTTCTGGGCTCTCCAGGCAAATGTATCCATTTGGGAGAGAGCTAGAAATAGGAAGGCTCTTTCTGCAGGCTCGGTGGGGAAGAGTCAGAGAGCTACATGCCTGAGGCATCTTTCCTCCTCCTTCGCTCATTGTGTTCCCTAACTTCTAATTCTCTGCCAGGCCCTGTTTCTTTTACTGCCAACCCCCCTGACCCCTCGTCTTCCACCTACTTCCTGCTCTATTATGCCTTCTCCTTTTTTGCTCTCTTCTATGGCCCATTGAAAAGGAATGCAGGCCTAGCTAAGCCTCATGAAGGAAATCTACCAACAAAAGATGCATTCCTCGCTTATGGGAGGTGCTGTGAGACGAGCAAGAAGGGCTGAAGGGGTGATTGGGTTGTTGAGTCGGGAAGCACCAGAGGCGTAGCCAGGATTGTCTAGCAAATAGGACCTGATGCTAATGTAGTTGGGCCCACTGCACTGCCAAAAATATCTGTAAATACCCACAGAGCGCTGCTGAGTGGGCATTTACAGATTTTGGGTGGGCCTTGCCCCTCAGGCCCTACCCTGCCTACGCCTCTGCTCTCTCCCCCAGGGCAAAGAGTGGGAAAGGCTCGCTACAGCAAGAGTCTTTCAAATCTTTCATTTTTGAGAGCAGAGTGTTTACATTTAAAAATCTTGACCAAGCAGCAATACCAAAGCATACAGTAGTAGAGGACAGAAGACTGCCCTGCACATATCAGTACACCCCAATGACAAAGGCAAAGATTTAACTGACCTGCTTAGCGATCAGTGGCTGACACCTCACAATGAGTATCATCTCTCCGTGAAGCAAAACATCCTCTGAATTGGGGTGAAAGATAGATCTAATGTGCCAAAGGAAGGCAACATGGAAATTCAGTGTTCTGCCCTCAGAGGAAGGAGGGTCGACAGCCCAATGGGTTAATGCACCTACTGCACCCTCCTATGTGTAGCCTGTAGGTGACACATTCAGTTGCTGGTGAGATGCTGATAAGGTTTGCTTGCTATGCAGGGGCAGGGGGTCACCTCACAGCACGTAAAAAATGTTGGCCCATTGTGGGGGGTCCATTCCATACTCCACTGGGCACCCTTTTACTCCCCTCCTCAATGGCCCCTTTCCCCACATTAGGACCCTCCTTTACACACAACCCCCTCCACTATTCAGGGCCCTATTCCCCCCCTCACACCGTACCCAGGGCCCACTTTATCCTACATCCCCATGCTTCTCTCGTCCTTCCCCCCTCTCACCCAGCCCCCTCCTCTTCTCCACAGGGACCCCTTCATCCAGCCCTACCTTCCCTTTTTGCCTGCCCCGCCTCCTCCTTTATTTACTCTGCACTTCCTCTCCCCCACCTCCACAGTCCTGCGTCTCTACTTTCTTACACCCTCCCTTTACCAGGGAACTCATTACATAACCACCAAACCTTTTAGAAGGACTCTGGGTCCCCTCAACTGATTACCCAACTATTCCGTTTCTGTGCCGAAAGCAGGACTCAAACCCAGGCCCCCAGCGCTGTAACGCAAGCACTTAACCTCTAGGCCACTGCAGTTAGCTTGTGTTTGGTGGAGCGCCAGGGGGGGTGGGGGGGTCAGATGTTCTATCCTCCTTGGCTTCAGTGAACATGTTCACAACTGAAATGGGTATGCTCACGGGGGCATGCAATAGAAAGATATATATACCCAAAAGCTAACCTCAAAAATACAGCCACCAGTGGCTCAGGTGCTAAGTGCTTGCTCTTAGAATGCTGGAGACCTGAGTTCTAATCCAATGTCTGTAATCTCCTGGGCATATTTTTTTTTAATTAAAAAAATATATTTTTTCATTGAAAATGGGTATGTATTGCCCTGCGCGATCAGCCAACAGCTAATGCCCCTTCAATACCTGCATTCCTACTAACAGTTGGGCCTTTGTTTTCTGCATTCTGGCCTAGGTAGCGCCCATGCAAAGGTTTGTCTCTCTGGCCCCAATTGACTGGAAAAAAACGAGGGGAAAAGGTGTAATCTACGGGTCATGGTTGATACAATAATTTCCCTGGAACTCAAACAGTACACCTTCTCGAGGTGCTGTGAGGTGACCACCGGCCCCTGCATAGCAAACAAACCTGTATCAGCATGTCACCAGCAACTGAATGTGTCGCCTGCAGGCTACACATAGGAGGCTGCAGTAGGTGCATTAACCCATTGGGCTGTCGACCCTCCTTCCTCTGAGAGCAGGAAAGTGAATTTCCATGTTGCCTTCCTTTGGAACATTAGATCTATCTTTCAACCCAATTCAGAGGATGTTTTGCTTCACAGAGAAATGATAATCATTGTGAGATGTCAGCCACTAATAGCTAAGCAGTTCAGTTAAATCTTTGACTTTGTCATTGGGGTGTACTGATATCTGCAGGGCAGTCTTTTGTCCTGTGCTACTGTATGCTTTCGTATTGCTGCTTGTTCAAGATTCCTAAATGTAAACACTCTGCTCTCAAAAGTGAAAGATTTGAAAGACTCTTGATGCAACAAGCATTTCCCACTCTTTGCCCTGGGGGTGAGAGGGCTGCTTTCTGCCTTTAACACCCTCAATTTGGGAGTGGCTGGCTCCACCACTGAGAATGAGGGCCTAATCCTGGTCGGAAACGGACAGAGGTCTGCGCCCTGCGTCCTCCACGCGTCCCTAACGCTCCCAAACGCGACCACAGCCCTTTACGGGCACAGCCCTATGTCCGGTGCAGCCTCTATGGTGCAGCCACCCAGGTAGCTTAGGGTTAGGATATGTGCTCTTCAAGATAAGCCTGGCCAACCAGGCCCTGGAGAGTGTCACAGCATGCTCTGTAATTCCCTAGTGATGGTGGCCTTGGTGACGATGATTTTGCTGGAATACTGATGCCTTTTTTCCTCCCAGAAGCCCCAGAAGCCTAGTGAAATGAAGGGGTGTGCACCTCTCACTGGCCTCTGTTTACCCTCTGGCTAACTGAAAGGAGTTCTGGGCTCTCCAGGCAAATGTATCCATTTGGGAGAGAGCTAGAAATAGGAAGGCTCTTTCTGCAGGCTCGGTGGGGAAGAGTCAGAGAGCTACATGCCTGAGGCATCTTTCCTCCTCCTTCGCTCATTGTGTTCCCTAACTTCTAATTCTCTGCCAGGCCAGGCCTGTTTCTTTTACTGCCAACCCCCCTGACCCCTCGTCTTCCACCTACTTCCTGCTCTATTATGCCTTCTCCTTTTTTGCTCTCTTCTATGGCCCATTGAAAAGGAATGCAGGCCTAGCTAAGCCTCATGAAGGAAATCTACCAACAAAAGATGCATTCCTCGCTTATGGGAGGTGCTGTGAGACAAGCAAGAAGGGCTGAAGGGGTGATTGGGTTGTTGAGTTGGGAAGCACCAGAGGCGTAGCCAGGATTGTCTAGCAAATGGGACCTGATGCTAATGTAGTTGGGCCCACTGCACTGCCAAAAATATCTGTAAATACCCACACAGCGCTGCGGAGTGGGCATTTACAGATTTTGGGTGGGCCTTGCCCCTCAGGCCCTACCCTGCCTACGCCTCTGCTCTCTCCCCCAGGGCAAAGAGTGGGAAAGGCTCGCTACAGCAAGAGTCTTTCAAATCTTTCATTTTTGAGAGCAGAGTGTTTACATTTAAAAATCTTGACCAAGCAGTAATACCAAAGCATGCAGTAGTAGAGGACAGAAGACTGCCCTGCACATATCAGTACACCCCAATGACAAAGGCAAAGATTTAACTGACCTGCTTAGCGATCAGTGGCTGACACCTCACAATGAGTATCATCTCTCCGTGAAGCAAAACATCCTCTGAATTGGGGTGAAAGATAGATCTAATGTGCCAAAGGAAGGCAACATGGAAATTCAGTGTTCTGCCCTCAGAGGAAGGAGGGTCGACAGCCCAATGGGTTAATGCACCTACTGCACCCTCCTATGTGTAGCCTGTAGGTGACACATTCAGTTGCTGGTGAGATGCTGATAAGGTTTGCTTGCTATGCAGGGGCAGGGGGTCCCCTCACAGCAGGTAAAAAATGTTGGCCCATTGTGGGGGGTCCATTCCATACTCCACTGGGCACCCTTTTACTCCCCTCCTCAATGGCCCCTTTCCCCACATTAGGACCCTCCTTTACACACAACCCCCTCCACTATTCAGGGCCCTATTCCCCCCCTCACACCGTACCCAGGGCCCACTTTATCCTACATCCCCATGCTTCTCTCGTCCTTCCCCCCTCTCACCCAGCCCCCTCCTCTTCTCCACAGGGACCCCTTCATCCAGCCCTACCTTCCCTTTTTGCCTGCCCCGCCTCCTCCTTTATTTACTCTACACTTCCTCTCCCCCACCTCCACAGTCCTGCGTCTCTACTTTCTTACACCCTCCCACCAAACCTTTTAGAAGGACTCTGGGTCCCCTCAACTGATTACCCAACTATTCCGTTTCTGTGCCGAAAGCAGGACTCAAACCCAGGCCCCCAGCGCTGTAAAGCAAGCACTTAACCTCTAGGCCACTGCAGTTAGCTTGTGTTTGGTGGAGCGCCAGGGGGGGGTGGGGGGGGGTCAGATGTTCTATCCTCCTTGGCTTCAGTGAACATGTTCACAACTGAAATGGGTATGCTCACGGGGGCATGCAGGAGAAAGATATATATACCCAAAAGCTAACCTCAAAAATACAGCCACCAGTGGCTCAGGTGCTAAGTGCTTGCTCTTAGAATGCTGGAGACCTGAGTTCTAATCCAATGTCTGCAATCTCCTGGACATGTTTTTTTTTAATTAAAAAAATATATTTTTTCATTGAAAATGGGTATGTATTGCCCTGCGCGATCAGCCAACAGCTAATGCCCCTTCAATACCTGCATTCCTACTAACCGTTGGGCCTTTGTTTTCTGCATTCTGGCCTAGGTAGCGCCCATGCAAAAGTTTGTCTCTCTGGCCCCAATTGACTGGAAAAAAACGAGGGGAAAAGGTGTAATCTACGGGTCATGGTTGATACAATAATTTCCCTGGAACTCAAACAGTACACCTTCTCGAGGTGCTGTGAGGTGACCACCGGCCCCTGCATAGCAAACAAACCTGTATCAGCATGTCACCAGCAACTGAATGTGTCGCCTGCAGGCTACACATAGGAGGCTGCAGTAGGTGCATTAACCCATTGGGCTGTCGACCCTCCTTCCTCTGAGAGCAGGAAAGTGAATTTCCATGTTGCCTTCCTTTGGAACATTAGATCTATCTTTCAACCCAATTCAGAGGATGTTTTGCTTCACAGAGAAATGATAATCATTGTGAGGTGTCAGCCACTAATAGCTAAGCAGGTCAGTTAAATCTTTGACTTTGTCATTGGGGTGTACTGATATCTGCAGGGCAGTCTTTTGTCCTGTGCTACTGTATGCTTTCGTATTGCTGCTTGTTCAAGATTCCTAAATGTAAACACTCTGCTCTCAAAAGTGAAAGATTTGAAAGACTCTTGATGCAACAAGCATTTCCCACTCTTTGCCCTGGGGGTGAGAGGGCTGCTTTCTGCCTTTAACACCCTCAATTTGGGAGTGGCTGGCTCCACCACTGAGAATGAGGGCCTAATCCTGGTCGGAAACGGACAGAGGTCTGCGCCCTGCGTCCTCCATGCGTCCCTAACGCTCCCAAACGCGACCACAGCCCTTTACGGGCACAGCCCTATGTCCGGTGCAGCCTCTATGGTGCAGCCACCCAGGTAGCTTAGGGTTAGGATATGTGCTCTTCAAGATAAGCCTGGCCAACCAGGCCCTGGAGAGTGTCACAGCATGCTCTGTAATTCCCTAGTGATGGTGGCCTTGGTGACGATGATTTTGCTGGAATACTGATGCCTTTTTTCCTCCCAGAAGCCCCAGAAGCCTAGTGAAATGAAGGGGTGTGCACCTCTCACTGGCCTCTGTTTACCCTCTGGCTAACTGAAAGGAGTTCTGGGCTCTCCAGGCAAATGTATCCATTTGGGAGAGAGCTAGAAATAGGAAGGCTCTTTCTGCAGGCTCGGTGGGGAAGAGTCAGAGAGCTACATGCCTGAGGCATCTTTCCTCCTCCTTCGCTCATTGTGTTCCCTAACTTCTAATTCTCTGCCAGGCCAGGCCTGTTTCTTTTACTGCCAACCCCCCTGACCCCTCGTCTTCCACCTACTTCCTGCTCTATTATGCCTTCTCCTTTTTTGCTCTCTTCTATGGCCCATTGAAAAGGAATGCAGGCCTAGCTAAGCCTCATGAAGGAAATCTACCAACAAAAGATGCATTCCTCGCTTATGGGAGGTGCTGTGAGACGAGCAAGAAGGGCTGAAGGGGTGATTGGGTTGTTGAGTCGGGAAGCACCAGAGGCGTAGCCAGGATTGTCTAGCAAATGGGACCTGATGCTAATGTAGTTGGGCCCACTGCACTGCCAAAAATATCTGTAAATACCCACACAGCGCTGCTGAGTGGGCATTTACAGATTTTGGGTGGGCCTTGCCCCTCAGGCCCTACCCTGCCTACGCCTCTGCTCTCTCTCCCAGGGCAAAGAGTGGGAAAGGCTCGCTACAGCAAGAGTCTTTCAAATCTTTCATTTTTGAGAGCAGAGTGTTTACATTTAAAAATCTTGACCAAGCAGTAATACCAAAGCATACAGTAGGAGAGGACAGAAGACTGCCCTGCACATATCAGTACACCCCAATGACAAAGGCAAAGATTTAACTGACCTGCTTAGCGATCAGTGGCTGACACCTCACAATGAGTATCATCTCTCCGTGAAGCAAAACATCCTCTGAATTGGGGTGAAAGATAGATCTAATGTGCCAAAGGAAGGCAACATGGAAATTCAGTGTTCTGCCCTCAGAGGAAGGAGGGTCGACAGCCCAATGGGTTAATGCACCTACTGCAGCCTCCTATGTGTAGCCTGCAGGCGACACATTCAGTTGCTGGTGAGATGCTGATAAGGTTTGCTTGCTATGCAGGGGCAGGGGGTCACCTCACAGCAGGTAAAAAATGTTGGCCCATTGTGGGGGGCCCATTGTGGGGGGTCCATTCCATACTCCACTGGGCACCCTTTTACTCCCCTCCTCAATGGCCCCTTTCCCCACATTAGGACCCTCCTTTACACACAACCCCCTCCACTATTCAGGGCCCTATTCCCCCCTCACACCGTACCCAGGGCCCACTTTATCCTACATCCCCATGCTTCTCTCGTCCTTCCCCCCTCTCACCCAGCCCCCCCCTCTTCTCCACAGGGACCCCTTCATCCAGCCCTACCTTCCCTTTTTGCCTGCCTCGCCTCCTCCTTTATTTACTCTGCACTCCCTCTCCCCCACCTCCACAGTCCTGCTTCTCTACTTTCTTACACCCTCCCTTTACCAGGGAACTCATTACATAACCACCAAACCTTTTAGAAGGACTCTGGGTCCCCTCAACTGATTACCCAACTATTCCGTTTCTGTGCCGAAAGCAGGACTCGAACCCAGGCCCCCAGCGCTGTAACGCAAGCACTTAACCTCTAGGCCATTGCAGTTAGCCTGTGTTTGGTGGAGCGCCAGGGGGGGTGGGGGGGTCAGATGTTCTATCCTCCTTGGCTTCAGTGAACATGTTCACAACTGAAATAGGTATGCTCACGGGGGCATGCAGGAGAAAGATATATATACCCAAAAGCTAACCTCAAAAATACAGCCACCAGTGGCTCAGGTTCTAAGTGCTTGCTCTTAGAATGCTGGAGACCTGAGTTCTAATCCAATGTCTGCAATCTCCTGGGCATGTTTTTTTTTTAATTAAAAAAATATATTTTTTCATTGAAAATGGGTATGTATTGCCCTGCGCGATCAGCCAACAGCTAATGCCCCTTCAATACCTGCATTCCTACTAACAGTTGGGCCTTTGTTTTCTGCATTCTGGCCTAGGTAGTGCCCATGCAAAAGTTTGTCTCTCTGGCCCCAATTGACTGGAAAAAAACGAGGGGAAAAGGTGTAATCTACGGGTCATGGTTGATACAATAATTTCCCTGGGACTCAAACAGGACACCTTCTCGAGGTGCTGTGAGGTGACCACCGGCCCCTGCATAGCAAACAAACCTGTATCAGCATGTCACCAGCAACTGAATGTGTCGCCTGCAGGCTACACATAGGAGGCTGCAGTAGGTGCATTAACCCATTGGGCTGTCGACCCACCTTCCTCTGAGAGCAGGAAAGTGAATTTCCATGTTGCCTTCCTTTGGCACGTTAGATCTAACTTTCAACCCAATTCAGAGGATGTTTTGCTTCACAGAGAAATGATAATCATTGTGAGGTGTCAGCCACTAATAGCTAAGCAGGTCAGTTAAATCTTTGACTTTGTCATTGGGGTGTACTGATATGCGCAGGGCAGTCTTCTGTCCTGTGCTACTGTATGCTTTCGTATTGCTGCTTGTTCAAGATTCCTAAATGTAAACACTCTGCTCTCAAAAGTGAAAGACTTGAAAGACTCTTGATGCAACAAGCATTTCCCACTCTTTGCCCTGGGGGTGAGAGGGCTGCTTTCTGCCTTTAACACCCTCAATTTGGGAGTGGCTGGCTCCACCACTGAGAATGAGGGCCTAATCCTGGTCGGAAACGGACAGAGGTCTGCGCCCTGCGTCCTCCACGCGTCCCCAACGCTCCCCAACGCGACCACAGCCCTTTACGGGCACAGCCCTATGTCCGGTGCAGCCTCTATGGTGCAGCCACCCAGGTAGCTTAGGGTTAGGATATGTGCTCTTCAAGATAAGCCTGGCCAACTAGGCCCTGGAGAGTGTCACAGCATGCTCTGTAATTCCCTAGTGATGGTGGCCTTGGTGACGATGATTTTGCTGGAATACTGATGCCTTTTTTCCTCCCAGAAGCCCCAGAAGCCTAGTGAAATGAAGGGGTGTGCACCTCTCACTGGCCTCTGTTTACCCTCTGGCTAACTGAAAGGAGTTCTGGGCTCTCCAGGCAAATGTATCCATTTGGGAGAGAGCTAGAAATAGGAAGGCTCTTTCTGCAGGCTCGGTGGGGAAGAGTCAGAGAGCTACATGCCTGAGGCATCTTTCCTCCTCCTTCGCTCATTGTGTTCCCTAACTTCTAATTCTCTGCCAGGCCAGGCCCTGTTTCTTTTACTGCCAACCCCCCTGACCCCTCGTCTTCCACCTACTTCCTGCTCTATTATGCCTTCTCCTTTTTTGCTCTCTTCTATGGCCCATTGAAAAGGAATGCAGGCCTAGCTAAGCCTCATGAAGGAAATCTACCAACAAAAGATGCATTCCTCGCTTATGGGAGGTGCTGTGAGACGAGCAAGAAGGGCTGAAGGGGTGATTGGGTTGTTGAGTCGGGAAGCACCAGAGGCGTAGCCAGGATTGTCTAGCAAATGGGACCTGATGCTAATGTAGTTGGGCCCACCGCACTGCCAAAAATATCTGTAAATACCCACACAGCGCTGCTGAGTGGGCATTTACAGATTTTGGGTGGGCCTTGCCCCTCAGGCCCTACCCTGCCTACGCCTCTGCTCTCTCCCCCAGGGCAAAGAGTGGGAAAGGCTCGCTAAAGCAAGAGTCTTTCAAATCTTTCATTTTTGAGAGCAGAGTGTTTACATTTAAAAATCTTGACCAAGCAGCAATACCAAAGCATACAGTAGTAGAGGACAGAAGACTGCCCTGCACATATCAGTACACCCCAATGACAAAGGCAAAGATTTAACTGACCTGCTTAGTGATCAGTGGCTGACACCTCACAATGAGTATCATCTCTCCGTGAACCAAAACATCCTCTGAATTGGGGTGAAAGATAGATCTAATGTGCCAAAGGAAAGCAACATGGAAATTCAGTGTTCTGCCCTCAGAGGAAGGAGGGTCGACAGCCCAATGGGTTAATGCACCTACTGCAGCCTCCTATGTGTAGCCTGTAGGTGACACATTCAGTTGCTGGTGAGATGCTGATAAGGTTTGCTTGCTTTGCAGGGGCAGGGGGTCACCAGGTAAAAAATGTTGGCCCATTGTGGGGGGTCCATTCCATACTCCACTGGGCACCCTTTTACTCCCCTCCTCAATGGCCCCTTTCCCCACATTAGGACCCTCCTTTACACACAACCCCCTCCACTATTCAGGGCCCTATTCCCCCCCTCACACCGTACCCAGGGCCCACTTTATCCTACATCCCCATGCTTCTCTCGTCCTTCCCCCCTCTCACCCAGCCCCCTCCTCTTCTCCACAGGGACCCCTTCATCCAGCCCTACCTTCCCTTTTTGCCTGCCCCGCCTCCTCCTTTATTTACTCTGCACTTCCTCTCCCCCACCTCCACAGTCCTGCTTCTCTACTTTCTTCCAACCTCCCTTTACCAGGGAACTCATTACATAACCACCAAACTTTTTTAGAAGGACTCTGGGTCCCCTCAACTGATTACCCAACTATACCGTTTCTGTGCCGAAAGCAGGACTCGGACCCAGGCCCCCAGCTCTGTAACGCAAGCACTTAACCTCTAGGCCACTGCAGTTAGCTTGTGTTTGGTGGAGCGCCAGGGTGGGTGGGGGGTCAGATGTTCTATCCTCCTTGGCTTCAGTGAACATGTTTCACAACTGAAATGGGTATGCTCACGGGGGCATGCAGGAGAAAGATATATATGCCCAAAAGCTAACCTCAAAAATACAGCCACCAGTGGCTCAGGTGCTAAGTGCTTGCTCTTAGAATGTTGGAGACCTGAGTTCTAATCCAATGTCTGCAATCTCCTGGGCATGTTTTTTTTTTTAATTAAAAAAATATATTTTTTCATTGAAAATGGGTATGTATTGCCCTGCGCGATCAGCCAACAGCTAATGCCCCTTCAATACCTGCATTCCTACTAACAGTTGGGCCTTTGTTTTCTGCATTCTGGCCTAGGTAGCGCCCATGCAAAAGTTTGTCTCTCTGGCCCCAATTGACTGGAAAAAAACGAGGGGAAAAGGTGTAATCTACGGGTCATGGTTGATACAATAATTTCCCTGGGACTCAAACAGGACACCTTCTCGAGGTGCTGTGAGGTGACCACCAGCCCCTGCATAGCAAACAAACCTGTATCAGCATGTCACCAGCAACTGAATGTGTCGCCTGCAGGCTACACATAGGAGGCTGCAGTAGGTGATTTAACCCATTGGGCTGTCGACCCTCCTTCCTCTGAGAGCAGGAAAGTGAATTTCCATGTTGCCTTCCTTTGGCACATTAGATCTATCTTTCAACCCAATTCAGAGGATGTTTTGCTTCACAGAGAAATGATAATCATTGTGAGGTGTCAGCCACTAATAGCTAAGCAGGTCAGTTAAATCTTTGACTTTGTCATTGGGGTGTACTGATATGCGCAGGGCAGTCTTCTGTCCTGTGCTACTGTATGCTTTCGTATTGCTGCTTGTTCAAGATTCCTAAATGTAAACACTCTGCTCTCAAAAGTGAAAGATTTGAAAGACTCTTGATGCAACAAGCATTTCCCACTCTTTGCCCTGGGGGTGAGAGGGCTGCTTTCTGCCTTTAACACCCTCAATTTGGGAGTGGCTGGCTCCACCACTGAGAATGAGGGCCTAATCCTGGTCGGAAACGGACAGAGGTCTGCGCCCTGCATCCTCCACGCGTCCCTAACGCTCCCAAATGCGACCACAGCCCTTTACGGGCACAGCCCTATGTCCGGTGCAGCCTCTATGGTGCAGCCACCCAGGTAGCTTAGGGTTAGGATATGTGCTCTTCAAGATAAGCCTGGCCAACCAGGCCCTGGAGAGTGTCACAGCATGCTCTGTAATTCCCTAGTGATGGTGGCCTTGGTGACGATGATTTTGCTGGAATACTGATGCCTTTTTTCCTCCCAGAAGCCCCAGAAGCCTAGTGAAATGAAGGGGTGTGCACCTCTCACTGGCCTCTGTTTACCCTCTGGCTAACTGAAAGGAGTTCTGGGCTCTCCAGGCAAATGTATCCATTTGGGAGAGAGCTAGAAATAGGAAGGCTCTTTCTGCAGGCTCGGTGGGGAAGAGTCAGAGAGCTACATGCCTGAGGCATCTTTCCTCCTCCTTCGCTCATTGTGTTCCCTAACTTCTAATTCTCTGCCAGGCCAGGCCCTGTTTCTTTTACTACCAACCCCCCTGACCCCTCGTCTTCCACCTACTTCCTGCTCTATTATGCCTTCTCCTTTTTTGCTCTCTTCTATGGCCCATTGAAAAGGAATGCAGGCCTAGCTAAGCCTCATGAAGGAAATCTACCAACAAAAGATGCATTCCTCGCTTATGGGAGGTGCTGTGAGATGAGCAAGAAGGGCTGAAGGGGTGATTGGGTTGTTGAGTCGGGAAGCACCAGAGGCGTAGCCAGGATTGTCTAGCAAATGGGACCTGATGCTAATGTAGTTGGGCCCACTGCACTGCCAAAAATATCTGTAAATACCCACACAGCGCTGCTGAGTGGGCATTTACAGATTTTGGGTGGGCCTTGCCCCTCAGGCCCTACCCTGCCTACCCCTCTGCTCTCTCCCCCAGGGCAAAGAGTGGGAAAGGCTCGCTACAGCAAGAGTCTTTCAAATCTTTCATTTTTGAGAGCAGAGTGTTTACATTTAAAAATCTTGACCAAGCAGCAATACCAAAGCATACAGTAGTAGAGGACAGAAGACTGCCCTGCACATATCAGTACATCCCAATGACAAAGGCAAAGATTTAACTGACCTGCTTAGCGATCAGTGGCTGACACCTCACAATGAGTATCATCTCTCTGTGAAGCAAAACATCCTCTGAATTGGGGTGAAAGATAGATCTAATGTGCCAAAGGAAGGCAACATGGAAATTCAGTGTTCTGCCCTCAGAGGAAGGAGGGTCGACAGCCCAATGGGTTAATGCACCTACTGCAGCCTCCTATGTGTAGCCTGCAGGCGACACATTCAGTTGCTGGTGAGATGCTGATAAGGTTTGCTTGCTATGCAGGGGCAGGGGGTCACCTCACAGCGCCTCGAGAAGGTGTCCTGTTTGAGTCCCTGTGCAAATATCTTCTCAACCATGACCCGTAGGTTACGCTTTTCCCCTCGTTTTTTCCAGTCAGTTGGGGCCAGAGAGACAAGCTTTTCTATGGGCGTTGCCAAGGCCAGAGTGCAGAAAACAAAGGCACAATTGTTAGTAGGAATGCAGGTATTGAAGGGACATTAGCTGTTGGCTGATCGCACAGGGCAATTCATACCCATTTTCAAAAGAAAAAATAAATAAAAAATGCGTTGCAGATTCCAGACACTGGATTAGAACTCAGGTCTCTAGCATTCAAACCCCAAGCACTTACCACTTGAGCCACTGGTGGCTGTGCTTATGAGAATTGCTTTTGGGCGTATATATCTTACTTCTGCATGCCCCTGTGAGCATACTCATTTGCATTGTGAAACATGTTCACTGAAGAAAATGAGGATAGAACATCTGGCCTTCAGCTCCCTCAAATGTCAGCTAACTGCAGTGGCCTAGAGGTTAAATGCTTGTGTTACAGCGCTGGGGGTCTGGGTTCCAGTCCTGCTTTCGGCACTTAAACGGAATAGTGGGGTAATCTCCTTGTACAGTTGCTGTGCAAACATAGCAGAGAAGTGGGACTGTGGAAGTGAGGAAGTGCAGGCTAAAGGTGGGGCATGCTAAAGGGAGAGGTAGGGGTGGATGCACGAATCCCTGTGGAGAGGAGGCGGGGCTGGCTGAGTGGGGGTAGGTCTAGAAGGGCATGGCGTAGGTTCCCTGGTAAAGGAAGGGAGGAAGAAAGCATAGAGGAAGCCAGGAAGTGCAGGATATAAAGGACGAGGCAGGTTAGGCTAAAGGGTAGTGCCGGATGTGGAAAAAAATGTTGGCCCATTGTGGGGGGTCCATTCCATACTCCACTGGGCACCCTTTTACTCCCCTCCTCAATGGCCCCTTTCCCCACATTAGGACCCTCCTTTACACACAACCCCCTCCACTATTCAGGGCCCTATTCCCCCCCCCCTCACACTGTACCCAGGGCCCACTTTATCCTACATCCCCATGCTTCTCTCGTCCTTCCCCCCTCTCACCCAGCCCCCTCCTCTTCTCCACAGGGACCCCTTCATCCAGCCCTACGTTCCCCTTTTGCCTGCCCCGCCTCCTCCTTTATTTACTCTGCACTTCCTCTCCCCCACCTCCACAGTCCTGCTTCTCTGCTTTCTTCCAACCTCCCTTTACCAGGGAACTCATTACATAACCACCAAACCTTTTAGAAGGACTCTGGGTCCCCTCAACTGATTACCCAACTATACCGTTTCTGTGCCGAAAGCAGGACTCGGACCCAGGCCCCCAGCGCTGTAACGCAAGCACTTAACCTCTAGGCCACTGCAGTTAGCTTGTGTTTGGTGGAGCGCCAGGGTGGGTGGGGGGGGTCAGATGTTCTATCCTCCTTGGCTTCAGTGAACATGTTTCACAACTGAAATGGGTATGCTCACGGGGGCATGCAGGAGAAAGATATATATGCCCAAAAGCTAACCTCAAAAATACAGCCACCAGTGGCTCAGGTGCTAAGTGCTTGCTCTTAGAATGCTGGAGACCTGAGTTCTAATCCAATGTCTGCAATCTCCTGGGCATGTTTTTTTTTTTAATTAAAAAAATATATTTTTTCATTGAAAATGGGTATGTATTGCCCTGCGCGATCAGCCAACAGCTAATGCCCCTTCAATACCTGCATTCCTACTAACAGTTGGGCCTTTGTTTTCTGCATTCTGGCCTAGGTAGCGCCCATGCAAAAGTTTGTCTCTCTGGCCCCAATTGACTGGAAAAAAACGAGGGGAAAAGGTGTAATCTACAGGTCATGGTTGATACAATAATTTCCCTGGGACTCAAACAGGACACCTTCTCGAGGTGCTGTGACGTGACCACCAGCCCCTGCATAGCAAACAAACCTGTATCAGCATGTCACCAGCAACTGAATGTGTCGCCTGCAGGCTACACATAGGAGGCTGCAGTAGGTGATTTAACCCATTGGGCTGTCGACCCTCCTTCCTCTGAGAGCAGGAAAGTGAATTTCCATGTTGCCTTCCTTTGGCACATTAGATCTATCTTTCAACCCAATTCAGAGGATGTTTTGCTTCACAGAGAAATGATAATCATTGTGAGGTGTCAGCCACTAATAGCTAAGCAGGTCAGTTAAATCTTTGACTTTGTCATTGGGGTGTACTGATATGCGCAGGGCAGTCTTCTGTCCTGTGCTACTGTATGCTTTCGTATTGCTGCTTGTTCAAGATTCCTAAATGTAAACACTCTGCTCTCAAAAGTGAAAGATTTGAAAGACTCTTGATGCAACAAGCATTTCCCACTCTTTGCCCTGGGGGTGAGAGGGCTGCTTTCTGCCTTTAACACCCTCAATTTGGGAGTGGCTGGCTCCACCACTGAGAATGAGGGCCTAATCCTGGTCGGAAACGGACAGAGGTCTGCGCCCTGCATCCTCCACGCGTCCCTAACGCTCCCAAATGCGACCACAGCCCTTTACGGGCACAGCCCTATGTCCGGTGCAGCCTCTATGGTGCAGCCACCCAGGTAGCTTAGGGTTAGGATATGTGCTCTTCAAGATAAGCCTGGCCAACCAGGCCCTGGAGAGTGTCACAGCATGCTCTGTAATTCCCTAGTGATGGTGGCCTTGGTGACGATGATTTTGCTGGAATACTGATGCCTTTTTTCCTCCCAGAAGCCCCAGAAGCCTAGTGAAATGAAGGGGTGTGCACCTCTCACTGGCCTCTGTTTACCCTCTGGCTAACTGAAAGGAGTTCTGGGCTCTCCAGGCAAATGTATCCATTTGGGAGAGAGCTAGAAATAGGAAGGCTCTTTCTGCAGGCTCGGTGGGGAAGAGTCAGAGAGCTACATGCCTGAGGCATCTTTCCTCCTCCTTCGCTCATTGTGTTCCCTAACTTCTAATTCTCTGCCAGGCCAGGCCCTGTTTCTTTTACTGCCAACCCCCCTGACCCCTCGTCTTCCACCTACTTCCTGCTCTATTATGCCTTCTGCTTTTTTGCTCTCTTCTATGGCCCATTGAAAAGGAATGCAGGCCTAGCTAAGCCTCATGAAGGAAATCTACCAACAAAAGATGCATTCCTCGCTTATGGGAGGTGCTGTGAGATGAGCAAGAAGGGCTGAAGGGGTGATTGGGTTGTTGAGTCGGGAAGCACCAGAGGCGTAGCCAGGATTGTCTAGCAAATGGGACCTGATGCTAATGTAGTTGGGCCCACTGCACTGCCAAAAATATCTGTAAATACCCACACAGCGCTGCTGAGTGGGCATTTACAGATTTTGGGTGGGCCTTGCCCCTCAGGCCCTACCCTGCCTACGCCTCTGCTCTCTCCCCCAGGGCAAAGAGTGGGAAAGGCTCGCTACAGCAAGAGTCTTTCAAATCTTTCATTTTTGAGAGCAGAGTGTTTACATTTAAAAATCTTGACCAAGCAGCAATACCAAAGCATACAGTAGTAGAGGACAGAAGACTGCCCTGCACATATCAGTACACCCCAATGACAAAGGCAAAGATTTAACTGACCTGCTTAGCGATCAGTGGCTGACACCTCACAAAGAGTATCATCTCTCTGTGAAGCAAAACATCCTCTGAATTGGGGTGAAAGATAGATCTAATGTGCCAAAGGAAGGCAACATGGAAATTCAGTGTTCTGCCCTCAGAGGAAGGAGGGTCGACAGCCCAATGGGTTAATGCACCTACTGCAGCCTCCTATGTGTAGCCTGCAGGCGACACATTCAGTTGCTGGTGAGATGCTGATAAGGTTTGCTTGCTATGCAGGGGCAGGGGGTCACCTCACAGCGCCTCGAGAAGGTGTCCTGTTTGAGTCCCTGTGCAAATATCTTCTCAACCATGACCCGTAGGTTACGCTTTTCCCCTCGTTTTTTCCAGTCAGTTGGGGCCAGAGAGACAAGCTTTTCTATGGGCGTTGCCAAGGCCAGAGTGCAGAAAACAAAGGCACAATTGTTAGTAGGAATGCAGGTATTGAAGGGACATTAGCTGTTGGCTGATCGCACAGGGCAATTCATACCCATTTTCAAAAGAAAAAATAAATAAAAAATGCGTTGCAGATTCCAGACACTGGATTAGAACTCAGGTCTCCAGCATTCAAACCCCAAGCACTTACCACTTGAGCCACTGGTGGCTGTGCTTATGAGAGTTGCTTTTGGGCGTATATATCTTACTTCTGCATGCCCCTGTGAGCACACTCATTTGCATTGTGAAACATGTTCACTGAAGAAAATGAGGATAGAACATCTGGCCTTCAGCTCCCTCAAATATCAGCTAACTGCAGTGGCCTAGAGGTTAAATGCTTGTGTTACAGCGCTGGGGGTCTGGGTTCGAGTCCTGCTTTCGGCACTTAAACGGAATAGTGGGGTAATCTCCTTGTACAGTTGCTGTGCAAACATAGCAGCGAAGTGGGACTGTGGAAGTGAGGGAGTGCAGGCTAAAGGTGGGGCATGCTAAAGGGAGAGGTAGGGGTGGATGCACGAATCCCTGGGGAGAGGAGGCGGGGCTGGCTGAGTGGGGGTAGGTCTAGAAGGGCATGGCGTAGGTTACCTGGTAAAGGAAGGGAGGAAGAAAGCATAGAGGAAGCCAGGAAGTGCAGGATATAAAGGAGGAGGCAGGTTAGGCTAAAGGGTAGTGCAGGATGTGGAAAAAAATGTTGGCCCATTGTGGGGGGTCCATTCCATACTCCACTGGGCACCCTTTTACTCCCCTCCTCAATGGCCCCTTTCCCCACATTAGGACCCTCCTTTACACACAACCCCCTCCACTATTCAGGGCCCTATTCCCCCCCCTCACACCGTACCCAGGGCCCACTTTATCCTACATCCCCATGCTTCTCTCGTCCTTCCCCCCTCTCACCCAGCCCCCTCCTCTTCTCCACAGGGACCCCTTCATCCAGCCCTACCTTCCCTTTTTGCCTGCCCCGCCTCCTCCTTTATTTACTCTGCACTTCCTCTCCCCCACCTCCACAGTCCTGCTTCTCTGCTTTCTTCCAACCTCCCTTTACCAGGGAACTCATTACATAACCACCAAACCTTTTAGAAGGACTCTGGGTCCCCTCAACTGATTACCCAACTATACCGTTTCTGTGCCGAAAGCAGGACTCGGACCCAGGCCCCCAGCGCTGTAACGCAAGCACTTAACCTCTAGGCCACTGCAGTTAGCTTGTGTTTGGTGGAGCGCCAGGGTGGGTGGGGGGGTCAGATGTTCTATCCTCCTTGGCTTCAGTGAACATGTTTCACAACTGAAATGGGTATGCTCACGGGGGCATGCAGGAGAAAGATATATATGCCCAATAGCTAACCTCAAAAATACAGCCACCAGTGGCTCAGGTGCTAAGTGCTTGCTCTTAGAATGCTGGAGACCTGAGTTCTAATCCAATGTCTGCAATCTCCTGGGCATGTTTTTTTTTTAATTAAAAAAATATATTTTTTCATTGAAAATGGGTATGTATTGCCCTGCGCGATCAGCCAACAGCTAATGCCCCTTCAATACCTGCATTCCTACTAACAGTTGGGCCTTTGTTTTCTGCATTCTGGCCTAGGTAGCGCCCATGCAAAAGTTTGTCTCTCTGGCCCCAATTGACTGGAAAAAAACGAGGGGAAAAGGTGTAATCTACGGGTCATGGTTGATACAATAATTTCCCTGGGACTCAAACAGGACACCTTCTCAAGGTGCTGTGAGGTGACCACCAGCCCCTGCATAGCAAACAAACCTGTATCAGCATGTCACCAGCAACTGAATGTGTCGCCTGCAGGCTACACATAGGAGGCTGCAGTAGGTGATTTAACCCATTGGGCTGTCGACCCTCCTTCCTCTGAGAGCAGGAAAGTGAATTTCCATGTTGCCTTCCTTTGGCACATTAGATCTATCTTTCAACCCAATTCAGAGGATGTTTTGCTTCACAGAGAAATGATAATCATTGTGAGGTGTCAGCCACTAATAGCTAAGCAGGTCAGTTAAATCTTTGACTTTGTCATTGGGGTGTACTGATATGCGCAGGGCAGTCTTCTGTCCTGTGCTACTGTATGCTTTTGTATTGCTGCTTGTTCAAGATTCCTAAATGTAAACACTCTGCTCTCAAAAGTGAAAGATTTGAAAGACTCTTGATGCAACAAGCATTTCCCACTCTTTGCCCTGGGGGTGAGAGGGCTGCTTTCTGCCTTTAACACCCTCAATTTGGGAGTGGCTGGCTCCACCACTGAGAATGAGGGCCTAATCTTGGTCGGAAACGGACAGAGGTCTGCGCCCTGCATCCTCCACGCGTCCCTAACGCTCCCAAACGCGACCACAGCCCTTTACGGGCACAGCCCTATGTCCGGTGCAGCCTCTATGGTGCAGCCACCCAGGTAGCTTAGGGTTAGGATATGTGCTCTTCAAGATAAGCCTGGCCAACCAGGCCCTGGAGAGTGTCACAGCATGCTCTGTAATTCCCTAGTGATGGTGGCCTTGGTGACGATGATTTTGCTGGAATACTGATGCCTTTTTTCCTCCCAGAAGCCCCAGAAGCCTAGTGAAATGAAGGGGTGTGCACCTCTCACTGGCCTCTGTTTACCCTCTGGCTAACTGAAAGGAGTTCTGGGCTCTCCAGGCAAATGTATCCATTTGGGAGAGAGCTAGAAATAGGAAGGCTCTTTCTGCAGGCTCGGTGGGGAAGAGTCAGAGAGCTACATGCCTGAGACATCTTTCCTCCTTCTTCGCTCATTGTGTTCCCTAACTTCTAATTCTCTGCCAGGCCAGGCCCTGTTTCTTTTACTGCCAACCCCCCTGACCCCTCGTCTTCCACCTACTTCCTGCTCTATTATGCCTTCTCCTTTTTTGCTCTCTTCTATGGCCCATTGAAAAGGAATGCAGGCCTAGCTAAGCCTCATGAAGGAAATCTACCAACAAAAGATGCATTCCTCGCTTATGGGAGGTGCTGTGAGACGAGCAAGAAGGGCTGAAGGGGTGATTGGGTTGTTGAGTCGGGAAGCACCAGAGGCGTAGCCAGGATTGTCTAGCAAATGGGACCTGATGCTAATGTAGTTGGGCCCACTGCACTGCCAAAAATATCTGTAAATACCCACACAGCGCTGCTGAGTGGGCATTTACAGATTTTGGGTGGGCCTTGCCCCTCAGGCCCTACCCTGCCTACCCCTCTGCTCTCTCCCCCAGGGCAAAGAGTGGGAAAGGCTCGCTACAGCAAGAGTCTTTCAAATCTTTCATTTTTGAGAGCAGAGTGTTTACATTTAAAAATCTTGACCAAGCAGCAATACCAAAGCATACAGTAGTAGAGGACAGAAGACTGCCCTGCACATATCAGTACATCCCAATGACAAAGGCAAAGATTTAACTGACCTGCTTAGCGATCAGTGGCTGACACCTCACAATGAGTATCATCTCTCTGTGAAGCAAAACATCCTCTGAATTGGGGTGAAAGATAGATCTAATGTGCCAAAGGAAGGCAACATGGAAATTCAGTGTTCTGCCCTCAGAGGAAGGAGGGTCGACAGCCCAATGGGTTAATGCACCTACTGCAGCCTCCTATGTGTAGCCTGCAGGCGACACATTCAGTTGCTGGTGAGATGCTGATAAGGTTTGCTTGCTATGCAGGGG
This sequence comes from Ambystoma mexicanum, assembly GCF_040938575.1. Taxonomy (NCBI): domain Eukaryota; kingdom Metazoa; phylum Chordata; class Amphibia; order Caudata; family Ambystomatidae; genus Ambystoma; species Ambystoma mexicanum. Next base: position 662,658,679 of record NC_090923.1, on the reverse strand, counting down.
CAGGGGGTCACCTCACAGCGCCTCGAGAAGGTGTCCTGTTTGAGTCCCTGTGCAAATATCTTCTCAACCATGACCCGTAGGTTACGCTTTTCCCCTCGTTTTTTCCAGTCAGTTGGGGCCAGAGAGACAAGTTTTTCTATGGGCGTTGCCAAGGCCAGAGTGCAGAAAACAAAGGCACAATTGTTAGTAGGAATGCAGGTATTGAAGGGACATTAGCTGTTGGCTGATCGCACAGGGCAATTCATACCCATTTTCAAAAGAAAAAATAAATAAAAAATGCGTTGCAGATTCCAGACACTGGATTAGAACTCAGGTCTCCAGCATTCAAACCCCAAGCACTTACCACTTGAGCCACTGGTGGCTGTGCTTATGAGAGTTGCTTTTGGGCGTATATATCTTACTTCTGCATGCCCCTGTGAGCACACTCATTTGCATTGTGAAACATGTTCACTGAAGAAAATGAGGATAGAACATCTGGCCTTCAGCTCCCTCAAATATCAGCTAACTGCAGTGGCCTAGAGGTTAAATGCTTGTGTTACAGCGCTGGGGGTCTGGGTTCGAGTCCTGCTTTCTGCACTTAAACGGAATAGTGGGGTAATCTCCTTGTACAGTTGCTGTGCAAACATAGCAGAGAAGTGGGACTGTGGAAGTGAGGGAGTGCAGGCTAAAGGTGGGGCATGCTAAAGGGAGAGGTAGGGGTGGATGCACGAATCCCTGTGGAGAGGAGGCGGGGCTGGCTGAGTTGGGGTAGGTCTAGAAGGGCATGGCGTAGGTTCCCTGGTAAAGGAAGGGAGGAAGAAAGCATAGAGGAAGCCAGGAAGTGCAGGATATAAAGGAGGAGGCAGGTTAGGCTAAAGGGTAGTGCCGGATGTGGAAAAAAATGTTGGCCCATTGTGGGGGGTCCATTCCATACTCCACTGGGCACCCTTTTACTCCCCTCCTCAATGGCCCCTTTCCCCACATTAGGACCCTCCTTTACACACAACCCCCTCCACTATTCAGGGCCCTATTCCCCCCCCTCACACCGTACCCAGGGCCCACTTTATCCTACATCCCCATGCTTCTCTCGTCCTTCCCCCCTCTCACCCAGCCCCCTCCTCTTCTCCACAGGGACCCCTTCATCCAGCCCTACCTTCCCTTTTTGCCTGCCCCGCCTCCTCCTTTATTTACTCTGCACTTCCTCTCCCCCACCTCCACAGTCCTGCTTCTCTGCTTTCTTCCAACCTCCCTTTACCAGGGAACTCATTACATAACCACCAAACCTTTTAGAAGGACTCTGGGTCCCCTCAACTGATTACCCAACTATACCGTTTCTGTGCCGAAAGCAGGACTCGGACCCAGGCCCCCAGCACTGTAACGCAAGCACTTAACCTCTAGGCCACTGCAGTTAGCTTGTGTTTGGTGGAGCGCCAGGGTGGGTGGGGGGGTCAGATGTTCTATCCTCCTTGGCTTCAGTGAACATGTTTCACAACTGAAATGGGTATGCTCACGGGGGCATGCAGGAGAAAGATATATATGCCCAAAAGCTAACCTCAAAAATACAGCCACCAGTGGCTCATGTGCTAAGTGCTTGCTCTTAGAATGCTGGAGACCTGAGTTCTAATCCAATGTCTGCAATCTCCTGGGCATGTTTTTTTTTTAATTAAAAAAATATATTTTTTCATTGAAAATGGGTATGTATTGCCCTGCGCGATCATGTAACAGCTAATGCCCCTTCAATACCTGCATTCCTACTAACAGTTGGGCCTTTGTTTTCTGCATTCTGGCCTAGGTAGCGCCCATGCAAAAGTTTGTCTCTCTGGCCCCAATTGACTGGAAAAAAACGAGGGGAAAAGGTGTAATCTACGGGTCATGGTTGATACAATAATTTCCCTGGGACTCAAACAGGACACCTTCTCAAGGTGCTGTGAGGTGACCACCAGCCCCTGCATAGCAAACAAACCTGTATCAGCATGTCACCAGCAACTGAATGTGTCGCCTGCAGGCTACACATAGGAGGCTGCACTAGGTGATTTAACCCATTGGGCTGTCGACCCTCCTTCCTCTGAGAGCAGGAAAGTGAATTTCCATGTTGCCTTCCTTTGGCACATTAGATCTATCTTTCAACCCAATTCAGAGGATGTTTTGCTTCACAGAGAAATGATAATCATTGTGAGGTGTCAGCCACTAATAGCTAAGCAGGTCAGTTAAATCTTTGACTTTGTCATTGGGGTGTACTGATATGCGCAGGGCAGTCTTCTGTCCTGTGCTACTGTATGCTTTCGTATTGCTGCTTGTTCAAGATTCCTAAATGTAAACACTCTGCTCTCAAAAGTGAAAGATTTGAAAGACTCTTGATGCAACAAGCATTTCCCACTCTTTGCCCTGGGGGTGAGAGGGCTGCTTTCTGCCTTTAACACCCTCAATTTGGGAGTGGCTGGCTCCACCACTGAGAATGAGGGCCTAATCCTGGTCGGAAACGGACAGAGGTCTACGCCCTGCGTCCTCCACGCGTCCCTAACGCTCCCAAACGCGACCACAGCCCTTTACGGGCACAGCCCTATGTCCGGTGCAGCCTCTATGGTGCAGCCACCCAGGTAGCTTAGGGTTAGGATATGTGCTCTTCAAGATAAGCCTGGCCAACCAGGCCCTGGAGAGTGTCACAGCATGCTCTGTAATTCCCTAGTGATGGTGGCCTTGGTGACGATGATTTTGCTGGAATACTGATGCCTTTTTTCCTCCCAGAAGCCCCAGAAGCCTAGTGAAATGAAGGGGTGTGCACCTCTCACTGGCCTCTGTTTACCCTCTGGCTAACTGAAAGGAGTTCTGGGCTCTCCAGGCAAATGTATCCATTTGGGAGAGAGCTAGAAATAAGAAGGCTCTTTCTGCAGGCTCGGTGGGGAAGAGTCAGAGAGCTACATGCCTGAGGCATCTTTCCTCCTCCTTCGCTCATTGTGTTCCCTAACTTCTAATTCTCTGCCAGGCCAGGCCCTGTTTCTTTTACTGCCAACCCCCCTGACCCCTCGTCTTCCACCTACTTCCTGCTCTATTATGCCTTCTCCTTTTTTGCTCTCTTCTATGGCCCATTGAAAAGGAATGCAGGCCTAGCTAAGCCTCATGAAGGAAATCTACCAACAAAAGATGCATTCCTCGCTTATGGGAGGTGCTGTGAGATGAGCAAGAAGGGCTGAAGGGGTGATTGGGTTGTTGAGTCGGGAAGCACCAGAGGCGTAGCCAGGATTGTCTAGCAAATGGGACCTGATGCTAATGTAGTTGGGCCCACTGCACTGCCAAAAATATCTGTAAATACCCACACAGCGCTGCTGAGTGGGCATTTACAGATTTTGGGTGGGCCTTGCCCCTCAGGCCCTACCCTGCCTACGCCTCTGCTCTCTCCCCCAGGGCAAAGAGTGGGAAAGGCTCGCTACAGCAAGAGTCTTTCAAATCTTTCATTTTTGAGAGCAGAGTGTTTACATTTAAAAATCTTGACCAAGCAGCAATACCAAAGCATACAGTAGTAGAGGACAGAAGACTGCCCTGCACATATCAGTACACCCCAATGACAAAGGCAAAGATTTAACTGACCTGCTTAGCGATCAGTGGCTGACACCTCACAATGAGTATCATCTCTCTGTGAAGCAAAACATCCTCTGAATTGGGGTGAAAGATAGATCTAATGTGCCAAAGGAAGGCAACATGGAAATTCAGTGTTCTGCCCTCAGAGGAAGGAGGGTCGACAGCCCAATGGGTTAATGCACCTACTGCAGCCTCCTATGTGTAGCCTGCAGGCGACACATTCAGTTGCTGGTGAGATGCTGATAAGGTTTGCTTGCTATGCAGGGGCAGGGGGTCACCTCACAGCGCCTCGAGAAGGTGTCCTGTTTGAGTCCCTGTGCAAATATCTTCTCAACCATGACCCGTAGGTTACGCTTTTCCCCTCGTTTTTTCCAGTCAGTTGGGGCCAGAGAGACAAGCTTTTCTATGGGCGTTGCCAAGGCCAGAGTGCAGAAAACAAAGGCACAATTGTTAGTAGGAATGCAGGTATTGAAGGGACATTAGCTGTTGGCTGATCGCACAGGGCAATTCATACCCATTTTCAAAAGAAAAAATAAATAAAAAATGCGTTGCAGATTCCAGACACTGGATTAGAACTCGGGTCTCCAACATTCAAACCCCAAACACTTACCACTTGAGCCACTGGTGGCTGTGCTTATGAGAGTTGCTTTTGGGCGTATATATCTTACTTCTGCATGCCCCTGTGAGCACACTCATTTGCATTGTGAAACATGTTCACTGAAGAAAATGAGGATAGAACATCTGGCCTTCAGCTCCCCCAAATATCAGCTAACTGCTGTGGCCTAGAGGTTAAGTGCTTGGGTTACAGCGCTGGGGGTCTGGGTTCGAGTCCTGCTTTCGGCACTTAAACGGAATAGTGGGGTAATCTCCTTGTACAGTTGCTGTGCAAACATAGCAGAGAAGTGGGACTGAGGGAGTGCAGGCTAAAGGTGGGGCATGCTAAAGGGAGAGGTAGGGGTGGATGCACGAATCCCTGTGGAGAGGAGGCGGGGCTGGCTGAGTGGGGGTAGGTCTAGAAGGGCATGGCGTAGGTTCCCTGGTAAAGGAAGGGAGGAAGAAAGCATAGAGGAAGTGCAGGATATAAAGGAGGAGGCAGGTTAGGCTAAAGGGTAGTGCAGGATGTGGAAAAAAATGTTGGCCCATTGTGGGGGGTCCATTCCATACTCCACTGGGCACCCTTTTACTCCCCTCCTCAATGGCCCCTTTCCCCACATTAGGACCCTCCTTTACACACAACCCCCTCCACTATTCACGGCCCTATTCCCCCCTCACACCGTACCCAGGGCCCACTTTATCCTACATCCCCATGCTTCTCTCGTCCTTCCCCCCTCTCACCCAGCCCCCTCCTCTTCTCCACAGGGACCCCTTCATCCAGCCCTACCTTCCCTTTTTGCCTGCCCCGCCTCCTCCTTTATTTACTCTGCACTTCCTCTCCCCCACCTCCACAGTCCTGCTTCTCTGCTTTCTTCCAACCTCCCTTTACCAGGGAACTCATTACATAACCACCAAACCTTTTAGAAGCACTCTGGGTCCCCTCAACTGATTACCCAACTATACCATTTCTGTGCCGAAAGCAGGACTCGGACCCAGGCCCGCAGCGCTGTAACGCAAGCACTTAACCTCTAGGCCACTGCAGTTAGCTTGTGTTTGGTGGAGCGCCAGGGTGGGTGGGGGGGGTCAGATGTTCTATCCTCCTTGGCTTCAGTGAACATGTTTCACAACTGAAATGGGTATGCTCACGGGGGCATGCAGGAGAAAGATATATATGCCCAAAAGCTAACCTCAAAAATACAGCCACCAGTGGCTCAGGTGCTAAGTGCTTGCTCTTAGAATGCTGGAGACCTGAGTTCTAATCCAATGTCTGCAATCTGCTGGGCATGTTTTTTTTTAATTAAAAAAATATATTTTTTCATTGAAAATGGGTATGTATTGCCCTGCGCGATCAGCCAACAGCTAATGCCCCTTCAATACCTGCATTCCTACTAACAGTTGGGCCTTTGTTTTCTGCATTGTGGCCTAGGTAGCGCCCATGCAAAAGTTTGTCTCTCTGGCCCCAATTGACTGGAAAAAAACGAGGGGAAAAGGTGTAATCTACGGGTCATGGTTGATACAATAATTTCCCTGGGACTCAAACAGGACACCTTCTCAAGGTGCTGTGAGGTGACCACCAGCCCCTGCATAGCAAACAAACCTGTATCAGCATGTCACCAGCAACTGAATGTGTCGCCTGCAGGCTACACATAGGAGGCTGCAGTAGGTGATTTAACCCATTGGGCTGTCGACCCTCCTTCCTCTGAGAGCAGGAAAGTGAATTTCCATGTTGCCTTCCTTTGGCACATTAGATCTATCTTTCAACCCAATTCAGAGGATGTTTTGCTTCACAGAGAAATGATAATCATTGTGAGGTGTCAGCCACTAATAGCTAAGCAGGTCAGTTAAATCTTTGACTTTGTCATTGGGGTGTACTGATATGCGCAGGGCAGTCTTCTGTCCTGTGCTACTGTATGCTTTCGTATTGCTGCTTGTTCAAGATTCCTAAATGTAAACACTCTGCTCTCAAAAGTGAAAGATTTGAAAGACTCTTGATGCAACAAGCATTTCCCACTCTTTGCCCTGGGGGTGAGAGGGCTGCTTTCTGCCTTTAACACCCTCAATTTGGGAGTGGCTGGCTCCACCACTGAGAATGAGGGCCTAATCCTGGTCGGAAACGGACAGAGGTCTGCGCCCTGCGTCCTCCACGCGTCCCTAACGCTCCCAAACGCGACCACAGCCCTTTACGGGCACAGCCCTATGTCCGGTGCAGCCTCTATGGTGCAGCCACCCAGGTAGCTTAGGGTTAGGATATGTGCTCTTCAAGATAAGCCTGGCCAACCAGGCCCTGGAGAGTGTCACAGCATGCTCTGTAATTCCCTAGTGATGGTGGCCTTGGTGACGATGATTTTGCTGGAATACTGATGCCTTTTTTCCTCCCAGAAGCCCCAGAAGCCTAGTGAAATGAAGGGGTGTGCACCTCTCACTGGCCTCTGTTTACCCTCTGGCTAACTGAAAGGAGTTCTGGGCTCTCCAGGCAAATGTATCCATTTGGGAGAGAGCTAGAAATAAGAAGGCTCTTTCTGCAGGCTCGGTGGGGAAGAGTCAGAGAGCTACATGCCTGAGGCATCTTTCCTCCTCCTTCGCTCATTGTGTTCCCTAACTTCTAATTCTCTGCCAGGCCAGGCCCTGTTTCTTTTACTGCCAACCCCCCTGACTCCTCGTCTTCCACCTACTTCCTGCTCTATTATGCCTTCTCCTTTTTTGCTCTCTTCTATGGCCCATTGAAAAGGAATGCAGGCCTAGCTAAGCCTCATGAAGGAAATCTACCAACAAAAGATGCATTCCTCGCTTATGGGAGGTGCTGTGAGATGAGCAAGAAGGGCTGAAGGGGTGATTGGGTTGTTGAGTCGGGAAGCACCAGAGGCGTAGCCAGGATTGTCTAGCAAATGGGACCTGATGCTAATGTAGTTGGGCCCACTGCACTGCCAAAAATATCTGTAAATACCCACACAGCGCTGCTGAGTGGGCATTTACAGATTTTGGGTGGGCCTTGCCCCTCAGGCCCTACCCTGCCTACGCCTCTGCTCTCTCCCCCAGGGCAAAGAGTTGGAAAGGCTCGCTACAGCAAGAGTCTTTCAAATCTTTCATTTTTGAGAGCAGAGTGTTTACATTTAAAAATCTTGACCAAGCAGCAATACCAAAGCATACAGTAGTAGAGGACAGAAGACTGCCCTGCACATATCAGTACACCCCAATGACAAAGGCAAAGATTTAACTGACCTGCTTAGCGATCAGTGGCTGACACCTCACAATGAGTATCATCTCTCTGTGAAGCAAAACATCCTCTGAATTGGGGTGAAAGATAGATCTAATGTGCCAAAGGAAGGCAACATGGAAATTCAGTGTTCTGCCCTCAGAGGAAGGAGGGTCGACAGCCCAATGGGTTAATGCACCTACTGCAGCCTCCTATGTGTAGCCTGCAGGCGACACATTCAGTTGCTGGTGAGATGCTGATAAGGTTTGCTTGCTATGCAGGGACAGGGGGTCACCTCACAGCGCCTCGAGAAGGTGTCCTGTTTGAGTCCCTGTGCAAATATCTTCTCAACCATGACCCGTAGGTTACGCTTTTCCCCTCGTTTTTTCCAGTCAGTTGGGGCCAGAGAGACAAGCTTTTCTATGGGCGTTGCCAAGGCCAGAGTGCAGAAAACAAAGGCACAATTGTTAGTAGGAATGCAGGTATTGAAGGGACATTAGCTGTTGGCTGATCGCACAGGGCAATTCATACCCATTTTCAAAAGAAAAAATAAATAAAAAATGCGTTGCAGATTCCAGACACTGGATTAGAACTCAGGTCTCCAACATTCAAACCCCAAACACTTACCACTTGAGCCACTGGTGGCTGTGCTTATGAGAGTTGCTTTTGGGCGTATATATCTTACTTCTGCATGCCCCTGTGAGCACACTCATTTGCATTGTGAAACATGTTCACTGAAGAAAATGAGGATAGAACATCTGGCCTTCAGCTCCCCCAAATATCAGCTAACTGCTGTGGCCTAGAGGTTAAGTGCTTGTGTTACAGTGCTGGGGGTCTGGGTTCGAGTCCTGCTTTCGGCACTTAAACGGAATAGTGGGATAATCTCCTTGTACAGTTGCTGTGCAAACATAGCAGAGAAGTGGGACTGAGGGAGTGCAGGCTAAAGGTGGGGCATGCTAAAGGGAGAGGTAGGGGTGGATGCACGAATCCCTGTGGAGAGGAGGCGGGGCTGGCTGAGAGGGGGTAGGTCTAGAAGGGCATGGCGTAGGTTCCCTGGTAAAGGAAGGGAGGAAGAAAGCATAGAGGAAGTGCAGGATATAAAGGAGGAGGCAGGTTAGGCTAAAGGGTAGTGCCGGATGTGGAAAAAAATGTTGGGCCATTGTGGGGGGTCCATTCCATACTCCACTGGGCACCCTTTTACTCCCCTCCTCAATGGCCCCTTTCCCCACATTAGGACCCTCCTTTACACACAACCCCCTCCACTATTCAGGGCCCTATTCCCCCCCTCACACCGTACCCAGGGCCCACTTTATCCTACATCCCCATGCTTCTCTCGTCCTTCCCCCCTCTCACCCAGCCCCCTCCTCTTCTCCACAGGGACCCCTTCATCCAGCCCTACCTTCCCTTTTTGCCTGCCCCGCCTCCTCCTTTATTTACTCTCCACTTCCTCTCCCCCACCTCCACAGTCCTGCTTCTCTGCTTTCTTCCAACCTCCCTTTACCAGGGAACTCATTACATAACCACCAAACCTTTTAGAAGGACTCTGGGTCCCCTCAACTGATTACCCAACTATACCGTTTCTGTGCCGAAAGCAGGACTCGGACCCAGGCCCCCAGCGCTGTAACGCAAGCACTTAACCTCTAGGCCACTGCAGTTAGCTTGTGTTTGGTGGAGCGCCAGGGTGGGTGGGGGGGTCAGATGTTCTATCCTCCTTGGCTTCAGTGAACATGTTTCACAACTGAAATGGGTATGCTCACGGGGGCATGCAGGAGAAAGATATATATGCCCAAAAGCTAACCTCAAAAATACAGCCACCAGTGGCTCAGGTGCTAAGTGCTTGCTCTTAGAATGCTGGAGACCTGAGTTCTAATCCAATGTCTGCAATCTGCTGGGCATGTTTTTTTTTAAATTAAAAAAATATATTTTTTCATTGAAAATGGGTATGTATTGCCCTGCGCGATCAGCCAACAGCTAATGCCCCTTCAATACCTGCATTCCTACTAACAGTTGGGCCTTTGTTTTCTGCATTGTGGCCTAGGTAGCGCCCATGCAAAAGTTTGTCTCTCTGGCCCCAATTGACTGGAAAAAAACGAGGGGAAAAGGTGTAATCTACGGGTCATGGTTGATACAATAATTTCCCTGGGACTCAAACAGGACACCTTCTCAAGGTGCTGTGAGGTGACCACCAGCCCCTGCATAGCAAACAAACCTGTATCAGCATGTCACCAGCAACTGAATGTGTCGCCTGCAGGCTACACATAGGAGGCTGCAGTAGGTGATTTAACCCATTGGGCTGTCGACCCTCCTTCCTCTGAGAGCAGGAAAGTGAATTTCCATGTTGCCTTCCTTTGGCACATTAGATCTATCTTTCAACCCAATTCAGAGGATGTTTTGCTTCACAGAGAAATGATAATCATTGTGAGGTGTCAGCCACTAATAGCTAAGCAGGTCAGTTAAATCTTTGACTTTGTCATTGGGGTGTACTGATATGCGCAGGGCAGTCTTCTGTCCTGTGCTACTGTATGCTTTCGTATTGCTGCTTGTTCAAGATTCCTAAATGTAAACACTCTGCTCTCAAAAGTGAAAGATTTGAAAGACTCTTGATGCAACAAGCATTTCCCACTCTTTGCCCTGGGGGTGAGAGGGCTGCTTTCTGCCTTTAACACCCTCAATTTGGGAGTGGCTGGCTCCACCACTGAGAATGAGGGCCTAATCCTGGTCGGAAACGGACAGAGGTCTGCGCCCTGCGTCCTCCACGCGTCCCTAACACTCCCAAACGCGACCACAGCCCTTTACGGGCACAGCCCTATGTCCGGTGCAGCCTCTATGGTGCAGCCACCCAGGTAGCTTAGGGTTAGGATATGTGCTCTTCAAGATAAGCCTGGCCAACCAGGCCCTGGAGAGTGTCACAGCATGCTCTGTAATTCCCTAGTGATGGTGGCCTTGGTGACGATGATTTTGCTGGAATACTGATGCCTTTTTTCCTCCCAGAAGCCCCAGAAGCCTAGTGAAATGAAGGGGTGTGCACCTCTCACTGGCCTCTGTTTACCCTCTGGCTAACTGAAAGGAGTTCTGGGCTCTCCAGGCAAATGTATCCATTTGGGAGAGAGCTAGAAATAAGAAGGCTCTTTCTGCAGGCTCGGTAGGGAAGAGTCAGAGAGCTACATGCCTGAGGCATCTTTCCCCCTCCTTCGCTCATTGTGTTCCCTAACTTCTAATTCTCTGCCAGGCCAGGCCCTGTTTCTTTTACTGCCAACCCCCCTGACCCCTCGTCTTCCACCTACTTCCTGCTCTATTATGCCTTCTCCTTTTTTGCTCTCTTCTATGGCCCATTGAAAAGGAATGCAGGCCTAGCTAAGCCTCATGAAGGAAATCTACCAACAAAAGATGCATTCCTCGCTTATGGGAGGTGCTGTGAGATGAGCAAGAAGGGCTGAAGGGGTGATTGGGTTGTTGAGTCGGGAAGCACCAGAGGCGTAGCCAGGATTGTCTAGCAAATGGGACCTGATGCTAATGTAGTTGGGCCCACTGCACTGCCAAAAATATCTGTAAATACCCACACAGCGCTGCTGAGTGGGCATTTACAGATTTTGGGTGGGCCTTGCCCCTCAGGCCCTACCCTGCCTACGCCTCTGCTCTCTCCCCCAGGGCAAAGAGTGGGAAAGGCTCGCTACAGCAAGAGTCTTTCAAATCTTTCATTTTTGAGAGCAGAGTGTTTACATTTAAAAATCTTGACCAAGCAGCAATACCAAAGCATACAGTAGTAGAGGACAGAAGACTGCCCTGCACATATCAGTACACCCCAATGACAAAGGCAAAGATTTAACTGACCTGCTTAGCGATCAGTGGCTGACACCTCACAATGAGTATCATCTCTCTGTGAAGCAAAACATCCTCTGAATTGGGGTGAAAGATAGATCTAATGTGCCAAAGGAAGGCAACATGGAAATTCAGTGTTCTGCCCTCAGAGGAAGGAGGGTCGACAGCCCAATGGGTTAATGCACCTACTGCAGCCTCCTATGTGTAGCCTGCAGGCGACACATTCAGTTGCTGGTGAGATGCTGATAAGGTTTGCTTGCTATGCAGGGACAGGGGGTCACCTCACAGCGCCTCGAGAAGGTGTCCTGTTTGAGTCCCTGTGCAAATATCTTCTCAACCATGACCCGTAGGTTACGCTTTTCCCCTCGTTTTTTCCAGTCAGTTGGGGCCAGAGAGACAATCTTTTCTATGGGCGTTGCCAAGGCCAGAGTGCAGAAAACAAAGGCACAATTGTTAGTAGGAATGCAGGTATTGAAGGGACATTAGCTGTTGGCTGATCGCACAGGGCAATTCATACCCATTTTCAAAAGAAAAAATAAATAAAAAATGCGTTGCAGATTCCAGACACTGGATTAGAACTCAGGTCTCCAACATTCAAACCCCAAACACTTACCACTTGAGCCACTGGTGGCTGTGCTTATGAGAGTTGCTTTTGGGCGTATATATCTTACTTCTGCATGCCCCTGTGAGCACACTCATTTGCATTGTGAAACATGTTCACTGAAGAAAATGAGGATAGAACATCTGGCCTTCAGCTCCCCCAAATATCAGCTAACTGCTGTGGCCTAGAGGTTAAGTGCTTGTGTTACAGCGCTGGGGGTCTGGGTTCGAGTCCTGCTTTCGGCACTTAAACGGAATAGTGGGATAATCTCCTTGTACAGTTGCTGTGCAAACATAGCAGAGAAGTGGGACTGAGGGAGTGCAGGCTAAAGGTGGGGCATGCTAAAGGGAGAGGTAGGGGTGGATGCACGAATCCCTGTGGAGAGGAGGCGGGGCTGGCTGAGTGGGGGTAGGTCTAGAAGGGCATGGCGTAGGTTCCCTGGTAAAGGAAGGGAGGAAGAAAGCATAGAGGAAGTGCAGGATATAAAGGAGGAGGCAGGTTAGGCTAAAGGGTAGTGCCGGATGTGGAAAAAAATGTTGGGCCATTGTGGGGGGTCCATTCCATACTCCACTGGGCACCCTTTTACTCCCCTCCTCAATGGCCCCTTTCCCCACATTAGGACCCTCCTTTACACACAACCCCCTCCACTATTCAGGGCCCTATTCCCCCCCTCACACCGTACCCAGGGCCCACTTTATCCTACATCCCCATGCTTCTCTCGTCCTTCCCCCCTCTCACCCAGCCCCCTCCTCTTCTCCACAGGGACCCCTTCATCCAGCCCTACCTTCCCTTTTTGCCTGCCCCGCCTCCTCCTTTATTTACTCTGCACTTCCTCTCCCCCACCTCCACAGTCCTGCTTCTCTGCTTTCTTCCAACCTCCCTTTACCAGGGAACTCATTACATAACCACCAAACCTTTTAGAAGGACTCTGGGTCCCCTCAACTGATTACCCAACTATACCGTTTCTGTGCCGAAAGCAGGACTCGGACCCAGGCCCCCAGCGCTGTAACGCAAGCACTTAACCTCTAGGCCACTGCAGTTAGCTTGTGTTTGGTGGAGCGCCAGGGTGGGTGGGGGGGTCAGATGTTCTATCCTCCTTGGCTTCAGTGAACATGTTTCACAACTGAAATGGGTATGCTCACGGGGGCATGCAGGAGAAAGATATATATGCCCAAAAGCTAACCTCAAAAATGCAGCCACCAGTGGCTCAGGTGCTAAGTGCTTGCTCTTAGAATGCTGGAGACCTGAGTTCTAATCCAATGTCTGCAATCTGCTGGGCATGTTTTTTTTTTAATTAAAAAAATATATTTTTTCATTGAAAATGGGTATGTATTGCCCTGCGCGATCAGCCAACAGCTAATGCCCCTTCAATACCTGCATTCCTACTAACAGTTGGGCCTTTGTTTTCTGCATTGTGGCCTAGGTAGCGCCCATGCAAAAGTTTGTCTCTCTGGCCCCAATTGACTGGAAAAAAACGAGGGGAAAAGGTGTAATCTACGGGTCATGGTTGATACAATAATTTCCCTGGGACTCAAACAGGACACCTTCTCAAGGTGCTGTGAGGTGACCACCAGCCCCTGCATAGCAAACAAACCTGTATCAGCATGTCACCAGCAACTGAATGTGTCGCCTGCAGGCTACACATAGGAGGCTGCAGTAGGTGATTTAACCCATTGGGCTGTCGACCCTCCTTCCTCTGAGAGCAGGAAAGTGAATTTCCATGTTGCCTTCCTTTGGCACATTAGATCTATCTTTCAACCCAATTCAGAGGATGTTTTGCTTCACAGAGAAATGATAATCATTGTGAGGTGTCAGCCACTAATAGCTAAGCAGGTCAGTTAAATCTTTGACTTTGTCATTGGGGTGTACTGATATGCGCAGGGCAGTCTTCTGTCCTGTGCTACTGTATGCTTTCGTATTGCTGCTTGTTCAAGATTCCTAAATGTAAACACTCTGCTCTCAAAAGTGAAAGATTTGAAAGACTCTTGATGCAACAAGCATTTCCCACTCTTTGCCCTGGGGGTGAGAGGGCTGCTTTCTGCCTTTAACACCCTCAATTTGGGAGTGGCTGGCTCCACCACTGAGAATGAGGGCCTAATCCTGGTCGGAAACGGACAGAGGTCTGCGCCCTGCGTCCTCCACGCGTCCCTAACGCTCCCAAACGCGACCACAGCCCTTTACGGGCACAGCCCTATGTCTGGTGCAGCCTCTATGGTGCAGCCACCCAGGTAGCTTAGGGTTAGGATATGTGCTCTTCAAGATAAGCCTGGCCAACCAGGCCCTGGAGAGTGTCACAGCATGCTCTGTAATTCCCTAGTGATGGTGGCCTTGGTGACGATGATTTTGCTGGAATACTGATGCCTTTTTTCCTCCCAGAAGCCCCAGAAGCCTAGTGAAATGAAGGGGTGTGCACCTCTCACTGGCCTCTGTTTACCCTCTGGCTAACTGTAAGGAGTTCTGGGCTCTCCAGGCAAATGTATCCATTTGGGAGAGAGCTAGAAATAAGAAGGCTCTTTCTGCAGGCTCGGTGGGGAAGAGTCAGAGAGCTACATGCCTGAGGAATCTTTCCTCCTCCTTCGCTCATTGTGTTCCCTAACTTCTAATTCTCTGCCAGGCCAGGCCCTGTTTCTTTTACTGCCAACCCCCCTGACCCCTCGTCTTCCACCTACTTCCTGCTCTATTATGCCTTCTCCTTTTTTGCTCTCTTCTATGGCCCATTGAAAAGGAATGCAGGCCTAGCTAAGCCTCATGAAGGAAATCTACCAACAAAAGATGCATTCCTCGCTTATGGGAGGTGCTGTGAGATGAGCAAGAAGGGCTGAAGGGGTGATTGGGTTGTTGAGTCGGGAAGCACCAGAGGCGTAGCCAGGATTGTCTAGCAAATGGGACCTGATGCTAATGTAGTTGGGCCCACTGCACTGCCAAAAATATCTGTAAATACCCACACAGCGCTGCTGAGTGGGCATTTACAGATTTTGGGTGGGCCTTGCCCCTCAGGCCCTACCCTGCCTACGCCTCTGCTCTCTCCCCCAGGGCAAAGAGTGGGAAAGGCTCGCTACAGCAAGAGTCTTTCAAATCTTTCATTTTTGAGAGCAGAGTGTTTACATTTAAAAATCTTGACCAAGCAGCAATACCAAAGCATACAGTAGTAGAGGACAGAAGACTGCCCTGCACATATCAGTACACCCCAATGACAAAGGCAAAGATTTAACTGACCTGCTTAGCGATCAGTGGCTGACACCTCACAATGAGTATCATCTCTCTGTGAAGCAAAACATCCTCTGAATTGTGGTGAAAGATAGATCTAATGTGCCAAAGGAAGGCAACATGGAAATTCAGTGTTCTGCCCTCAGAGGAAGGAGGGTCGACAGCCCAATGGGTTAATGCACCTACTGCAGCCTCCTATGTGTAGCCTGCAGGCGACACATTCAGTTGCTGGTGAGATGCTGATAAGGTTTGCTTGCTATGCAGGGGCAGGGGGTCACCTCACAGCGCCTCGAGAAGGTGTCCTGTTTGAGTCCCTGTGCAAATATCTTCTCAACCATGACCCGTAGGTTACGCTTTTCCCCTCGTTTTTTCCAGTCAGTTGGGGCCAGAGAGACAAGCTTTTCTATGGGCGTTGCCAAGGCCAGAGTGCAGAAAACAAAGGCACAATTGTTAGTAGGAATGCAGGTATTGAAGGGACATTAGCTGTTGGCTGATCGCACAGGGCAATTCATACCCATTTTCAAAAGAAAAAATAAATAAAAAATGCGTTGCAGATTCCAGACACTGGATTAGAACTCAGGTCTCCAACATTCAAACCCCAAACACTTACCTCTTGAGCCACTGGTGGCTGTGCTTATGAGAGTTGCTTTTGGGCGTATATATCTTACTTCTGCATGCCCCTGTGAGCACACTCATTTGCATTGTGAAACATGTTCACTGAAGAAAATGAGGATAGAACATCTGGCCTTCAGCTCCCCCAAATATCAGCTAACTGCTGTGGCCTAGAGGTTAAGTGCCTGTGTTACAGCGCGGGGGTCTGGGTTCGAGTCCTGCTTTTGGCACTTAAACGGAATAGTGGGATAATCTCCTTGTACAGTTGCTGTGCAAACATAGCAGAGAAGTGGGACTGAGGGAGTGCAGGCTAAAGGTGGGGCATGCTAAAGGGAGAGGTAGGGGTGGATGCACGAATCCCTGTGGAGAGGAGGCGGGGCTGGCTGAGTGGGGGTAGGTCTAGAAGGGCATGGCATAGGTTCCCTGGTAAAGGAAGGGAGGAAGAAAGCATAGAGGAAGTGCAGGATATAAAGGAGGAGGCAGGTTAGGCTAAAGGGTAGTGCCGGATGTGGAAAAAAATGTTGGCCCATTGTGGGGGGTCCATTCCATACTCCACTGGGCACCCTTTTACTCCCCTCCTCAATGGCCCCTTTCCCCACATTAGGACCCTCCTTTACACACAACCCCCTCCACTATTCAGGGCCCTATTCCCCCCCTCACACCGTACCCAGGGCCCACTTTATCCTACATCCCCATGCTTCTCTCGTCCTTCCCCCCTCTCACCCAGCCCCCTCCTCTTCTCCACAGGGACCCCTTCATCCAGCCCTACCTTCCCTTTTTGCCTGCCCCGCCTCCTCCTTTATTTACTCTGCACTTCCTCTCCCCCACCTCCACAGTCCTGCTTCTCTGCTTTCTTCCAACCTCCCTTTACCAGGGAACTCATTACATAACCACCAAACCTTTTAGAAGAACTCTGGGTCCCCTCAACTGATTACCCAACTATACCGTTTCTGTGCCGAAAGCAGGACTCGGACCCAGGCCCCCAGCGCTGTAACGCAAGCACTTAACCTCTAGGCCACTGCAGTTAGCTTGTGTTTGGTGGAGCGCCAGGGTGGGTGGGGGGGTCAGATGTTCTATCTTCCTTGGCTTCAGTGAACATGTTTCACAACTGAAATGGGTATGCTCACGGGGGCATGCAGGAGAAAGATATATATGCCCAAAAGCTAACCTCAAAAATGCAGCCACCAGTGGCTCAGGTGCTAAGTGCTTGCTCTTAGAATGCTGGAGACCTGAGTTCTAATCCAATGTCTGCAATCTGCTGGGCATGTTTTTTTTTTAATTAAAAAAATATATTTTTTCATTGAAAATGGGTATGTATTGCCCTGCGCGATCAGCCAACAGCTAATGCCCCTTCAATACCTGCATTCCTACTAACAGTTGGGCCTTTGTTTTCTGCATTGTGGCCTAGGTAGCGCCCATGCAAAAGTTTGTCTCTCTGGCCCCAATTGACTGGAAAAAAACGAGGGGAAAAGGTGTAATCTACGGGTCATGGTTGATACAATAATTTCCCTGTGACTCAAACAGGACACCTTCTCAAGGTGCTGTGAGGTGACCACCAGCCCCTGCATAGCAAACAAACCTGTATCAGCATGTCACCAGCAACTGAATGTGTCGCCTGCAGGCTACACATAGGAGGCTGCAGTAGGTGATTTAACCCATTGGGCTGTCGACCCTCCTTCCTCTGAGAGCAGGAAAGTGAATTTCCATGTTGCCTTCCTTTGGCACATTAGATCTATCTTTCAACCCAATTCAGAGGATGTTTTGCTTCACAGAGAAATGATAATCATTGTGAGGTGTCAGCCACTAATAGCTAAGCAGGTCAGTTAAATCTTTGACTTTGTCATTGGGGTGTACTGATATGCGCAGGGCAGTCTTCTGTCCTGTGCTACTGTATGCTTTCGTATTGCTGCTTGTTCAAGATTCCTAAATGTAAACACTCTGCTCTCAAAAGTGAAAGATTTGAAAGACTCTTGATGCAACAAGCATTTCCCACTCTTTGCCCTGGGGGTGAGAGGGCTGCTTTCTGCCTTTAACACCCTCAATTTGGGAGTGGCTGGCTCCACCACTGAGAATGAGGGCCTAATCCTGGTCGGAAACGGACAGAGGTCTGCGCCCTGCGTCCTCCACGCGTCCCTAACGCTCCCAAACGCGACCACAGCCCTTTACGGGCACAGCCCTATGTCCGGTGCAGCCTCTATGGTGCAGCCACCCAGGTAGCTTAGGGTTAGGATATGTGCTCTTCAAGATAAGCCTGGCCAACCAGGCCCTGGAGAGTGTCACAGCATGCTCTGTAATTCCCTAGTGATGGTGGCCTTGGTGCTCTGATTTTGCTGGAATACTGATGCCTTTTTTCCTCCCAGAAGCCCCAGAAGCCTAGTGAAATGAAGGGGTGTGCACCTCTCACTGGCCTCTGTTTACCCTCTGGCTAACTGAAAGGAGTTCTGGGCTCTCCAGGCAAATGTATCCATTTGGGAGAGAGCTAGAAATAAGAAGGCTCTTTCTGCAGGCTCGGTGGGGAAGAGTCAGAGAGCTACATGCCTGAGGAATCTTTCCTCCTCCTTCGCTCATTGTGTTCCCTAACTTCTAGTTCTCTGCCAGGCCAGGCCCTGTTTCTTTTACTGCCAACCCCCCTGACCCCTCGTCTTCCACCTACTTCCTGCTCTATTATGCCTTCTCCTTTTTTGCTCTCTTCTATGGCCCATTGAAAAGGAATGCAGGCCTAGCTAAGCCTCATGAAGGAAATCTACCAACAAAAGATGCATTCCTCGCTTATGGGAGGTGCTGTGAGATGAGCAAGAAGGGCTGAAGGGGTGATTGGGTTGTTGAGTCGGGAAGCACCAGAGGCGTAGCCAGGATTGTCTAGCAAATGGGACCTGATGCTAATGTAGTTGGGCCCACTGCACTGCCAAAAATATCTGTAAATACCCACACAGCGCTGCTGAGTGGGCATTTACAGATTTTGGGTGGGCCTTGCCCCTCAGGCCCTACCCTGCCTACGCCTCTGCTCTCTCCCCCAGGGCAAAGAGTGGGAAAGGCTCGCTACAGCAAGAGTCTTTCAAATCTTTCATTTTTGAGAGCAGAGTGTTTACATTTAAAAATCTTGACCAAGCAGCAATACCAAAGCATACAGTAGTAGAGGACAGAAGACTGCCCTGCACATATCAGTACACCCCAATGACAAAGGCAAAGATTTAACTGACCTGCTTAGCGATCAGTGGCTGACACCTCACAATGAGTATCATCTCTCTGTGAAGCAAAACATCCTCTGAATTGGGGTGAAAGATAGATCTAATGTTCCAAAGGAAGGCAACATGGAAATTCAGTGTTCTGCCCTCAGAGGAAGGAGGGTCGACAGCCCAATGGGTTAATGCACCTACTGCAGCCTCCTATGTGTAGCCTGCAGGCGACACATTCAGTTGCTGGTGAGATGCTGATAAGGTTTGCTTGCTACGCAGGGGCAGGGGGTCACCTCACAGCGCCTCGAGAAGGTGTCCTGTTTGAGTCCCTGTGCAAATATCTTCTCAACCATGACCCGTAGGTTACGCTTTTCCCCTCGTTTTTTCCAGTCAGTTGGGGCCAGAGAGACAAGCTTTTCTATGGGCGTTGCCAAGGCCAGAGTGCAGAAAACAAAGGCACAATTGTTAGTAGGAATGCAGGTATTGAAGGGACATTAGCTGTTGGCTGATCGCACAGGGCAATTCATACCCATTTTCAAAAGAAAAAATAAATAAAAAAATGCGTTGCAGATTCCAGACACTAGATTAGAACTCAGGTCTCCAACATTCAAACCCCAAACACTTACCACTTGAGCCACTGGTGGCTGTGCTTATGAGAGTTGCTTTTGGGCGTATATATCTTACTTCTGCATGCCCCTGTGAGCACACTCATTTGCATTGTGAAACATGTTCACTGAAGAAAATGAGGATAGAACATCTGGCCTTCAGCTCCCCCAAATATCAGCTAACTGCTGTGGCCTAGAGGTTAAGTGCTTGTGTTACAGCGCTGGGGGTCTGGGTTCGAGTCCTGCTTTCGGCACTTAAACGGAATAGTGGGGTAATCTCGTTGTACAGTTGCTGTGCAAACATAGCAGAGAAGTGGGACTGAGGGAGTGCAGGCTAAAGGTGGGGCATGCTAAAGGGAGAGGTAGGGGTGGATGCACGAATCCCTGTGGAGAGGAGGCGGGGCTGGCTGAGTGGGGGTAGGTCTAGAAGGGCATGGCGTAGGTTCCCTGGTAAAGGAAGGGAGGAAGAAAGCATAGAGGAAGTGCAGGATATAAAGGAGGAGGCAGGTTAGGCTAAAGGGTAGTGCCGGATGTGGAAAAAAATGTTGGCCCATTGTGGGGGGTCCATTCCATACTCCACTGGGCACCCTTTTACTCCCCTCCTCAATGGCCCCTTTCCCCACATTAGGACCCTCCTTTACACACAACCCCCTCCACTATTCAGGGCCCTATTCCCCCCCTCACACCGTACCCAGGGCCCACTTTATCCTACATCCCCATGCTTCTCTCGTCCTTCCCCCCTCTCACCCAGCCCCCTCCTCTTCTCCACAGGGACCCCTTCATCCAGCCCTACCTTCCCTTTTTGCCTGCCCCGCCTCCTCCTTTATTTACTCTGCACTTCCTCTCCCCCACCTCCACAGTCCTGCTTCTCTGCTTTCTTCCAACCTCCCTTTACCAGGGAACTCATTACATAACCACCAAACCTTTTAGAAGGACTCTGGGTCCCCTCAACTGATTACCCAACTATACCGTTTCTGTGCCGAAAGTAGGACTCGGACCCAGGCCCCCAGCGCTGTAACGCAAGCACTTAACCTCTAGGCCACTGCAGTTAGCTTGTGTTTGGTGGAGCGCCAGGGTGGGTGGGGGGGTCAGATGTTCTATCCTCCTTGGCTTCAGTGAACATGTTTCACAACTGAAATGGGTATGCTCACGGGGGCATGCAGGAGAAAGATATATATGCCCAAAAGCTAACCTCAAAAATACAGCCACCAGTGGCTCAGGTGCTAAGTGCTTGCTCTTAGAATGCTGGAGACCTGAGTTCTAATACAATGTCTGCAATCTGCTGGGCATGTTTTTTTTTTAATTAAAAAAATATATTTTTTCATTGAAAATGGGTATGTATTGCCCTGCGCGATCAGCCAACAGCTAATGCCCCTTCAATACCTGCATTCCTACTAACAGTTGGGCCTTTGTTTTCTGCATTGTGGCCTAGGTAGCGCCCATGCAAAAGTTTGTCTCTCTGGCCCCAATTGACTGGAAAAAAACGAGGGGAAAAGGTGTAATCTACGGGTCATGGTTGATACAATAATTTCCCTGTGACTCAAACAGGACACCTTCTCAAGGTGCTGTGAGGTGACCACCAGCCCCTGCATAGCAAACAAACCTGTATCAGCATGTCACCAGCAACTGAATGTGTCGCCTGCAGGCTACACATAGGAGGCTGCAGTAGGTGATTTAACCCATTGGGCTGTCGACCCTCCTTCCTCTGAGAGCAGGAAAGTGAATTTCCATGTTGCCTTCCTTTGGCACATTAGATCTATCTTTCAACCCAATTCAGAGGATGTTTTGCTTCACAGAGAAATGATAATCATTGTGAGGTGTCAGCCACTAATAGCTAAGCAGGTCAGTTAAATCTTTGACTTTGTCATTGGGGTGTACTGATATGCGCAGGGCAGTCTTCTGTCCTGTGCTACTGTATGCTTTCGTATTGCTGCTTGTTCAAGATTCCTAAATGTAAACACTCTGCTCTCAAAAGTGAAAGGTTTGAAAGACTCTTGATGCAACAAGCATTTCCCACTCTTTGCCCTGGGGGTGAGAGGGCTGCTTTCTGCCTTTAACACCCTCAATTTGGGAGTGGCTGGCTCCGCCACTGAGAATGAGGGCCTAATCCTGGTCGGAAACGGACAGAGGTCTGCGCCCTGCGTCCTCCACGCGTCCCTAACGCTCCCAAACGCGACCACAGCCCTTTACGGGCACAGCCCTATGTCCGGTGCAGCCTCTATGGTGCAGCCACCCAGGTAGCTTAGGGTTAGGATATGTGCTGTTCAAGATAAGCCTGGCCAACCAGGCCCTGGAGAGTGTCACAGCATGCTCTGTAATTCCCTAGTGATGGTGGCCTTGGTGACGATGATTTTGCTGGAATACTGATGCCTTTTTTCCTCCCAGAAGCCCCAGAAGCCTAGTGAAATGAAGGGGTGTGCACCTCTCACTGGCCTCTGTTTACCCTCTGGCTAACTGAAAGGAGTTCTGGGCTCTCCAGGCAAATGTATCCATTTGGGAGAGAGCTAGAAATAAGAAGGCTCTTTCTGCAGGCTCGGTGGGGAAGAGTCAGAGAGCTACATGCCTGAGGAATCTTTCCTCCTCCTTCGCTCATTGTGTTCCCTAACTTCTAGTTCTCTGCCAGGCCAGGCCCTGTTTCTTTTACTGCCAACCCCCCTGACCCCTCGTCTTCCACCTACTTCCTGCTCTATTATGCCTTCTCCTTTTTTGCTCTCTTCTATGGCCCATTGAAAAGGAATGCAGGCCTAGCTAAGCCTCATGAAGGAAATCTACCAACAAAAGATGCATTCCTCGCTTATGGGAGGTGCTGTGAGATGAGCAAGAAGGGCTGAAGGGGTGATTGGGTTGTTGAGTCGGGAAGCACCAGAGGCGTAGCCAGGATTGTCTAGCAAATGGGACCTGATGCTAATGTAGTTGGGCCCACTGCACTGCCAAAAATATCTGTAAATACCCACACAGCGCTGCTGAGTGGGCATTTACAGATTTTGGGTGGGCCTTGCCCCTCAGGCCCTACCCTGCCTACGCCTCTGCTCTCTCCCCCAGGGCAAAGAGTGGGAAAGGCTCGCTACAGCAAGAGTCTTTCAAATCTTTCATTTTTGAGAGCAGAGTGTTTACATTTAAAAATCTTGACCAAGCAGCAATACCAAAGCATACAGTAGTAGAGGACAGAAGACTGCCCTGCACATATCAGTACACCCCAATGACAAAGGCAAAGATTTAACTGACCTGCTTAGCGATCAGTGGCTGACACCTCACAATGAGTATCATCTCTCTGTGAAGCAAAACATCCTCTGAATTGGGGTGAAAGATAGATCTAATGTGCCAAAGGAAGGCAACATGGAAATTCAGTGTTCTGCCCTCAGAGGAAGGAGGGTCGACAGCCCAATGGGTTAATGCACCTACTGCAGCCTCCTATGTGTAGCCTGCAGGCGACACATTCAGTTGCTGGTGAGATGCTGATAAGATTTGCTTGCTACGCAGGGGCAGGGGGTCACCTCACAGCGCCTCGAGAAGGTGTCCTGTTTGAGTCCCTGTGCAAATATCTTCTCAACCATGACCCGTAGGTTACGCTTTTTCCCTCGTTTTTTCCAGTCAGTTGGGGCCAGAGAGACAAGCTTTTCTATGGGCGTTGCCAAGGCCAGAGTGCAGAAAACAAAGGCACAATTGTTAGTAGGAATGCAGGTATTGAAGGGACATTAGCTGTTGGCTGATCGCACAGGGCAATTCATACCCATTTTCAAAAGAAAAAATAAATAAAAAATGCGTTGCAGATTCCAGACACTGGATTAGAACTCAGGTCTCCAACATTCAAACCCCAAACACTTACCTCTTGAGCCACTGGTGGCTGTGCTTATGAGAGTTGCTTTTGGGCGTATATATCTTACTTCTGCATGCCCCTGTGAGCACACTCATTTGCATTGTGAAACATGTTCACTGAAGAAAATGAGGATAGAACATCTGGCCTTCAGCTCCCCCAAATATCAGCTAACTGCTGTGGCCTAGAGGTTAAGTGCTTGTGTTACAGCGCGGGGGTCTGGGTTCGAGTCCTGCTTTCGGCACTTAAACGGAATAGTGGGATAATCTCCTTGTACAGTTGCTGTGCAAACATAGCAGAGAAGTGGGACTGAGGGAGTGCAGGCTAAAGGTGGGGCATGCTAAAGGGAGAGGTAGGGGTGGATGCACGAATCCCTGTGGAGAGGAGGCGGGGCTGGCTGAGTGGGGGTAGGTCTAGAAGGGCACGGCATAGGTTCCCTGGTAAAGGAAGGGAGGAAGAAAGCATAGAGGAAGTGCAGGATATAAAGGAGGAGGCAGGTTAGGCTAAAGGGTAGTGCCGGATGTGGAAAAAAATGTTGGCCCATTGTGGGGGGTCCATTCCATACTCCACTGGGCACCCTTTTACTCCCCTCCTCAATGGCCCCTTTCCCCACATTAGGACCCTCCTTTACACACAACCCCCTCCACTATTCAGGGCCCTATTCCCCCCCTCACACCGTACCCAGGGCCCACTTTATCCTACATCCCCATGCTTCTCTCGTCCTTCCCCCCTCTCACCCAGCCCCCTCCTCTTCTCCACAGGGACCCCTTCATCCAGCCCTACCTTCCCTTTTTGCCTGCCCCGCCTCCTCCTTTATTTACTCTGCACTTCCTCTCCCCCACCTCCACAGTCCTGCTTCTCTGCTTTCTTCCAACCTCCCTTTACCAGGGAACTCATTACATAACCACCAAACCTTTTAGAAGGACTCTGGGTCCCCTCAACTGATTACCCAACTATACCGTTTCTGTGCCGAAAGCAGGACTCGGACCCAGGCCCCCAGCGCTGTAACGCAAGCACTTAACCTCTAGGCCACTGCAGTTAGCTTGTGTTTGGTGGAGCGCCAGGGTGGGTGGGGGGGTCAGATGTTCTATCCTCCTTGGCTTCAGTGAACATGTTTCACAACTGAAATGGGTATGCTCACGGGGGCATGCAGGAGAAAGATATATATGCCCAAAAGCTAACCTCAAAAATACAGCCACCAGTGGCTCAGGTGCTAAGTGCTTGCTCTTAGAATGCTGGAGACCTGAGTTCTAATCCAATGTCTGCAATCTGCTGGGCATGTTTTTTTTTTAATTAAAAAAATATATTTTTTCATTGAAAATGGGTATGTATTGCCCTGCGCGATCAGCCAACAGCTAATGCCCCTTCAATACCTGCATTCCTACTAACAGTTGGGCCTTTGTTTTCTGCATTCTGGCCTAGGTAGCGCCCATGCAAAAGTTTGTCTCTCTGGCCCCAATTGACTGGAAAAAAACGAGGGGAAAAGGTGTAATCTACGGGTCATGGTTGATACAATAATTTCCCTGGGACTCAAACAGGACACCTTCTCAAGGTGCTGTGAGGTGACCACCAGCCCCTGCATAGCAAACAAACCTGTATCAGCATGTCACCAGCAACTGAATGTGTCGCCTGCAGGCTACACATAGGAGGCTGCAGTAGGTGATTTAACCCATTGGGCTGTCGACCCTCCTTCCTCTGAGAGCAGGAAAGTGAATTTCCATGTTGCCTTCCTTTGGCACATTAGATCTATCTTTCAACCCAATTCAGAGGATGTTTTGCTTCACAGAGAAATGATAATCATTGTGAGGTGTCAGCCACTAATAGCTAAGCAGGTCAGTTAAATCTTTGACTTTGTCATTGGGGTGTACTGATATGCGCAGGGCAGTCTTCTGTCCTGTGCTACTGTATGCTTTCGTATTGCTGCTTGTTCAAGATTCCTAAATGTAAACACTCTGCTCTCAAAAGTGAAAGATTTGAAAGACTCTTGATGCAACAAGCATTTCCCACTCTTTGCCCTGGGGGTGAGAGGGCTGCTTTCTGCCTTTAACACCCTCAATTTGGGAGTGGCTGGCTCCACCACTGAGAATGAGGGCCTAATCCTGGTCGGAAACGGACAGAGGTCTGCGCCCTGCGTCCTCCACGTGTCCCTAACGCTCCCAAACGCGACCACAGCCCTTTACGGGCACAGCCCTATGTCCGGTGCAGCCTCTATGGTGCAGCCACCCAGGTAGCTTAGGGTTAGGATATGTGCTCTTCAAGATAAACCTGGCCAACCAGGCCCTGGAGAGTGTCACAGCATGCTCTGTAATTCCCTAGTGATGGTGGCCTTGATGACGATGATTTTGCTGGAATACTGATGCCTTTTTTCCTCCCAGAAGCCCCAGAAGCCTAGTGAAATGAAGGGGTGTGCACCTCTCACTGGCCTCTGTTTACCCTCTGGCTAACTGAAAGGAGTTCTGGGCTCTCCAGGCAAATGTATCCATTTGGGAGAGAGCTAGAAATAAGAAGGCTCTTTCTGCAGGCTCGGTAGGGAAGAGTCAGAGAGCTACATGCCTGAGGAATCTTTCCTCCTCCTTCGCTCATTGTGTTCCCTAACTTCTAATTCTCTGCCAGGCCAGGCCCTGTTTCTTTTACTGCCAACCCCCCTGACCCCTCGTCTTCCACCTACTTCCTGCTCTATTATGCCTTCTCCTTTTTTGCTCTCTTCTATGGCCCATTGAAAAGGAATGCAGGCCTAGCTAAGCCTCATGAAGGAAATCTACCAACAAAAGATGCATTCCTCGCTTATGGGAGGTGCTGTGAGATGAGCAAGAAGGGCTGAAGGGGTGATTGGGTTGTTGAGTCGGGAAGCACCAGAGGCGTAGCCAGGATTGTCTAGCAAATGGGACCTGATGCTAATGTAGTTGGGCCCACTGCACTGCCAAAAATATCTGTAAATACCCACACAGCGCTGCTGAGTGGGCATTTACAGATTTTGGGTGGGCCTTGCCCCTCAGGCCCTACCCTGCCTACGCCTCTGCTCTCTCCCCCAGGGCAAAGAGTGGGAAAGGCTCGCTACAGCAAGAGTCTTTCAAATCTTTCATTTTTGAGAGCAGAGTGTTTACATTTAAAAATCTTGACCAAGCAGCAATACCAAAGCATACAGTAGTAGAGGACAGAAGACTGCCCTGCACATATCAGTACACCCCAATGACAAAGGCAAAGATTTAACTGACCTGCTTAGCGATCAGTGGCTGACACCTCACAATGAGTATCATCTCTCTGTGAAGCAAAACATCCTCTGAATTGGGGTGAAAGATAGATCTAATGTGCCAAAGGAAGGCAACATGGAAATTCAGTGTTCTGCCCTCAGAGGAAGGAGGGTCGACAGCCCAATGGGTTAATGCACCTACTGCAGCCTCCTATGTGTAGCCTGCAGGCGACACATTCAGTTGCTGGTGAGATGCTGATAAGGTTTGCTTGCTATGCAGGGGCAGGGGGTCACCTCACAGCGCCTCGAGAAGGTGTCCTGTTTGAGTCCCTGTGCAAATATCTTCTCAACCATGACCCGTAGGTTACGCTTTTTCCCTCGTTTTTTCCAGTCAGTTGGGGCCAGAGAGACAAGCTTTTCTATGGGCGTTGCCAAGGCCAGAGTGCAGAAAACAAAGGCACAATTGTTAGTAGGAATGCAGGTATTGAAGGGACATTAGCTGTTGGCTGATCGCACAGGGCAATTCATACCCATTTTCAAAAGAAAAAATAAATAAAAAATGCGTTGCAGATTCCAGACACTGGATTAGAACTCAGGTCTCCAACATTCAAACCCCAAACACTTACCTCTTGAGCCACTGGTGGCTGTGCTTATGAGAGTTGCTTTTGGGCGTATATATCTTACTTCTGCATGCCCCTGTGAGCACACTCATTTGCATTGTGAAACATGTTCACTGAAGAAAATGAGGATAGAACATCTGGCCTTCAGCTCCCCCAAATATCAGCTAACTGCTGTGGCCTAGAGGTTAAGTGCTTGTGTTACAGCGCGGGGGTCTGGGTTCGAGTCCTGCTTTCGGCACTTAAACGGAATAGTGGGATAATCTCCTTGTACAGTTGCTGTGCAAACATAGCAGAGAAGTGGGACTGAGGGAGTGCAGGCTAAAGGTGGGGCATGCTAAAGGGAGAGGTAGGGGTGGATGCACGAATCCCTGTGGAGAGGAGGCGGGGCTGGCTGAGTGGGGGTAGGTCTAGAAGGGCACGGCATAGGTTCCCTGGTAAAGGAAGGGAGGAAGAAAGCATAGAGGAAGTGCAGGATATAAAGGAGGAGGCAGGTTAGGCTAAAGGGTAGTGCCGGATGTGGAAAAAAATGTTGGCCCATTGTGGGGGGTCCATTCCATACTCCACTGGGCACCCTTTTACTCCCCTCCTCAATGGCCCCTTTCCCCACATTAGGACCCTCCTTTACACACAACCCCCTCCACTATTCAGGGCCCTATTCCCCCCCTCACACCGTACCCAGGGCCCACTTTATCCTACATCCCCATGCTTCTCTCGTCCTTCCCCCCTCTCACCCAGCCCCCTCCTCTTCTCCACAGGGACCCCTTCATCCAGCCCTACCTTCCCTTTTTGCCTGCCCCGCCTCCTCCTTTATTTACTCTGCACTTCCTCTCCCCCACCTCCACAGTCCTGCTTCTCTGCTTTCTTCCAACCTCCCTTTACCAGGGAACTCATTACATAACCACCAAACCTTTTAGAAGGACTCTGGGTCCCCTCAACTGATTACCCAACTATACCGTTTCTGTGCCGAAAGCAGGACTCGGACCCAGGCCCCCAGCGCTGTAACGCAAGCACTTAACCTCTAGGCCACTGCAGTTAGCTTGTGTTTGGTGGAGCGCCAGGGTGGGTGGGGGGGTCAGATGTTCTATCCTCCTTGGCTTCAGTGAACATGTTTCACAACTGAAATGGGTATGCTCACGGGGGCATGCAGGAGAAAGATATATATGCCCAAAAGCTAACCTCAAAAATACAGCCACCAGTGGCTCAGGTGCTAAGTGCTTGCTCTTAGAATGCTGGAGACCCGAGTTCTAATCCAATGTCTGCAATCTGCTGGGCATGTTTTTTTTTTAATTAAAAAAATATATTTTTTCATTGAAAATGGGTATGTATTGCCCTGCGCGATCAGCCAACAGCTAATGCCCCTTCAATACCTGCATTCCTACTAACAGTTGGGCCTTTGTTTTCTGCATTCTGGCCTAGGTAGCGCCCATGCAAAAGTTTGTCTCTCTGGCCCCAATTGACTGGAAAAAAACGAGGGGAAAAGGTGTAATCTACGGGTCATGGTTGATACAATAATTTCCCTGGGACTCAAACAGGACACCTTCTCAAGGTGCTGTGAGGTGACCACCAGCCCCTGCATAGCAAACAAACCTGTATCAGCATGTCACCAGCAACTGAATGTGTCGCCTGCAGGCTACACATAGGAGGCTGCAGTAGGTGATTTAACCCATTGGGCTGTCGACCCTCCTTCCTCTGAGAGCAGGAAAGTGAATTTCCATGTTGCCTTCCTTTGGCACATTAGATCTATCTTTCAACCCAATTCAGAGGATGTTTTGCTTCACAGAGAAATGATAATCATTGTGAGGTGTCAGCCACTAATAGCTAAGCAGGTCAGTTAAATCTTTGACTTTGTCATTGGGGTGTACTGA
Source organism: Ambystoma mexicanum (assembly GCF_040938575.1). Lineage (NCBI taxonomy): Eukaryota > Metazoa > Chordata > Amphibia > Caudata > Ambystomatidae > Ambystoma > Ambystoma mexicanum. Next base: position 662,629,828 of record NC_090923.1, on the reverse strand, counting down.
TATGCGCAGGGCAGTCTTCTGTCCTGTGCTACTGTATGCTTTCGTATTGCTGCTTGTTCAAGATTCCTAAATGTAAACACTCTGCTCTCAAAAGTGAAAGATTTGAAACACTCTTGATGCAACAGGCATTTCCCACTCTTTGCCCTGGGGGTGAGAGGGCTGCTTTCTGCCTTTAACACCCTCAATTTGGGAGTGGCTGGCTCCACCACTGAGAATGAGGGCCTAATCCTGGTCGGAAACGGACAGAGGTCTGCGCCCTGCGTCCTCCACGCGTCCCTAACGCTCCCAAACGCGACCACAGCCCTTTACGGGCACAGCCCTATGTCCGGTGCAGCCTCTATGGTGCAGCCACCCAGGTAGCTTAGGGTTAGGATATGTGCTCTTCAAGATAAGCCTGGCCAACCAGGCCCTGGAGAGTGTCACAGCATGCTCTGTAATTCCCTAGTGATGGTGGCCTTGGTGACGATGATTTTGCTGGAATACTGATGCCTTTTTTCCTCCCAGAAGCCCCAGTAGCCTAGTGAAATGAAGGGGTGTGCACCTCTCACTGGCCTCTGTTTACCCTCTGGCTAACTGAAAGGAGTTCTGGGCTCTCCAGGCAAATGTATCCATTTGGGAGAGAGCTAGAAATAAGAAGGCTCTTTCTGCAGGCTCGGTGGGGAAGAGTCAGAGAGCTACATGCCTGAGGAATCTTTCCTCCTCCTTCGCTCATTGTGTTCCCTAACTTCTAGTTCTCTGCCAGGCCAGGCCCTGTTTCTTTTACTGCCAACCCCCCTGACCCCTCGTCTTCCACCTACTTCCTGCTCTATTATGCCTTCTCCTTTTTTGCTCTCTTCTATGGCCCATTGAAAAGGAATGCAGGCCTAGCTAAGCCTCATGAAGGAAATCTACCAACAAAAGATGCATTCCTCGCTTATGGGAGGTGCTGTGAGATGAGCAAGAAGGGCTGAAGGGGTGATTGGGTTGTTGAGTCGGGAAGCACCAGAGGCGTAGCCAGGATTGTCTAGCAAATGGGACCTGATGCTAATGTAGTTGGGCCCACTGCACTGCCAAAAATATCTGTAAATACCCACACAGCGCTGCTGAGTGGGCATTTACAGATTTTGGGTGGGCCTTGCCCCTCAGGCCCTACCCTGCCTACGCCTCTGCTCTCTCCCCCAGGGCAAAGAGTGGGAAAGGCTCGCTACAGCAAGAGTCTTTCAAATCTTTCATTTTTGAGAGCAGAGTGTTTACATTTAAAAATCTTGACCAAGCAGCAATACCAAAGCATACAGTAGTAGAGGACAGAAGACTGCCCTGCACATATCAGTACACCCCAATGACAAAGGCAAAGATTTAACTGACCTGCTTAGCGATCAGTGGCTGACACCTCACAATGAGTATCATCTCTCTGTGAAGCAAAACATCCTCTGAATTGGGGTGAAAGATAGATCTAATGTGCCAAAGGAAGGCAACATGGAAATTCAGTGTTCTGCCCTCAGAGGAAGGAGGGTCGACAGCCCAATGGGTTAATGCACCTACTGCAGCCTCCTATGTGTAGCCTGCAGGCGACACATTCAGTTGCTGGTGAGATGCTGATAAGGTTTGCTTGCTACGCAGGGGCAGGGGGTCACCTCACAGCGCCTCGAGAAGGTGTCCTGTTTGAGTCCCTGTGCAAATATCTTCTCAACCATGACCCGTAGGTTACGCTTTTCCCCTCGTTTTTTCCAGTCAGTTGGGGCCAGAGACACAAGCTTTTCTATGGGCGTTGCCAAGGCCAGAGTGCAGAAAACAAAGGCACAATTGTTAGTAGGAATGCAGGTATTGAAGGGACATTAGCTGTTGGCTGATCGCACAGGGCAATTCATACCCATTTTCAAAAGAAAAAATAAATAAAAAATGTGTTGCAGATTCCAGACACTGGATTAGAACTCAGGTCTCCAACATTCAAACCCCAAACACTTACCACTTGAGACACTGGTGGCTGTGCTTATGAGAGTTGCTTTTGGGCGTATATATCTTACTTCTGCATGCCCCTGTGAGCACACTCATTTGCATTGTGAAACATGTTCACTGAAGAAAATGAGGATAGAACATCTGGCCTTCAGCTCCCCCAAATATCAGCTAACTGCTGTGGCCTAGACGTTAAGTGCTTGTGTTACAGCGCGGGGGTCTGGGTTCGAGTCCTGCTTTCGGCACTTAAACGGAATAGTGGGATAATCTCCTTGTACAGTTGCTGTGCAAACATAGCAGAGAAGTGGGACTGAGGGAGTGCAGGCTAAAGGTGGGGCATGCTAAAGGGAGAGGTACGGGTGGATGCACGAATCCCTGTGGAGAGGAGGCGGGGCTGGCTGAGTGGGGGTAGGTCTAGAAGGGCATGGCATAGGTTCCCTGGTAAAGGAAGGGAGGAAGAAAGCATAGAGGAAGTGCAGGATATAAAGGAGGAGGCAGGTTAGGCTAAAGGGTAGTGCCGGATGTGGAAAAAAATGTTGGCCCATTGTGGGGGGTCCATTCCATACTCCACTGGGCACCCTTTTACTCCCCTCCTCAATGGCCCCTTTCCCCACATTAGGACCCTCCTTTACACACAACCCCCTCCACTATTCAGGGCCCTATTCCCCCCTCACACCGTACCCAGGGCCCACTTTATCCTACATCCCCATGCTTCTCTCGTCCTTCCCCCGTCTCACCCAGCCCCCTCCTCTTCTCCACAGGGACCCCTTCATCCAGCCCTACCTTCCCTTTTTGCCTGCCCCGCCTCCTCCTTTATTTACTCTGCACTTCCTCTCCCCCACCTCCACAGTCCTGCTTCTCTGCTTTCTTCCAACCTCCCTTTACCAGGGAACTCATTACATAACCACCAAACCTTTTAGAAGGACTCTGGGTCCCCTCAACTGATTACCCAACTATACCGTTTCTGTGCCGAAAGCAGGACTCGGACCCAGGCCCCCAGCGCTGTAACGCAAGCACTTAACCTCTAGGCCACTGCAGTTAGCTTGTGTTTGGTGGAGCGCCAGGGTGGGTGGGGGGGTCAGATGTTCTATCCTCCTTGGCTTCAGTGAACATGTTTCACAACTGAAATGGGTATGCTCACGGGGGCATGCAGGAGAAAGATATATATGCCCAAAAGCTAACCTCAAAAATACAGCCACCAGTGGCTCAGGTGCTAAGTGCTTGCTCTTAGAATGCTGGAGACCTGAGTTCTAATCCAATGTCTGCAATCTGCTGGGCATGTTTTTTTTTTAATTAAAAAAATATATTTTTTCATTGAAAATGGGTATGTATTGCCCTGCGCGATCAGCCAACAGCTAATGCCCCTTCAATACCTGCATTCCTACTAACAGTTGGGCCTTTGTTTTCTGCATTGTGGCCTAGGTAGCGCCCATGCAAAAGTTTGTCTCTCTGGCCCCAATTGACTGGAAAAAAACGAGGGGAAAAGGTGTAATCCACGGGTCATGGTTGATACAATAATTTCCCTGGGACTCAAACAGGACACCTTCTCAAGGTGCTGTGAGGTGACCACCAGCCCCTGCATAGCAAACAAACCTGTATCAGCATGTCACCAGCAACTGAATGTGTCGCCTGCAGGCTACACATAGGAGGCTGCAGTAGGTGATTTAACCCATTGGGCTGTCGACCCTCCTTCCTCTGAGAGCAGGAAAGTGAATTTCCATGTTGCCTTCCTTTGGCACATTAGATCTATCTTTCAACCCAATTCAGAGGATGTTTTGCTTCACAGAGAAATGATAATCATTGTGAGGTGTCAGCCACTAATAGCTAAGCAGGTCAGTTAAATCTTTGACTTTGTCATTGGGGTGTACTGATATGCGCAGGGCAGTCTTCTGTCCTGTGCTACTGTATGCTTTCGTATTGCTGCTTGTTCAAGATTCCTAAATGTAAACACTCTGCTCTCAAAAGTGAAAGATTTGAAAGACTCTTGATGCAACAAGCATTTCCCACTCTTTGCCCTGGGGGTGAGAGGGCTGCTTTCTGCCTTTAACACCCTCAATTTGGGAGTGGCTGGCTCCACCACTGAGAATGAGGGCCTAATCCTGGTCGGAAACGGACAGAGGTCTGCGCCCTGCGTCCTCCACGCATCCCTAACGCTCCCAAACGCGACCACAGCCCTTTACGGGCACAGCCCTATGTCCGGTGCAGCCTCTATGGTGCAGCCACCCAGGTAGCTTAGGGTTAGGATATGTGCTCTTCAAGATAAGCCTGGCCAACCAGGCCCTGGAGAGTGTCACAGCAGGCTCTGTAATTCCCTAGTGATGGTGGCCTTGGTGACGATGATTTTGCTGGAATACTGATGCCTTTTTTCCTCCCAGAAGCCCCAGAAGCCTAGTGAAATGAAGGGGTGTGCACCTCTCACTGGCCTCTGTTTACCCTCTGGCTAACTGAAAGGAGTTCTGGGCTCTCCAGGCAAATGTATCCATTTGGGAGAGAGCTAGAAATAAGAAGGCTCTTTCTGCAGGCTCGGTGGGGAAGAGTCAGAGAGCTACATGCCTGAGGAATCTTTCCTCCTCCTTCGCTCATTGTGTTCCCTAACTTCTAGTTCTCTGCCAGGCCAGGCCCTGTTTCTTTTACTGCCAACCCCCCTGACCCCTCGTCTTCCACCTACTTCCTGCTCTATTATGCCTTCTCCTTTTTTGCTCTCTTCTATGGCCCATTGAAAAGGAATGCAGGCCTAGCTAAGCCTCATGAAGGAAATCTACCAACAAAAGATGCATTCCTCGCTTATGGGAGGTGCTGTGAGATGAGCAAGAAGGGCTGAAGGGGTGATTGGGTTGTTGAGTCGGGAAGCACCAGAGGCGTAGCCAGGATTGTCTAGCAAATGGGACCTGATGCTAATGTAGTTGGGCCCACTGCACTGCCAAAAATATCTGTAAATACCCACACAGCGCTGCTGAGTGGGCATTTACAGATTTTGGGTGGGCCTTGCCCCTCAGGCCCTACCCTGCCTACGCCTCTGCTCTCTCCCCCAGGGCAAAGAGTGGGAAAGGCTCGCTACAGCAAGAGTCTTTCAAATCTTTCATTTTTGAGAGCAGAGTGTTTACATTTAAAAATCTTGACCAAGCAGCAATACCAAAGCATACAGTAGTAGAGGACAGAAGACTGCCCTGCACATATCAGTACACCCCAATGACAAAGGCAAAGATTTAACTGACCTGCTTAGCGATCCGTGGCTGACACCTCACAATGAGTATCATCTCTCTGTGAAGCAAAACATCCTCTGAATTGGGGTGAAAGATAGATCTAATGTGCCAAAGGAAGGCAACATGGAAATTCAGTGTTCTGCCCTCAGAGGAAGGAGGGTCGACAGCCCAATGGGTTAATGCACCTACTGCAGCCTCCTATGTGTAGCCTGCAGGCGACACATTCAGTTGCTGGTGAGATGCTGATAAGGTTTGCTTGCTATGCAGGGGCAGGGGGTCACCTCACAGCGCCTCGAGAAGGTGTCCTGTTTGAGTCCCTGTGCAAATATCTTCTCAACCATGACCCGTAGGTTACGCTTTTCCCCTCGTTTTTTCCAGTCAGTTGGGGCCAGAGAGACAAGCTTTTCTATGGGCGTTGCCAAGGCCAGAGTGCAGAAAACAAAGGCACAATTGTTAGTAGGAATGCAGGTATTGAAGGGACATTAGCTGTTGGTTGATCGCACAGGGCAATTCATACCCATTTTCAAAAGAAAAAATAAATAAAAAATGCGTTGCAGATTCCAGACACTGGATTAGAACTCAGGTCTCCAACATTCAAACCCCAGACACTTACCACTTGAGCCACTGGTGGCTGTGCTTATGAGAGTTGCTTTTGGGCGTATATATCTTACTTCTGCATGCCCCTGTGAGCACACTCATTTGCATTGTGAAACATGTTCACTGAAGAAAATGAGGATAGAACATCTGGCCTTCAGCTCCCCCAAATATCAGCTAACTGCTGTGGCCTAGAGGTTAAGTGCTTGTGTTACAGCGCTGGGGGTCTGGGTTCGAGTCCTGCTTTCGGCACTTAAACAGAATAGTGGGATAATCTCCTTGTACAGTTGCTGTGCAAACATAGCAGAGAAGTGGGACTGAGGGAGTGCAGGCTAAAGGTGGGGCATGCTAAAGGGAGAGGTAGGGGTGGATGCACGAATCCCTGTGGAGAGGAGGCGGGGCTGGCTGAGTGGGGGTAGGTCTAGAAGGGCATGGCGTAGGTTCCCTGGTAAAGGAAGGGAGGAAGAAAGCATAGAGGAAGTGCAGGATATAAAGGAGGAGGCAGGTTAGGCTAAAGGGTAGTGCCGGATGTGGAAAAAAATGTTGGCCCATTGTGGGGGGTCCATTCCATACTCCACTGGGCACCCTTTTACTCCCCTCCTCAATGGCCCCTTTCCCCACATTAGGACCCTCCTTTACACACAACCCCCTCCACTATTCAGGGCCCTATTCCCCCCTCACACCGTACCCAGGGCCCACTTTATCCTACATCCCCATGCTTCTCTCGTCCTTCCCCCCTCTCACCCAGCCCCCTCCTCTTCTCCACAGGGACCCCTTCATCCAGCCCTACCTTCCCTTTTTGCCTGACCCGCCTCCTCCTTTATTTACTCTGCACTTCCTCTCCCCCACCTCCACAGTCCTGCTTCTCTGCTTTCTTCCAACCTCCCTTTACCAGGGAACTCATTACATAACCACCAAACCTTTTAGAAGGACTCTGGGTCCCCTCAACTGATTACCCAACTATACCGTTTCTGTGCCGAAAGCAGGACTCGGACCCAGGCCCCCAGCGCTGTAACGCAAGCACTTAACCTCTAGGCCACTGCAGTTAGCTTGTGTTTGGTGGAGCGCCAGGGTGGGTGGGGGGGTCAGATGTTCTATCCTCCTTGGCTTCAGTGAACATGTTTCACAACTGAAATGGGTATGCTCACGGGGGCATGCAGGAGAAAGATATATATGCCCAAAAGCTAACCTCAAAAATACAGCCACCAGTGGCTCAGGTGCTAAGTGCTTGCTCTTAGAATGCTGGAGACCTGAGTTCTAATCCAATGTCTGCAATCTGCTGGGCATGTTTTTTTTTTAATTAAAAAAATATATTTTTTCATTGAAAATGGCTATGTATTGCCCTGCGCGATCAGCCAACAGCTAATGCCCCTTCAATACCTGCATTCCTACTAACAGTTGGGCCTTTGTTTTCTGCATTGTGGCCTAGGTAGCGCCCATGCAAAAGTTTGTCTCTCTGGCCCCAATTGACTGGAAAAAAACGAGGGGAAAAGGTGCAATCTACGGGTCATGGTTGATACAATAATTTCCCTGGGACTCAAACAGGACACCTTCTCAAGGTGCTGTGAGGTGACCACCAGCCCCTGCATAGCAAACAAACCTGTATCAGCATGTCACCAGCAACTGAATGTGTCGCCTGCAGGCTACACATAGGAGGCTGCAGTAGGTGATTTAACCCATTGGGCTGTCGACCCTCCTTCCTCTGAGAGCAGGAAAGTGAATTTCCATGTTGCCTTCCTTTGGCACATTAGATCTATCTTTCAACCCAATTCAGAGGATGTTTTGCTTCACAGAGAAATGATAATCGTTGTGAGGTGTCAGCCACTAATAGCTAAGCAGGTCAGTTAAATCTTTGACTTTGTCATTGGGGTGTACTGATATGCGCAGGGCAGTCTTCTGTCCTGTGCTACTGTATGCTTTCGTATTGCTGCTTGTTCAAGATTCCTAAATGTAAACACTCTGCTCTCAAAAGTGAAAGATTTGAAAGACTCTTGATGCAACAAGCATTTCCCACTCTTTGCCCTGGGGGTGAGAGGGCTGCTTTCTGCCTTTAACACCCTCAATTTGGGAGTGGCTGGCTCCACCACTGAGAATGAGGGCCTAATCCTGGTCGGAAACGGACAGAGGTCTGCGCCCTGCGTCCTCCACGCGTCCCTAACGCTCCCAAACGCGACCACAGCCCTTTACGGGCACAGCCCTATGTCCGGTGCAGCCTCTATGGTGCAGCCACCCAGGTAGCTTAGGGTTAGGATATGTGCTCTTCAAGATAAGCCTGGCCAACCAGGCCCTGGAGAGTGTCACAGCATGCTCTGTAATTCCCTAGTGATGGTGGCCTTGGTGACGATGATTTTGCTGGAATACTGATGCCTTTTTTCCTCCCAGAAGCCCCAGAAGCCTAGTGAAATGAAGGGGTGTGCACCTCTCACTGGCCTCTGTTTACCCTCTGGCTAACTGAAAGGAGTTCTGGGCTCTCCAGGCAAATGTATCCATTTGGGAGAGAGCTAAAAATAAGAAGGCTCTTTCTGCAGGCTCGGTGGGGAAGAGTCAGAGAGCTACATGCCTGAGGAATCTTTCCTCCTCCTTCGCTCATTGTGTTCCCTAACTTCTAATTCTCTGCCAGGCCAGGCCCTGTTTCTTTTACTGCCAACCCCCCTGACCCCTCGTCTTCCACCTACTTCCTGCTCTATTATGCCTTCTCCTTTTTTGCTCTCTTCTATGGCCCATTGAAAAGGAATGCAGGCCTAGCTAAGCCTCATGAAGGAAATCTACCAACAAAAGATGCATTCCTCGCTTATGGGAGGTGCTGTGAGATGAGCAAGAAGGGCTGAAGGGGTGATTGGGTTGTTGAGTCGGGAAGCACCAGAGGCGTAGCCAGGATTGTCTAGCAAATGGGACCTGATGCTAATGTAGTTGGGCCCACTGCACTGCCAAAAATATCTGTAAATACCCACACAGCGCTGCTGAGTGGGCATTTACAGATTTTGGGTGGGCCTTGCCCCTCAGGCCCTACCCTGCCTACGCCTCTGCTCTCTCCCCCAGGGCAAAGAGTGGGAAAGGCTCGCTACAGCAAGAGTCTTTCAAATCTTTCATTTTTGAGAGCAGAGTGTTTACATTTAAAAATCTTGACCAAGCAGCAATACCAAAGCATACAGTAGTAGAGGACAGAAGACTGCCCTGCACATATCAGTACACCCCAATGACAAAGGCAAAGATTTAACTGACCTGCTTAGCGATCAGTGGCTGACACCTCACAATGAGTATCATCTCTCTGTGAAGCAAAACATCCTCTGAATTGGGGTGAAAGATAGATCTAATGTGCCAAAGGAAGGCAACATGGAAATTCAGTGTTCTGCCCTCAGAGGAAGGAGGGTCGACAGCCCAATGGGTTAATGCACCTACTGCAGCCTCCTATGTGTAGCCTGCAGGCGACACATTCAGTTGCTGGTGAGATGCTGATAAGGTTTGCTTGCTATGCAGGGGCAGGGGGTCACCTCACAGCGCCTCGAGAAGGTGTCCTGTTTGAGTCCCTGTGCAAATATCTTCTCAACCATGACCCGTAGGTTACGCTTTTCCCCTCGTTTTTTCCAGTCAGTTGGGGCCAGAGAGACAAGCTTTTCTATGGGCGTTGCCAAGGCCAGAGTGCAGAAAACAAAGGCACAATTGTTAGTAGGAATGCAGGTATTGAAGGGACATTAGCTGTTGGCTGATCGCACAGGGCAATTCATACCCATTTTCAAAAGAAAAAATAAATAAAAAATGCGTTGCAGATTCCAGACACTGGATTAGAACTCAGGTCTCCAACATTCAAACCCCAAACACTTACCTCTTGAGCCACTGGTGGCTGTGCTTATGAGAGTTGCTTTTGGGCGTATATATCTTACTTCTGCATGCCCCTGTGAGCACACTCATTTGCATTGTGAAACATGTTTACTGAAGAAAATGAGGATAGAACATCTGGCCTTCAGCTCCCCCAAATATCAGCTAACTGCTGTGGCCTAGAGGTTAAGTGCTTGTGTTACAGCGCGGGGGTCTGGGTTCGAGTCCTGCTTTCGGCACTTAAACGGAATAGTGGGATAATCTCCTTGTACAGTTGCTGTGCAAACATAGCAGAGAAGTGGGACTGAGGGAGTGCAGGCTAAAGGTGGGGCATGCTAAAGGGAGAGGTAGGGGTGGATGCACGAATCCCTGTGGAGAGGAGGCAGGGCTGGCTGAGTGGGGGTAGGTCTAGAAGGGCATGGCATAGGTTCCCTGGTAAAGGAAGGGAGGAAGAAAGCATAGAGGAAGTGCAGGATATAAAGGAGGAGGCAGGTTAGGCTAAAGGGTAGTGCCGGATGTGGAAAAAAATGTTGGCCCATTGTGGGGGGTCCATTCCATACTCCACTGGGCACCCTTTTACTCCCCTCCTCAATGGCCCCTTTCCCCACATTAGGACCCTCCTTTACACACAACCCCCTCCACTATTCAGGGCCCTATTCCCCCCCTCACACCGTACCCAGGGCCCACTTTATCCTACATCCCCATGCTTCTTCCGTCCTTCCCCCCTCTCACCCAGCCCCCTCCTCTTCTCCACAGGGACCCCTTCATCCAGCCCTACCTTCCCTTTTTGCCTGCCCCGCCTCCTCCTTTATTTACTCTGCACTTCCTCTCCCCCACCTCCACAGTCCTGCTTCTCTGCTTTCTTCCAACCTCCCTTTACCAGGGAACTCATTACATAACCACCAAACCTTTTAGAAGGACTCTGGGTCCCCTCAACTGATTACCCAACTATACCGTTTCTGTGCCGAAAGCAGGACTCGGACCCAGGCCCCCAGCGCTGTAACGCAAGCACTTAACCTCTAGGCCACTGCAGTTAGCTTGTGTTTGGTGGAGCGCCAGGGTGGGTGGGGGGGTCAGATGTTCTATCCTCCTTGGCTTCAGTGAACATGTTTCACAACTGAAATGGGTATGCTCACGGGGGCATGCAGGAGAAAGATATATATGCCCAAAAGCTAACCTCAAAAATACAGCCACCAGTGGCTCAGGTGCTAAGTGCTTGCTCTTAGAATGCTGGAGACCTGAGTTCTAATCCAATGTCTGCAATCTGCTGGGCATGTTTTTTTTTTAATTAAAAAAATATATTTTTTCATTGAAAATGGGTATGTATTGCCCTGCGCGATCAGCCAACAGCTAATGCCCCTTCAATACCTGCATTCCTACTAACAGTTGGGCCTTTGTTTTCTGCATTGTGGCCTAGGTAGCGCCCATGCAAAAGTTTGTCTCTCTGGCCCCAATTGACTGGAAAAAAACGAGGGGAAAAGGTGTAATCTACGGGTCATGGTTGATACAATAATTTCCCTGGGACTCAAACAGGACACCTTCTCAAGGTGCTGTGAGGTGACCACCAGCCCCTGCATAGCAAACAAACCTGTATCAGCATGTCACCAGCAACTGAATGTGTCGCCTGCAGGCTACACATAGGAGGCTGCAGTAGGTGATTTAACCCATTGGGCTGTCGACCCTCCTTCCTCTGAGAGCAGGAAAGTGAATTTCCATGTTGCCTTCCTTTGGCACATTAGATCTATCTTTCAACCCAATTCAGAGGATGTTTTGCTTCACAGAGAAATGATAATCATTGTGAGGTGTCAGCCACTAATAGCTAAGCAGGTCAGTTAAATCTTTGACTTTGTCATTGGGGTGTACTGATATGCGCAGGGCAGTCTTCTGTCCTGTGCTACTGTATGCTTTCGTATTGCTGCTTGTTCAAGATTCCTAAATGTAAACACTCTGCTCTCAAAAGTGAAAGATTTGAAAGACTCTTGATGCAACAAGCATTTCCCACTCTTTGCCCTGGGGGTGAGAGGGCTGCTTTCTGCCTTTAACACCCTCAATTTGGGAGTGGCTGGCTCCACCACTGAGAATGAGGGCCTAATCCTGGTCGGAAACGGACAGAGGTCTGCGCCCTGCGTCCTCCACGCATCCCTAACGCTCCCAAACGCGACCACAGCCCTTTACGGGCACAGCCCTATGTCCGGTGCAGCCTCTATGGTGCAGCCACCCAGGTAGCTTAGGGTTAGGATATGTGCTCTTCAAGATAAGCCTGGCCAACCAGGCCCTGGAGAGTGTCACAGCATGCTCTGTAATTCCCTAGTGATGGTGGCCTTGGTGACGATGATTTTGCTGGAATACTGATGCCTTTTTTCCTCCCAGAAGCCCCAGAAGCCTAGTGAAATGAAGGGGTGTGCACCTCTCACTGGCCTCTGTTTACCCTCTGGCTAACTGAAAGGAGTTCTGGGCTCTCCAGGCAAATGTATCCATTTGGGAGAGAGCTAGAAATAAGAAGGCTCTTTCTGCAGGCTCGGTGGGGAAGAGTCAGAGAGCTACATGCCTGAGGAATCTTTCCTCCTCCTTCGCTCATTGTGTTCCCTAACTTCTAATTCTCTGCCAGGCCAGGCCCTGTTTCTTTTACTGCCAACCCCCCTGACCCCTCGTCTTCCACCTACTTCCTGCTCTATTATGCCTTCTCCTTTTTTGCTCTCTTCTATGGCCCATTGAAAAGGAATGCAGGCCTAGCTAAGCCTCATGAAGGAAATCTACCAACAAAAGATGCATTCCTCGCTTATGGGAGGTGCTGTGAGATGAGCAAGAAGGGCTGAAGGGGTGATTGGGTTGTTGAGTCGGGAAGCACCAGAGGCGTAGCCAGGATTGTCTAGCAAATGGGACCTGATGCTAATGTAGTTGGGCCCACTGCACTGCCAAAAATATCTGTAAATACCCACACAGCGCTGCTGAGTGGGCATTTACAGATTTTGGGTGGGCCTTGCCCCTCAGGCCCTACCCTGCCTACGCCTCTGCTCTCTCCCCCAGGGCAAAGAGTGGGAAAGGCTCGCTACAGCAAGAGTCTTTCAAATCTTTCATTTTTGAGAGCAGAGTGTTTACATTTAAAAATCTTGACCAAGCAGCAATACCAAAGCATACAGTAGTAGAGGACAGAAGACTGCCCTGCACATATCAGTACACCCCAATGACAAAGGCAAAGATTTAACTGACCTGCTTAGCGATCAGTGGCTGACACCTCACAATGAGTATCATCTCTCTGTGAAGCAAAACATCCTCTGAATTGGGGTGAAAGATAGATCTAATGTGCCAAAGGAAGGCAACATGGAAATTCAGTGTTCTGCCCTCAGAGGAAGGAGGGTCGACAGCCCAATGGGTTAATGCACCTACTGCAGCCTCCTATGTGTAGCCTGCAGGCGACACATTCAGTTGCTGGTGAGATGCTGATAAGGTTTGCTTGCTATGCAGGGGCAGGGGGTCACCTCACAGCGCCTCGAGAAGGTGTCCTGTTTGAGTCCCTGTGCAAATATCTTCTCAACCATGACCCGTAGGTTACGCTTTTCCCCTCGTTTTTTCCAGTCAGTTGGGGCCAGAGAGACAAGCTTTTCTATGGGCGTTGCCAAGGCCAGAGTGCAGAAAACAAAGGCACAATTGTTAGTAGGAATGCAGGTATTGAAGGGACATTAGCTGTTGGCTGATCGCACAGGGCAATTCATACCCATTTTCAAAAGAAAAAATAAATAAAAAATGCGTTGCAGATTCCAGACACTGGATTAGAACTCAGGTCTCCAACATTCAAACCCCAAACACTTACCACTTGAGCCACTGGTGGCTGTGCTTATGAGAGTTGCTTTTGGGCGTATATATCTTACTTCTGCATGCCCCTGTGAGCACACTCATTTGCATTGTGAAACATGTTCACTGAAGAAAATGAGGATAGAACATCTGGCCTTCAGCTCCCCCAAATATCAGCTAACTGCTGTGGCCTAGAGGTTAAGTGCTTGTGTTACAGCGCTGGGGGTCTGGGTTCGAGTCCTGCTTTCGGCACTTAAACGGAATAGTGGGATAATCTCCTTGTACAGTTGCTGTGCAAACATAGCAGAGAAGTGGGACTGAAGGAGTGCAGGCTAAAGGTGGGGCATGCTAAAGGGAGAGGTAGGGGTGGATGCACGAATCCCTGTGGAGAGGAGGCGGGGCTGGCTGAGTGGGGGTAGGTCTAGAAGGGCATGGCGTAGGTTCCCTGGTAAAGGAAGGGAGGAAGAAAGCATAGAGGAAGTGCAGGATATAAAGGAGGAGGCAGGTTAGGCTAAAGGGTAGTGCCGGATGTGGAAAAAAATGTTGGCCCATTGTGGGGGGTCCATTCCATACTCCACTGGGCACCCTTTTACTCCCCTCCTCAATGGCCCCTTTCCCCACATTAGGACCCTCCTTTACACACAACCCCCTCCACTATTCAGGGCCCTATTCCCCCCTCACACCGTACCCAGGGCCCACTTTATCCTACATCCCCATGCTTCTCTCGTCCTTCCCCCCTCTCACCCAGCCCCCTCCTCTTCTCCACAGGGACCCCTTCATCCAGCCCTACCTTCCCTTTTTGCCTGACCCGCCTCCTCCTTTATTTACTCTGCACTTCCTCTCCCCCACCTCCACAGTCCTGCTTCTCTGCTTTCTTCCAACCTCCCTTTACCAGGGAACTCATTACATAACCACCAAACCTTTTAGAAGGACTCTGGGTCCCCTCAACTGATTACCCAACTATACCGTTTCTGTGCCGAAAGCAGGACTCGGACCCAGGCCCCCAGCGCTGTAACGCAAGCACTTAACCTCTAGGCCACTGCAGTTAGCTTGTGTTTGGTGGAGCGCCAGGGTGGGTGGGGGGGTCAGATGTTCTATCCTCCTTGGCTTCAGTGAACATGTTTCACAACTGAAATGGGTATGCTCACGGGGGCATGCAGGAGAAAGATATATATGCCCAAAAGCTAACCTCAAAAATACAGCCACCAGTGGCTCAGGTGCTAAGTGCTTGCTCTTAGAATGCTGGAGACCTGAGTTCTAATCCAATGTCTGCAATCTGCTGGGCATGTTTTTTTTTTAATTAAAAAAATATATTTTTTCATTGAAAATGGGTATGTATTGCCCTGCGCGATCAGCCAACAGCTAATGCCCCTTCAATACCTGCATTCCTACTAACAGTTGGGCCTTTGTTTTCTGCATTGTGGCCTAGGTAGCGCCCATGCAAAAGTTTGTCTCTCTGGCCCCAATTGACTGGAAAAAAACGAGGGGAAAAGGTGCAATCTACGGGTCATGGTTGATACAATAATTTCCCTGGGACTCAAACAGGACACCTTCTCAAGGTGCTGTGAGGTGACCACCAGCCCCTGCATAGCAAACAAACCTGTATCAGCATGTCACCAGCAACTGAATGTGTCGCCTGCAGGCTACACATAGGAGGCTGCAGTAGGTGATTTAACCCATTGGGCTGTCGACCCTCCTTCCTCTGAGAGCAGGAAAGTGAATTTCCATGTTGCCTTCCTTTGGCACATTAGATCTATCTTTCAACCCAATTCAGAGGATGTTTTGCTTCACAGAGAAATGATAATCGTTGTGAGGTGTCAGCCACTAATAGCTAAGCAGGTCAGTTAAATCTTTGACTTTGTCATTGGGGTGTACTGATATGCGCAGGGCAGTCTTCTGTCCTGTGCTACTGTATGCTTTCGTATTGCTGCTTGTTCAAGATTCCTAAATGTAAACACTCTGCTCTCAAAAGTGAAAGATTTGAAAGACTCTTGATGCAACAAGCATTTCCCACTCTTTGCCCTGGGGGTGAGAGGGCTGCTTTCTGCCTTTAACACCCTCAATTTGGGAGTGGCTGGCTCCACCACTGAGAATGAGGGCCTAATCCTGGTCGGAAACGGACAGAGGTCTGCGCCCTGCGTCCTCCACGCGTCCCTAACGCTCCCAAACGCGACCACAGCCCTTTACGGACACAGCCCTATGTCCGGTGCAGCCTCTATGGTGCAGCCACCCAGGTAGCTTAGGGTTAGGATATGTGCTCTTCAAGATAAGCCTGGCCAACCAGGCCCTGGAGAGTGTCACAGCATGCTCTGTAATTCCCTAGTGATGGTGGCCTTGGTGACGATGATTTTGCTGGAATACTGATGCCTTTTTTCCTCCCAGAAGCCCCAGAAGCCTAGTGAAATGAAGGGGTGTGCACCTCTCACTGGCCTCTGTTTACCCTCTGGCTAACTGAAAGGAGTTCTGGGCTCTCCAGGCAAATGTATCCATTTGGGAGAGAGCTAGAAATAAGAAGGCTCTTTCTGCAGGCTCGGTGGGGAAGAGTCAGAGAGCTACATGCCTGAGGAATCTTTCCTCCTCCTTCGCTCATTGTGTTCCCTAACTTCTAATTCTCTGCCAGGCCAGGCCCTGTTTCTTTTACTGCCAACCCCCCTGACCCCTCGTCTTCCACCTACTTCCTGCTCTATTATGCCTTCTCCTTTTTTGCTCTCTTCTATGGCCCATTGAAAAGGAATGCAGGCCTAGCTAAGCCTCATGAAGGAAATCTACCAACAAAAGATGCATTCCTCGCTTATGGGAGGTGCTGTGAGATGAGCAAGAAGGGCTGAAGGGGTGATTGGGTTGTTGAGTCGGGAAGCACCAGAGGCGTAGCCAGGATTGTCTAGCAAATGGGACCTGATGCTAATGTAGTTGGGCCCACTGCACTGCCAAAAATATCTGTAAATACCCACACAGCGCTGCTGAGTGGGCATTTACAGATTTTGGGTGGGCCTTGCCCCTCAGGCCCTACCCTGCCTACGCCTCTGCTCTCTCCCCCAGGGCAAAGAGTGGGAAAGGCTCGCTACAGCAAGAGTCTTTCAAATCTTTCATTTTTGAGAGCAGAGTGTTTACATTTAAAAATCTTGACCAAGCAGCAATACCAAAGCATACAGTAGTAGAGGACAGAAGACTGCCCTGCACATATCAGTACACCCCAATGACAAAGGCAAAGATTTAACTGACCTGCTTAGCGATCAGTGGCTGACACCTCACAATGAGTATCATCTCTCTGTGAAGCAAAACATCCTCTGAATTGGGGTGAAAGATAGATCTAATGTGCCAAAGGAAGGCAACATGGAAATTCAGTGTTCTGCCCTCAGAGGAAGGAGGGTCGACAGCCCAATGGGTTAATGCACCTACTGCAGCCTCCTATGTGTAGCCTGCAGGCGACACATTCAGTTGCTGGTGAGATGCTGATAAGGTTTGCTTGCTATGCAGGGGCAGGGGGTCACCTCACAGCGCCTCGAGAAGGTGTCCTGTTTGAGTCCCTGTGCAAATATCTTCTCAACCATGACCCGTAGGTTACGCTTTTCCCCTCGTTTTTTCCAGTCAGTTGGGGCCAGAGAGACAAGCTTTTCTATGGGCGTTGCCAAGGCCAGAGTGCAGAAAACAAAGGCACAATTGTTAGTAGGAATGCAGGTATTGAAGGGACATTAGCTGTTGGCTGATCGCACAGGGCAATTCATACCCATTTTCAAAAGAAAAAATAAATAAAAAATGCGTTGCAGATTCCAGACACTGGATTAGAACTCAGGTCTCCAACATTCAAACCCCAAACACTTACCTCTTGAGCCACTGGTGGCTGTGCTTATGAGAGTTGCTTTTGGGCGTATATATCTTACTTCTGCATGCCCCTGTGAGCACACTCATTTGCATTGTGAAACATGTTCACTGAAGAAAATGAGGATAGAACATCTGGCCTTCAGCTCCCCCAAATATCAGCTAACTGCTGTGGCCTAGAGGTTAAGTGCTTGTGTTACAGCGCGGGGGTCTGGGTTCGAGTCCTGCTTTCGGCACTTAAACGGAATAGTGGGATAATCTCCTTGTACAGTTGCTGTGCAAACATAGCAGAGAAGTGGGACTGAGGTAGTGCAGGCTAAAGGTGGGGCATGCTAAAGGGAGAGGTAGGGGTGGATGCACGAATCCCTGTGGAGAGGAGGCAGGGCTGGCTGAGTGGGGGTAGGTCTAGAAGGGCATGGCATAGGTTCCCTGGTAAAGGAAGGGAGGAAGAAAGCATAGAGGAAGTGCAGGATATAAAGGAGGAGGCAGGTTAGGCTAAAGGGTAGTGCCGGATGTGGAAAAAAATGTTGGCCCATTGTGGGGGGTCCATTCCATACTCCACTGGGCACCCTTTTACTCCCCTCCTCAATGGCCCCTTTCCCCACATTAGGACCCTCCTTTACACACAACCCCCTCCACTATTCAGGGCCCTATTCCCCCCCTCACACCGTACCCAGGGCCCACTTTATCCTACATCCCCATGCTTCTTCCGTCCTTCCCCCCTCTCACCCAGCCCCCTCCTCTTCTCCACAGGGACCCCTTCATCCAGCCCTACCTTCCCTTTTTGCCTGCCCCGCCTCCTCCTTTATTTACTCTGCACTTCCTCTCCCCCACCTCCACAGTCCTGCTTCTCTGCTTTCTTCCAACCTCCCTTTACCAGGGAACTCATTACATAACCACCAAACCTTTTAGAAGGACTCTGGGTCCCCTCAACTGATTACCCAACTATACCGTTTCTGTGCCGAAAGCAGGACTCAGACCCAGGCCCCCAGCGCTGTAACGCAAGCACTTAACCTCTAGGCCACTGCAGTTAGCTTGTGTTTGGTGGAGCGCCAGGGTGGGTGGGGGGGTCAGATGTTCTATCCTCCTTGGCTTCAGTGAACATGTTTCACAACTGAAATGGGTATGCTCACGGGGGCATGCAGGAGAAAGATATATATGCCCAAAAGCTAACCTCAAAAATACAGCCACCAGTGGCTCAGGTGCTAAGTGCTTGCTCTTAGAATGCTGGAGACCTGAGTTCTAATCCAATGTCTGCAATCTGCTGGGCATGTTTTTTTTTTAATTAAAAAAATATATTTTTTCATTGAAAATGGGTATGTATTGCCCTGCGCGATCAGCCAACAGCTAATGCCCCTTCAATACCTGCATTCCTACTAACAGTTGGGCCTTTGTTTTCTGCATTGTGGCCTAGGTAGCGCCCATGCAAAAGTTTGTCTCTCTGGCCCCAATTGACTGGAAAAAAACGAGGGGAAAAGGTGTAATCTACGGGTCATGGTTGATACAATAATTTCCCTGGGACTCAAACAGGACACCTTCTCAAGGTGCTGTGAGGTGACCACCAGCCCCTGCATAGCAAACAAACCTGTATCAGCATGTCACCAGCAACTGAATGTGTCGCCTGCAGGCTACACATAGGAGGCTGCAGTAGGTGATTTAACCCATTGGGCTGTCGACCCTCCTTCCTCTGAGAGCAGGAAAGTGAATTTCCATGTTGCCTTCCTTTGGCACATTAGATCTATCTTTCAACCCAATTCAGAGGATGTTTTGCTTCACAGAGAAATGATAATCATTGTGAGGTGTCAGCCACTAATAGCTAAGCAGGTCAGTTAAATCTTTGACTTTGTCATTGGGGTGTACTGATATGCGCAGGGCAGTCTTCTGTCCTGTGCTACTGTATGCTTTCGTATTGCTGCTTGTTCAAGATTCCTAAATGTAAACACTCTGCTCTCAAAAGTGAAAGATTTGAAAGACTCTTGATGCAACAAGCATTTCCCACTCTTTGCCCTGGGGGTGAGAGGGCTGCTTTCTGCCTTTAACACCCTCAATTTGGGAGTGGCTGGCTCCACCACTGAGAATGAGGGCCTAATCCTGGTCGGAAACGGACAGAGGTCTGCGCCCTGCGTCCTCCACGCATCCCTAACGCTCCCAAACGCGACCACAGCCCTTTACGGGCACAGCCCTATGTCCGGTGCAGCCTCTATGGTGCAGCCACCCAGGTAGCTTAGGGTTAGGATATGTGCTCTTCAAGATAAGCCTGGCCAACCAGGCCCTGGAGAGTGTCACAGCATGCTCTGTAATTCCCTAGTGATGGTGGCCTTGGTGACGATGATTTTGCTGGAATACTGATGCCTTTTTTCCTCCCAGAAGCCCCAGAAGCCTAGTGAAATGAAGGGGTGTGCACCTCTCACTGGCCTCTGTTTACCCTCTGGCTAACTGAAAGGAGTTCTGGGCTCTCCAGGCAAATGTATCCATTTGGGAGAGAGCTAGAAATAAGAAGGCTCTTTCTGCAGGCTCGGTGGGGAAGAGTCAGAGAGCTACATGCCTGAGGAATCTTTCCTCCTCCTTCGCTCATTGTGTTCCCTAACTTCTAATTCTCTGCCAGGCCAGGCCCTGTTTCTTTTACTGCCAACCCCCCTGACCCCTCGTCTTCCACCTACTTCCTGCTCTATTATGCCTTCTCCTTTTTTGCTCTCTTCTATGGCCCATTGAAAAGGAATGCAGGCCTAGCTAAGCCTCATGAAGGAAATCTACCAACAAAAGATGCATTCCTCGCTTATGGGAGGTGCTGTGAGATGAGCAAGAAGGGCTGAAGGGGTGATTGGGTTGTTGAGTCGGGAAGCACCAGAGGCGTAGCCAGGATTGTCTAGCAAATGGGACCTGATGCTAATGTAGTTGGGCCCACTGCACTGCCAAAAATATCTGTAAATACCCACACAGCGCTGCTGAGTGGGCATTTACAGATTTTGGGTGGGCCTTGCCCCTCAGGCCCTACCCTGCCTACGCCTCTGCTCTCTCCCCCAGGGCAAAGAGTGGGAAAGGCTCGCTACAGCAAGAGTCTTTCAAATCTTTCATTTTTGAGAGCAGAGTGTTTACATTTAAAAATCTTGACCAAGCAGCAATACCAAAGCATACAGTAGTAGAGGACAGAAGACTGCCCTGCACATATCAGTACACCCCAATGACAAAGGCAAAGATTTAACTGACCTGCTTAGCGATCAGTGGCTGACACCTCACAATGAGTATCATCTCTCTGTGAAGCAAAACATCCTCTGAATTGGGGTGAAAGATAGATCTAATGTGCCAAAGGAAGGCAACATGGAAATTCAGTGTTCTGCCCTCAGAGGAAGGAGGGTCGACAGCCCAATGGGTTAATGCACCTACTGCAGCCTCCTATGTGTAGCCTGCAGGCGACACATTCAGTTGCTGGTGAGATGCTGATAAGGTTTGCTTGCTATGCAGGGGCAGGGGGTCACCTCACAGCGCCTCGAGAAGGTGTCCTGTTTGAGTCCCTGTGCAAATATCTTCTCAACCATGACCCGTAGGTTACGCTTTTCCCCTCGTTTTTTCCAGTCAGTTGGGGCCAGAGAGACAAGCTTTTCTATGGGCGTTGCCAAGGCCAGAGTGCAGAAAACAAAGGCACAATTGTTAGTAGGAATGCAGGTATTGAAGGGACATTAGCTGTTGGCTGATCGCACAGGGCAATTCATACCCATTTTCAAAAGAAAAAATAAATAAAAAATGCGTTGCAGATTCCAGACACTGGATTAGAACTCAGGTCTCCAACATTCAAACCCCAAACACTTACCTCTTGAGCCACTGGTGGCTGTGCTTATGAGAGTTGCTTTTGGGCGTATATATCTTACTTCTGCATGCCCCTGTGAGCACACTCATTTGCATTGTGAAACATGTTCACTGAAGAAAATGAGGATAGAACATCTGGCCTTCAGCTCCCCCAAATATCAGCTAACTGCTGTGGCCTAGAGGTTAAGTGCTTGTGTTACAGCGCGGGGGTCTGGGTTCGAGTCCTGCTTTCGGCACTTAAACGGAATAGTGGGATAATCTCCTTGTACAGTTGCTGTGCAAACATAGCAGAGAAGTGGGACTGAGGGAGTGCAGGCTAAAGGTGGGGCATGCTAAAGGGAGAGGTAGGGGTGGATGCACGAATCCCTGTGGAGAGGAGGCGGGGCTGGCTGAGTGGGGGTAGGTCTAGAAGGGCATGGCATAGGTTCCCTGGTAAAGGAAGGGAGGAAGAAAGCATAGAGGAAGTGCAGGATATAAAGGAGGAGGCAGGTTAGGCTAAAGGGTAGTGCCGGATGTGGAAAAAAATGTTGGCCCATTGTGGGGGGTCCATTCCATACTCCACTGGGCACCCTTTTACTCCCCTCCTCAATGGCCCCTTTCCCCACATTAGGACCCTCCTTTACACACAACCCCCTCCACTATTCAGGGCCCTATTCCCCCCCTCACACCGTACCCAGGGCCCACTTTATCCTACATCCCCATGCTTCTCTCGTCCTTCCCCCCTCTCACCCAGCCCCCTCCTCTTCTCCACAGGGACCCCTTCATCCAGCCCTACCTTCCCTTTTTGCCTGCCCCGCCTCCTCCTTTATTTACTCTGCACTTCCTCTCCCCCACCTCCACAGTCCTGCTTCTCTGCTTTCTTCCAACCTCCCTTTACCAGGGAACTCATTACATAACCACCAAACCTTTTAGAAGGACTCTGGGTCCCCTCAACTGATTACCCAACTATACCGTTTCTGTGCCGAAAGCAGGACTCGGACCCAGGCCCCCAGCGCTGTAACGCAAGCACTTAACCTCTAGGCCACTGCAGTTAGCTTGTGTTTGGTGGAGCGCCAGGGTGGGTGGGAGGGTCAGATGTTCTATCCTCCTTGGCTTCAGTGAACATGTTTCACAACTGAAATGGGTATGCTCACGGGGGCATGCAGGAGAAAGATATATATGCCCAAAAGCTAACATCAAAAATACAGCCACCAGTGGCTCAGGTGCTAAGTGCTTGCTCTTAGAATGCTGGAGACCTGAGTTCTAATCCAATGTCTGCAATCTGCTGGGCATGTTTTTTTTTTAATTAAAAAAATATATTTTTTCATTGAAAATGGGTATGTATTGCCCTGCGCGATCAGCCAACAGCTAATGCCCCTTCAATACCTGCATTCCTACTAACAGTTGGGCCTTTGTTTTCTGCATTGTGGCCTAGGTAGCGCCCATGCAAAAGTTTGTCTCTCTGGCCCCAATTGACTGGAAAAAAACGAGGGGAAAAGGTGTAATCTACGGGTCATGGTTGATACAATAATTTCCCTGGGACTCAAACAGGACACCTTCTCAAGGTGCTGTGAGGTGACCACCAGCCCCTGCATAGCAAACAAACCTGTATCAGCATGTCACCAGCAACTGAATGTGTCGCCTGCAGGCTACACATAGGAGGCTGCAGTAGGTGATTTAACCCATTGGGCTGTCGACCCTCCTTCCTCTGAGAGCAGGAAAGTGAATTTCCATGTTGCCTTCCTTTGGCACATTAGATCTATCTTTCAACCCAATTCAGAGGATGTTTTGCTTCACAGAGAAATGATAATCATTGTGAGGTGTCAGCCACTAATAGCTAAGCAGGTCAGTTAAATCTTTGACTTTGTCATTGGGGTGTACTGATATGCGCAGGGCAGTCTTCTGTCCTGTGCTACTGTATGCTTTCGTATTGCTGCTTGTTCAAGATTCCTAAATGTAAACACTCTGCTCTCAAAAGTGAAAGATTTGAAAGACTCTTGATGCAACAAGCATTTCCCACTCTTTGCCCTGGGGGTGAGAGGGCTGCTTTCTGCCTTTAACACCCTCAATTTGGGAGTGGCTGGCTCCACCACTGAGAATGAGGGCCTAATCCTGGTCGGAAACGGACAGAGGTCTGCGCCCTGCGTCCTCCACGCATCCCTAACGCTCCCAAACGCGACCACAGCCCTTTACGGGCACAGCCCTATGTCCGGTGCAGCCTCTATGGTGCAGCCACCCAGGTAGCTTAGGGTTAGGATATGTGCTCTTCAAGATAAGCCTGGCCAACCAGGCCCTGGAGAGTGTCACAGCATGCTCTGTAATTCCCTAGTGATGGTGGCCTTGGTGACGATGATTTTGCTGGAATACTGATGCCTTTTTTCCTCCCAGAAGCCCCAGAAGCCTAGTGAAATGAAGGGGTGTGCACCTCTCACTGGCCTCTGTTTACCCTCTGGCTAACTGAAAGGAGTTCTGGGCTCTCCAGGCAAATGTATCCATTTGGGAGAGAGCTAGAAATAAGAAGGCTCTTTCTGCAGGCTCGGTGGGGAAGAGTCAGAGAGCTACATGCCTGAGGAATCTTTCCTCCTCCTTCGCTCATTGTGTTCCCTAACTTCTAGTTCTCTGCCAGGCCAGGCCCTGTTTCTTTTACTGCCAACCCCCCTGACCCCTCGTCTTCCACCTACTTCCTGCTCTATTATGCCTTCTCCTTTTTTGCTCTCTTCTATGGCCCATTGAAAAGGAATGCAGGCCTAGCTAAGCCTCATGAAGGAAATCTACCAACAAAAGATGCATTCCTCGCTTATGGGAGGTGCTGTGAGATGAGCAAGAAGGGCTGAAGGGGTGATTGGGTTGTTGAGTCGGGAAGCACCAGAGGCGTAGCCAGGATTGTCTAGCAAATGGGACCTGATGCTAATGTAGTTGGGCCCACTGCACTGCCAAAAATATCTGTAAATACCCACACAGCGCTGCTGAGTGGGCATTTACAGATTTTGGGTGGGCCTTGCCCCTCAGGCCCTACCCTGCCTACGCCTCTGCTCTCTCCCCCAGGGCAAAGAGTGGGAAAGGCTCCCTACAGCAAGAGTCTTTCAAATCTTTCATTTTTGAGAGCAGAGTGTTTACATTTAAAAATCTTGACCAAGCAGCAATACCAAAGCATACAGTAGTAGAGGACAGAAGACTGCCCTGCACATATCAGTACACCCCAATGACAAAGGCAAAGATTTAACTGACCTGCTTAGCGATCAGTGGCTGACACCTCACAATGAGTATCATCTCTCTGTGAAGCAAAACATCCTCTGAATTGGGGTGAAAGATAGATCTAATGTGCCAAAGGAAGGCAACATGGAAATTCAGTGTTCTGCCCTCAGAGGAAGGAGGGTCGACAGCCCAATGGGTTAATGCATCTACTGCAGCCTCCTATGTGTAGCCTGCAGGCGACACATTCAGTTGCTGGTGAGATGCTGATAAGGTTTGCTTGCTATGCAGGGGCAGGGGGTCACCTCACAGCGCCTCGAGAAGGTGTCCTGTTTGAGTCCCTGTGTAAATATCTTCTCAACCATGACCCGTAGGTTACGCTTTTCCCCTCGTTTTTTCCAGTCAGTTGGGGCCAGAGAGACAAGCTTTTCTATGGGCGTTGCCAAGGCCAGAGTGCAGAAAACAAAGGCACAATTGTTAGTAGGAATGCAGGTATTGAAGGGACATTAGCTGTTGGCTGATCGCACAGGGCAATTCATACCCATTTTCAAAAGAAAAAATGCTTTGCAGATTCCAGACACTGGATTAGAACTCAGGTCTCCAACATTCAAACCCCAAACACTTCACACTTGAGCCACTGGTGGCTGTGCTTATGAGAGTTGCTTTTGGGCGTATATATCTTACTTCTGCATGCCCCTGTGAGCACACTCATTTGCATTGTGAAACATGTTCACTGAAGAAAATGAGGATAGAACATCTGGCCTTCAGCTCCCCCAAATATCAGCTAACTGCTGTGGCCTAGAGGTTAAGTGCTTGTGTTACAGCGCTGGGGGTCTGGGTTCGAGTCCTGCTTTCGGCACTTAAACGGAATAGTGGGATAATCTCCTTGTACAGTTGCTGTGCAAACATAGCAGAGAAGTGGGACTGAGGGAGTGCAGGCTAAAGGTGGGGCATGCTAAAGGGAGAGGTAGGGGTGGATGCACGAATCCCTGTGGAGAGGAGGCGGGGCTGGCTGAGTGGGGGTAGGTCTAGAAGGGCATGGCGTAGGTTCCCTGGTAAAGGAAGGGAGGAAGAAAGCATAGAGGAAGTGCAGGATATAAAGGAGGAGGCAGGTTAGGCTAAAGGGTAGTGCCGGATGTGGAAAAAAATGTTGGCCTATTGTGGGGGGTCCATTCCATACTCCACTGGGCACCCTTTTACTCCCCTCCTCAATGGCCCCTTTCCCCACATTAGGACCCTCCTTTACACACAACCCCCTCCACTATTCAGGGCCCTATTCCCCCCCTCACACCGTACCCAGGGCCCACTTTATCCCACATCCCCATGCTTCTCTCGTCCTTCCCCCCTCTCACCCAGCCCCCTCCTCTTCTCCACAGGGACCCCTTCATCCAGCCCTACCTTCCCTTTTTGCCTGACCCGCCTCCTCCTTTATTTACTCTGCACTTCCTCTCCCCCACCTCCACAGTCCTGCTTCTCTGCTTTCTTCCAACCTCCCTTTACCAGGGAACTCATTACATAACCACCAAACCTTTTAGAAGGACTCTGGGTCCCCTCAACTGATTACCCAACTATACCGTTTCTGTGCCGAAAGCAGGACTCGGACCCAGGCCCCCAGCGCTGTAACGCAAGCACTTAACCTCTAGGCCACTGCAGTTAGCTTGTGTTTGGTGGAGCGCCAGGGTGGGTGGGGGGGTCAGATGTTCTATCCTCCTTGGCTTCAGTGAACATGTTTCACAACTGAAATGGGTATGCTCACGGGGGCATGCAGGAGAAAGATATATATGCCCAAAAGCTAACCTCAAAAATACAGCCACCAGTGGCTCAGGTGCTAAGTGCTTGCTCTTAGAATGCTGGAGACCTGAGTTCTAATCCAATGTCTGCAATCTGCTGGGCATGTTTTTTTTTTAATTAAAAAAATATATTTTTTCATTGAAAATGGGTATGTATTGCCCTGCGCGATCAGCCAACAGCTAATGCCCCTTCAATACCTGCATTCCTACTAACAGTTGGGCCTTTGTTTTCTGCATTGTGGCCTAGGTAGCGCCCATGCAAAAGTTTGTCTCTCTGGCCCCAATTGACTGGAAAAAAACGAGGGGAAAAGGTGCAATCTACGGGTCATGGTTGATACAATAATTTCCCTGGGACTCAAACAGGACACCTTCTCAAGGTGCTGTGAGGTGACCACCAGCCCCTGCATAGCAAACAAACCTGTATCAGCATGTCACCAGCAACTGAATGTGTCGCCTGCAGGCTACACATAGGAGGCTGCAGTAGGTGATTTAACCCATTGGGCTGTCGACCCTCCTTCCTCTGAGAGCAGGAAAGTGAATTTCCATGTTGCCCTCCTTTGGCACATTAGATCTATCTTTCAACCCAATTCAGAGGATGTTTTGCTTCACAGAGAAATGATAATCATTGTGAGGTGTCAGCCACTAATAGCTAAGCAGGTCAGTTAAATCTTTGACTTTGTCATTGGGGTGTACTGATATGCGCAGGGCAGTCTTCTGTCCTGTGCTACTGTATGCTTTCGTATTGCTGCTTGTTCAAGATTCCTAAATGTAAACACTCTGCTCTCAAAAGTGAAAGATTTGAAAGACTCTTGATGCAACAAGCATTTCCCACTCTTTGCCCTGGGGGTGAGACGGCTGCTTTCTGCCTTTAACACCCTCAATTTGGGAGTGGCTGGCTCCACCACTGAGAATGAGGGCCTAATCCTGGTCGGAAACGGACAGAGGTCTGCGCCCTGCGTCCTCCACGCGTCCCTAACGCTCCCAAACGCGACCACAGCCCTTTACGGGCACAGCCCTATGTCCGGTGCAGCCTCTATGGTGCAGCCACCCAGGTAGCTTAGGGTTAGGATATGTGCTCTTCAAGATAAGCCTGGCCAACCAGGCCCTGGAGAGTGTCACAGCATGCTCTGTAATTCCCTAGTGATGGTGGCCTTGGTGACGATGATTTTGCTGGAATACTGATGCCTTTTTTCCTCCCAGAAGCCCCAGAAGCCTAGTGAAATGAAGGGGTGTGCACCTCTCACTGGCCTCTGTTTACCCTCTGGCTAACTGAAAGGAGTTCTGGGCTCTCCAGGCAAATGTATCCATTTGGGAGAGAGCTAGAAATAAGAAGGCTCTTTCTGCAGGCTCGGTGGGGAAGAGTCAGAGAGCTACATGCCTGAGGAATCTTTCCTCCTCCTTCGCTCATTGTGTTCCCTAACTTCTAATTCTCTGCCAGGCCAGGCCCTGTTTCTTTTACTGCCAACCCCCCTGACCCCTCGTCTTCCACCTACTTCCTGCTCTATTATGCCTTCTCCTTTTTTGCTCTCTTCTATGGCCCATTGAAAAGGAATGCAGGCCTAGCTAAGCCTCATGAAGGAAATCTACCAACAAAAGATGCATTCCTCGCTTATGGGAGGTGCTGTGAGATGAGCAAGAAGGGCTGAAGGGGTGATTGGGTTGTTGAGTCGGGAAGCACCAGAGGCGTAGCCAGGATTGTCTAGCAAATGGGACCTGATGCTAATGTAGTTGGGCCCACTGCACTGCCAAAAATATCTGTAAATACCCACACAGCGCTGCTGAGTGGGCATTTACAGATTTTGGGTGGGCCTTGCCCCTCAGGCCCTACCCTGCCTACGCCTCTGCTCTCTCCCCCAGGGCAAAGAGTGGGAAAGGCTCGCTACAGCAAGAGTCTTTCAAATCTTTCATTTTTGAGAGCAGAGTGTTTACATTTAAAAATCTTGACCAAGCAGCAATACCAAAGCATACAGTAGTAGAGGACAGAAGACTGCCCTGCACATATCAGTACACCCCAATGACAAAGGCAAAGATTTAACTGACCTGCTTAGCGATCAGTGGCTGACACCTCACAATGAGTATCATCTCTCTGTGAAGCAAAACATCCTCTGAATTGGGGTGAAAGATAGATCTAATGTGCCAAAGGAAGGCAACATGGAAATTCAGTGTTCTGCCCTCAGAGGAAGGAGGGTCGACAGCCCAATGGGTTAATGCACCTACTGCAGCCTCCTATGTGTAGCCTGCAGGCGACACATTCAGTTGCTGGTGAGATGCTGATAAGGTTTGCTTGCTATGCAGGGGCAGGGGGTCACCTCACCGCGCCTCGAGAAGGTGTCCTGTTTGAGTCCCTGTGCAAATATCTTCTCAACCATGACCCGTAGGTTACGCTTTTCCCCTCGTTTTTTCCAGTCAGTTGGGGCCAGAGAGACAAGCTTTTCTATGGGCGTTGCCAAGGCCAGAGTGCAGAAAACAAAGGCACAATTGTTAGTAGGAATGCAGGTATTGAAGGGACATTAGCTGTTGGCTGATCGCACAGGGCAATTCATACCCATTTTCAAAAGAAAAAATAAATAAAAAATGCGTTGCAGATTCCAGACACTGGATTAGAACTCAGGTCTCCAACATTCAAACCCCAAACACTTACCACTTGAGCCACTAGTGGCTGTGCTTATGAGAGTTGCTTTTGGGCGTATATATCTTACTTCTGCATGCCCCTGTGAGCACACTCATTTGCATTGTGAAACATGTTCACTGAAGAAAATGAGGATAGAACATCTGGCCTTCAGCTCCCCCAAATATCAGCTAACTGCTGTGGGCTAGAGGTTAAGTGCTTGTGTTACAGCG
Organism: Ambystoma mexicanum; assembly: GCF_040938575.1. Taxonomy (NCBI): domain Eukaryota; kingdom Metazoa; phylum Chordata; class Amphibia; order Caudata; family Ambystomatidae; genus Ambystoma; species Ambystoma mexicanum. The sequence goes on along the minus strand of NC_090923.1, from coordinate 662,601,066 downwards.
CTGGGGGTCTGGCTTCGAGTCCTGCTTTCGGCACTTAAACGGAATAGTGGGATAATCTCCTTGTACAGTTGCTGTGCAAACATAGCAGAGAAGTGGGACTGAGGGAGTGCAGGCTAAAGGTGGGGCATGCTAAAGGGAGAGGTAGGGGTGGATGCATGAATCCCTGTGGAGAGGAGGCGGGGCTGGCTGAGTGGGGGTAGGTCTAGAAGGGCATAGCGTAGGTTCCCTGGTAAAGGAAGGGAGGAAGAAAGCATAGAGGAAGTGCAGGATATAAAGGAGGAGGCAGGTTAGGCTAAAGGGTAGTGCCGGATGTGGAAAAAAATGTTGGCCCATTGTGGGGGGTCCATTCCATACTCCACTGGGCACCCTTTTACTCCCCTCCTCAATGGCCCCTTTCCCCACATTAGGACCCTCCTTTACACACAACCCCCTCCACTATTCAGGGCCCTATTCCCCCCCTCACACCGTACCCAGGGCCCACTTTATCCTACATCCCCATGCTTCTCTCGTCCTTCCCTCCTCTCACCCAGCCCCCTCCTCTTCTCCACAGGGACCCCTTCATCCAGCCCTACCTTCCCTTTTTGCCTGACCCGCCTCCTCCTTTATTTACTCTGCACTTCCTCTCCCCCACCTCCACAGTCCTGCTTCTCTGCTTTCTTCCAACCTCCCTTTACCAGGGAACTCATTACATAACCACCAAACCTTTTAGAAGGACTCTGGGTCCCCTCAACTGATTACCCAACTATACCGTTTCTGTGCCGAAAGCAGGACTCGGACCCAGGCCCCCAGCGCTGTAACGCAAGCACTTAACCTCTAGGCCACTGCAGTTAGCTTGTGTTTGGTGGAGCGCCAGGGTGGGTGGGGGGGTCAGATGTTCTATCCTCCTTGGCTTCAGTGAACATGTTTCACAACTGAAATGGGTATGCTCACGGGGGCATGCAGGAGAAAGATATATATGCCCAAAAGCTAACCTCAAAAATACAGCCACCAGTGGCTCAGGTGCTAAGTGCTTGCTCTTAGAATGCTGGAGACCTGAGTTCTAATCCAATGTCTGCAATCTGCTGGGCATGTTTTTTTTTTAATTAAAAAAATATATTTTTTCATTGAAAATGGGTATGTATTGCCCTGCGCGATCAGCCAACAGCTAATGCCCCTTCAATACCTGCATTCCTACTAACAGTTGGGCCTTTGTTTTCTGCATTGTGGCCTAGGTAGCGCCCATGCAAAAGTTTGTCTCTCTGGCCCCAATTGACTGGAAAAAAACGAGGGGAAAAGGTGCAATCTACGGGTCATGGTTGATACAATAATTTCCCTGGGACTCAAACAGGACACCTTCTCAAGGTGCTGTGAGGTGACCACCAGCCCCTGCATAGCAAACAAACCTGTATCAGCATGTCACCAGCAACTGAATGTGTCGCCTGCAGGCTACACATAGGAGGCTGCAGTAGGTGATTTAACCCATTGGGCTGTCGACCCTCCTTCCTCTGAGAGCAGGAAAGTGAATTTCCATGTTGCCTTCCTTTGGCACATTAGATCTATCTTTCAACCCAATTCAGAGGATGTTTTGCTTCACAGAGAAATGATAATCATTGTGAGGTGTCAGCCACTAATAGCTAAGCAGGTCAGTTAAATCTTTGACTTTGTCATTGGGGTGTACTGATATGCGCAGGGCAGTCTTCTGTCCTGTGCTACTGTATGCTTTCGTATTGCTGCTTGTTCAAGATTCCTAAATGTAAACACTCTGCTCTCAAAAGTGAAAGATTTGAAAGACTCTTGATGCAACAAGCATTTCCCACTCTTTGCCCTGGGGGTGAGAGGGCTGCTTTCTGCCTTTAACACCCTCAATTTGGGAGTGGCTGGCTCCACCACTGAGAATGAGGGCCTAATCCTGGTCGGAAACGGACAGAGGTCTGCGCCCTGCGTCCTCCACGCGTCCCTAACGCTCCCAAACGCGACCACAGCCCTTTACGGGCACAGCCCTATGTCCGGTGCAGCCTCTATGGTGCAGCCACCCAGGTAGCTTAGGGTTAGGATATGTGCTCTTCAAGATAAGCCTGGCCAACCAGGCCCTGGAGAGTGTCACAGCATGCTCTGTAATTCCCTAGTGATGGTGGCCTTGGTGACGATGATTTTGCTGGAATACTGATGCCTTTTTTCCTCCCAGAAGCCCCAGAAGCATAGTGAAATGAAGGGGTGTGCACCTCTCACTGGCCTCTGTTTACCCTCTGGCTAACTGAAAGGAGTTCTGGGCTCTCCAGGCAAATGTATCCATTTGGGAGAGAGCTAGAAATAAGAAGGCTCTTTCTGCAGGCTCGGTGGGGAAGAGTCAGAGAGCTACATGCCTGAGGAATCTTTCCTCCTCCTTCGCTCATTGTGTTCCCTAACTTCTAATTCTCTGCCAGGCCAGGCCCTGTTTCTTTTACTGCCAACCCCCCTGACCCCTCGTCTTCCACCTACTTCCTGCTCTATTATGCCTTCTCCTTTTTTGCTCTCTTCTATGGCCCATTGAAAAGGAATGCAGGCCTAGCTAAGCCTCATGAAGGAAATCTACCAACAAAAGATGCATTCCTCGCTTATGGGAGGTGCTGTGAGATGAGCAAGAAGGGCTGAAGGGGTGATTGGGTTGTTGAGTCGGGAAGCACCAGAGGCGTAGCCAGGATTGTCTAGCAAATGGGACCTGATGCTAATGTAGTTGGGCCCACTGCACTGCCAAAAATATCTGTAAATACCCACACAGCGCTGCTGAGTGGGCATTTACAGATTTTGGGTGGGCCTTGCCCCTCAGGCCCTACCCTGCCTACGCCTCTGCTCTCTCCCCCAGGGCAAAGAGTGGGAAAGGCTCGCTACAGCAAGAGTCTTTCAAATCTTTCATTTTTGAGAGCAGAGTGTTTACATTTAAAAATCTTGACCAAGCAGCAATACCAAAGCATACAGTAGTAGAGGACAGAAGACTGCCCTGCACATATCAGTACACCCCAATGACAAAGGCAAAGATTTAACTGACCTGCTTAGCGATCAGTGGCTGACACCTCACAATGAGTATCATCTCTCTGTGAAGCAAAACATCCTCTGAATTGGGGTGAAAGATAGATCTAATGTGCCAAAGGAAGGCAACATGGAAATTCAGTGTTCTGCCCTCAGAGGAAGGAGGGTCGACAGCCCAATGGGTTAATGCACCTACTGCAGCCTCCTATGTGTAGCCTGCAGGCGACACATTCAGTTGCTGGTGAGATGCTGATAAGGTTTGCTTGCTATGCAGGGGCAGGGGGTCACCTCACAGCGCCTCGAGAAGGTGTCCTGTTTGAGTCCCTGTGCAAATATCTTCTCAACCATGACCCGTAGGTTACGCTTTTCCCCTCGTTTTTTCCAGTCAGTTGGGGCCAGAGAGACAAGCTTTTCTATGGGCGTTGCCAAGGCCAGAGTGCAGAAAACAAAGGCACAATTGTTAGTAGGAATGCAGGTATTGAAGGGACATTAGCTGTTGGCTGATCGCACAGGGCAATTCATACCCATTTTCAAAAGAAAAAATAAATAAAAAATGCGTTGCAGATTCCAGACACTGGATTAGAACTCAGGTCTCCAACATTCAAACCCCAAACACTTACCACTTGAGCCACTGGTGGCTGTGCTTATGAGAGTTGCTTTTGGGCGTATATATCTTACTTCTGCATGCCCCTGTGAGCACACTCATTTGCATTGTGAAACATGTTCACTGAAGAAAATGAGGATAGAACATCTGGCCTTCAGCTCCCCCAAATATCAGCTAACTGCTGTGGCCTAGAGGTTAAGTGCTTGTGTTACAGCGTGGGGGTCTGGGTTCGAGTCCTGCTTTCGGCACTTAAACGGAATAGTGGGATAATCTCCTTGTACAGTTGCTGTGCAAACATAGCAGAGAAGTGGGACTGAGGGAGTGCAGGCTAAAGGTGGGGCATGCTAAAGGGAGAGGTAGGGGTGGATGCACGAATCCCTGTGGAGAGGAGGCGGGGCTGGCTGAGTGGGGGTAGGTCTAGAAGGGCATGGCATAGGTTCCCTGGTAAAGGAAGGGAGGAAGAAAGCATAGAGGAAGTGCAGGATATAAAGGAGGAGGCAGGTTAGGCTAAAGGGTAGTGCCGGATGTGGAAAAAAATGTTGGCCCATTGTGGGGGGTCCATTCCATACTCCACTGGGCACCCTTTTACTCCCCTCCTCAATGGCCCCTTTCCCCACATTAGGACCCTCCTTTACACACAACCCCCTCCACTATTCAGGGCCCTATTCCCCCCCTCACACCGTACCCAGGGCCCACTTTATCCTACATCCCTATGCTTCTCTCGTCCTTCCCCCCTCTCACCCAGCCCCCTCCTCTTCTCCACAGGGACCCCTTCATCCAGCCCTACCTTCCCTTTTTGCCTGACCCGCCTCCTCCTTTATTTACTCTGCACTTCCTCTCCCCCACCTCCACAGTCCTGCTTCTCTGCTTTCTTCCAACCTCCCTTTACCAGGGAACTCATTACATAACCACCAAACCTTTTAGAAGGACTCTGGGTCCCCTCAACTGATTACCCAACTATACCGTTTCTGTGCCGGACCCAGGCCCCCAGCGCTGTAACGCAAGCACTTAACCTCTAGGCCACTGCAGTTAGCTTGTGTTTGGTGGAGCGCCAGGGTGGGTGGGGGGGTCAGATGTTCTATCCTCCTTGGCTTCAGTGAACATGTTTCACAACTGAAATGGGTATGCTCACGGGGGCATGCAGGAGAAAGATATATATGCCCAAAAGCTAACCTCAAAAATACAGCCACCAGTGGCTCAGGTGCTAAGTGCTTGCTCTTAGAATGCTGGAGACCTGAGTTCTAATCCAATGTCTGCAATCTGCTGGGCATGTTTTTTTTTTAATTAAAAAAATATATTTTTTCATTGAAAATGGGTATGTATTGCCCTGCGCGATCAGCCAACAGCTAATGCCCCTTCAATACCTGCATTCCTACTAACAGTTGGGCCTTTGTTTTCTGCATTGTGGCCTAGGTAGCGCCCATGCAAAAGTTTGTCTCTCTGGCCCCAATTGACTGGAAAAAAACGAGGGGAAAAGGTGTAATCTACGGGTCATGGTTGATACAATAATTTCCCTGGGACTCAAACAGGACACCTTCTCAAGGTGCTGTGAGGTGACCACCAGCCCCTGCATAGCAAACAAACCTGTATCAGCATGTCACCAGCAACTGAATGTGTCGCCTGCAGGCTACACATAGGAGGCTGCAGTAGGTGATTTAACCCATTGGGCTGTCGACCCTCCTTCCTCTGAGAGCAGGAAAGTGAATTTCCATGTTGCCTTCCTTTGGCACATTAGATCTATCTTTCAACCCAATTCAGAGGATGTTTTGCTTCACAGAGAAATGATAATCATTGTGAGGTGTCAGCCACTAATAGCTAAGCAGGTCAGTTAAATCTTTGACTTTGTCATTGGGGTGTACTGATATGCGCAGGGCAGTCTTCTGTCCTGTGCTACTGTATGCTTTCGTATTGCTGCTTGTTCAAGATTCCTAAATGTAAACACTCTGCTCTCAAAAGTGAAAGATTTGAAAGACTCTTGATGCAACAAGCATTTCCCACTCTTTGCCCTGGGGGTGAGAGGGCTGCTTTCTGCCTTTAACACCCTCAATTTGGGAGTGGCTGGCTCCACCACTGAGAATGAGGGCCTAATCCTGGTCGGAAACGGACAGAGGTCTGCGCCCTGCGTCCTCCACGCGTCCCTAACGCTCCCAAACGCGACCACAGCCCTTTACGGGCACAGCCCTATGTCCGGTGCAGCCTCTATGGTGCAGCCACCCAGGTAGCTTAGGGTTAGGATATGTGCTCTTCAAGATAAGCCTGGCCAACCAGGCCCTGGAGAGTGTCACAGCATGCTCTGTAATTCCCTAGTGATGGTGGCCTTGGTGACGATGATTTTGCTGGAATACTGATGCCTTTTTTCCTCCCAGAAGCCCCAGAAGCCTAGTGAAATGAAGGGGTGTGCACCTCTCACTGGCCTCTGTTTACCCTCTGGCTAACTGAAAGGAGTTCTGGGCTCTCCAGGCAAATGTATCCATTTGGGAGAGAGCTAGAAATAAGAAGGCTCTTTCTGCAGGCTCGGTGGGGAAGAGTCAGAGAGCTACATGCCTGAGGAATCTTTCCTCCTCCTTCGCTCATTGTGTTCCCTAACTTCTAGTTCTCTGCCAGGCCAGGCCCTGTTTCTTTTACTGCCAACCCCCCTGACCCCTCGTCTTCCACCTACTTCCTGCTCTATTATGCCTTCTCCTTTTTTGCTCTCTTCTATGGCCCATTGAAAAGGAATGCAGGCCTAGCTAAGCCTCATGAAGGAAATCTACCAACAAAAGATGCATTCCTCGCTTATGGGAGGTGCTGTGAGATGAGCAAGAAGGGCTGAAGGGGTGATTGGGTTGTTGAGTCGGGAAGCACCAGAGGCGTAGCCAGGATTGTCTAGCAAATGGGACCTGATGCTAATGTAGTTGGGCCCACTGCACTGCCAAAAATATCTGTAAATACCCACACAGCGCTGCTGAGTGGGCATTTACAGATTTTGGGTGGGCCTTGCCCCTCAGGCCCTACCCTGCCTACGCCTCTGCTCTCTCCCCCAGGGCAAAGAGTGGGAAAGGCTCGCTACAGCAAGAGTCTTTCAAATCTTTCATTTTTGAGAGCAGAGTGTTTACATTTAAAAATCTTGACCAAGCAGCAATACCAAAGCATACAGTAGTAGAGGACAGAAGACTGCCCTGCACATATCAGTACACCCCAATGACAAAGGCAAAGATTTAACTGACCTGCTTAGCGATCAGTGGCTGACACCTCACAATGAGTATCATCTCTCTGTGAAGCAAAACATCCTCTGAATTGGGGTGAAAGATAGATCTAATGTGCCAAAGGAAGGCAACATGGAAATTCAGTGTTCTGCCCTCAGAGGAAGGAGGGTCGACAGCCCAATGGGTTAATGCACCTACTGCAGCCTCCTATGTGTAGCCTGCAGGCGACACATTCAGTTGCTGGTGAGATGCTGATAAGGTTTGCTTGCTATGCAGGGGCAGGGGGTCACCTCACAGCGCCTCGAGAAGGTGTCCTGTTTGAGTCCCTGTGCAAATATCTTCTCAACCATGACCCGTAGGTTACGCTTTTCCCCTCGTTTTTTCCAGTCAGTTGGGGCCAGAGAGACAAGCTTTTCTATGGGCGTTGCCAAGGCCAGAGTGCAGAAAACAAAGGCACAATTGTTAGTAGGAATGCAGGTATTGAAGGGACATTAGCTGTTGGCTGATCGCACAGGGCAATTCATACCCATTTTCAAAAGAAAAAATAAATAAAAAATGCGTTGCAGATTCCAGACACTGGATTAGAACTCAGGTCTCCAACATTCAAACCCCAAACACTTACCACTTGAGCCACTGGTGGCTGTGCTTATGAGAGTTGCTTTTGGGCGTATATATCTTACTTCTGCATGCCCCTGTGAGCACACTCATTTGCATTGTGAAACATGTTCACTGAAGAAAATGAGGATAGAACATCTGGCCTTCAGCTCCCCCAAATATCAGCTAACTGCTGTGGCCTAGAGGTTAAGTGCTTGTGTTACAGCGCGGGGGTCTGGGTTCGAGTCCTGCTTTCGGCACTTAAACGGAATAGTGGGATAATCTCCTTGTACAGTTGCTGTGCAAACATAGCAGAGAAGTGGGACTGAGGGAGTGCAGGCTAAAGGTGGGGCATGCTAAAGGGAGAGGTAGGGGTGGATGCACGAATCCCTGTGGAGAGGAGGCGGGGCTGGCTGAGTGGGGGTAGGTCTAGAAGGGCATGGCATAGGTTCCCTGGTAAAGGAAGGGAGGAAGAAAGCATAGAGGAAGTGCAGGATATAAAGGAGGAGGCAGGTTAGGCTAAAGGGTAGTGCCGGATGTGGAAAAAAATGTTGGCCCATTGTGGGGGGTCCATTCCATACTCCACTGGGCACCCTTTTACTCCCCTCCTCAATGGCCCCTTTCCCCACATTAGGACCCTCCTTTACACACAACCCCCTCCACTATTCAGGGCCCTATTCCCCCCCTCACACCGTACCCAGGGCCCACTTTATCCTACATCCCCATGCTTCTCTCGTCCTTCCCCCCTCTCACCCAGCCCCCTCCTCTTCTCCACAGGGACCCCTTCATCCAGCCCTACCTTCCCTTTTTGCCTGCCCCGCCTCCTCCTTTATTTACTCTGCACTTCCTCTCCCCCACCTCCACAGTCCTGCTTCTCTGCTTTCTTCCAACCTCCCTTTACCAGGGAACTCATTACATAACCACCAAACCTTTTAGAAGGACTCTGGGTCCCCTCAACTGATTACCCAACTATACCGTTTCTGTGCCGGACCCAGGCCCCCAGCGCTGTAACGCAAGCACTTAACCTCTAGGCCACTGCAGTTAGCTTGTGTTTGGTGGAGCGCCAGGGTGGGTGGGGGGGTCAGATGTTCTATCCTCCTTGGCTTCAGTGAACATGTTTCACAACTGAAATGGGTATGCTCACGGGGGCATGCAGGAGAAAGATATATATGCCCAAAAGCTAACCTCAAAAATACAGCCACCAGTGGCTCAGGTGCTAAGTGCTTGCTCTTAGAATGCTGGAGACCTGAGTTCTAATCCAATGTCTGCAATCTGCTGGGCATGTTTTTTTTTTAATTAAAAAAATATATTTTTTCATTGAAAATGGGTATGTATTGCCCTGCGCGATCAGCCAACAGCTAATGCCCCTTCAATACCTGCATTCCTACTAACAGTTGGGCCTTTGTTTTCTGCATTGTGGCCTAGGTAGCGCCCATGCAAAAGTTTGTCTCTCTGGCCCCAATTGACTGGAAAAAAACGAGGGGAAAAGGTGTAATCTACGGGTCATGGTTGATACAATAATTTCCCTGGGACTCAAACAGGACACCTTCTCAAGGTGCTGTGAGGTGACCACCAGCCCCTGCATAGCAAACAAACCTGTATCAGCATGTCACCAGCAACTGAATGTGTCGCCTGCAGGCTACACATAGGAGGCTGCAGTAGGTGATTTAACCCATTGGGCTGTCGACCCTCCTTCCTCTGAGAGCAGGAAAGTGAATTTCCATGTTGCCTTCCTTTGGCACATTAGATCTATCTTTCAACCCAATTCAGAGGATGTTTTGCTTCACAGAGAAATGATAATCATTGTGAGGTGTCAGCCACTAATAGCTAAGCAGGTCAGTTAAATCTTTGACTTTGTCATTGGGGTGTACTGATATGCGCAGGGCAGTCTTCTGTCCTGTGCTACTGTATGCTTTCGGATTGCTGCTTGTTCAAGATTCCTAAATGTAAACACTCTGCTCTCAAAAGTGAAAGATTTGAAAGACTCTTGATGCAACAAGCATTTCCCACTCTTTGCCCTGGGGGTGAGAGGGCTGCTTTCTGCCTTTAACACCCTCAATTTGGGAGTGGCTGGCTCCACCACTGAGAATGAGGGCCTAATCCTGGTCGGAAACGGACAGAGGTCTGCGCCCTGCGTCCTCCACGCGTCCCTAACGCTCCCAAACGCGACCACAGCCCTTTACGGGCACAGCCCTATGTCCGGTGCAGCCTCTATGGTGCAGCCACCCAGGTAGCTTAGGGTTAGGATATGTGCTCTTCAAGATAAGCCTGGCCAACCAGGCCCTGGAGAGTGTCACAGCATGCTCTGTAATTCCCTAGTGATGGTGGCCTTGGTGACGATGATTTTGCTGGAATACTGATGCCTTTTTTCCTCCCAGAAGCCCCAGAAGCCTAGTGAAATGAAGGGGTGTGCACCTCTCACTGGCCTCTGTTTACCCTCTGGCTAACTGAAAGGAGTTCTGGGCTCTCCAGGCAAATGTATCCATTTGGGAGAGAGCTAGAAATAAGAAGGCTCTTTCTGCAGGCTCGGTGGGGAAGAGTCAGAGAGCTACATGCCTGAGGAATCTTTCCTCCTCCTTCGCTCATTGTGTTCCCTAACTTCTAGTTCTCTGCCAGGCCAGGCCCTGTTTCTTTTACTGCCAACCCCCCTGACCCCTCGTCTTCCACCTACTTCCTGCTCTATTATGCCTTCTCCTTTTTTGCTCTCTTCTATGGCCCATTGAAAAGGAATGCAGGCCTAGCTAAGCCTCATGAAGGAAATCTACCAACAAAAGATGCATTCCTCGCTTATGGGAGGTGCTGTGAGATGAGCAAGAAGGGCTGAAGGGGTGATTGGGTTGTTGAGTCGGGAAGCACCAGAGGCGTAGCCAGGATTGTCTAGCAAATGGGACCTGATGCTAATGTAGTTGGGCCCACTGCACTGCCAAAAATATCTGTAAATACCCACACAGCGCTGCTGAGTGGGCATTTACAGATTTTGGGTGGGCCTTGCCCCTCAGGCCCTACCCTGCCTACGCCTCTGCTCTCTCCCCCAGGGCAAAGAGTGGGAAAGGCTCGCTACAGCAAGAGTCTTTCAAATCTTTCATTTTTGAGAGCAGAGTGTTTACATTTAAAAATCTTGACCAAGCAGCAATACCAAAGCATACAGTAGTAGAGGACAGAAGACTGCCCTGCACATATCAGTACACCCCAATGACAAAGGCAAAGATTTAACTGACCTGCTTAGCGATCAGTGGCTGACACCTCACAATGAGTATCATCTCTCTGTGAAGCAAAACATCCTCTGAATTGGGGTGAAAGATAGATCTAATGTGCCAAAGGAAGGCAACATGGAAATTCAGTGTTCTGCCCTCAGAGGAAGGAGGGTCGACAGCCCAATGGGTTAATGCACCTACTGCAGCCTCCTATGTGTAGCCTGCAGGCGACACATTCAGTTGCTGGTGAGATGCTGATAAGGTTTGCTTGCTATGCAGGGGCAGGGGGTCACCTCACAGCGCCTCGAGAAGGTGTCCTGTTTGAGTCCCTGTGCAAATATCTTCTCAACCATGACCCGTAGGTTACGCTTTTCCCCTCGTTTTTTCCAGTCAGTTGGGGCCAGAGAGACAAGCTTTTCTATGGGCGTTGCCAAGGCCAGAGTGCAGAAAACAAAGGCACAATTGTTAGTAGGAATGCAGGTATTGAAGGGACATTAGCTGTTGGCTGATCGCACAGGGCAATTCATACCCATTTTCAAAAGAAAAAATAAATAAAAAATGCGTTGCAGATTCCAGACACTGGATTAGAACTCAGGTCTCCAACATTCAAACCCCAAACACTTACCACTTGAGCCACTGGTGGCTGTGCTTATGAGAGTTGCTTTTGGGCGTATATATCTTACTTCTGCATGCCCCTGTGAGCACACTCATTTGCATTGTGAAACATGTTCACTGAAGAAAATGAGGATAGAACATCTGGCCTTCAGCTCCCCCAAATATCAGCTAACTGCTGTGGGCTAGAGGTTAAGTGCTTGTGTTACAGCGCTGGGGGTCTGGCTTCGAGTCCTGCTTTCGGCACTTAAACGGAATAGTGGGATAATCTCCTTGTACAGTTGCTGTGCAAACATAGCAGAGAAGTGGGACTGAGGGAGTGCAGGCTAAAGGTGGGGCATGCTAAAGGGAGAGGTAGGGGTGGATGCACGAATCCCTGTGGAGAGGAGGCGGGGCTGGCTGAGTGGGGGTAGGTCTAGAAGGGCATGGCGTAGGTTCCCTGGTAAAGGAAGGGAGGAAGAAAGCATAGAGGAAGTGCAGGATATAAAGGAGGAGGCAGGTTAGGCTAAAGGGTAGTGCCGGATGTGGAAAAAAATGTTGGCCCATTGTGGGGGGTCCATTCCATACTCCACTGGGCACCCTTTTACTCCCCTCCTCAATGGCCCCTTTCCCCACATTAGGACCCTCCTTTACACACAACCCCCTCCACTATTCAGGGCCCTATTCCCCCCCTCACACCGTACCCAGGGCCCACTTTATCCTACATCCCCATGCTTCTCTCGTCCTTCCCCCCTCTCACCCAGCCCCCTCCTCTTCTCCACAGGGACCCCTTCATCCAGCCCTACCTTCCCTTTTTGCCTGCCCCGCCTCCTCCTTTATTTACTCTGCACTTCCTCTCCCCCACCTCCACAGTCCTGCTTCTCTGCTTTCTTCCAACCTCCCTTTACCAGGGAACTCATTACATAACCACCAAACCTTTTAGAAGGACTCTGGGTCCCCTCAACTGATTACCCAACTATACCGTTTCTGTGCCGGACCCAGGCCCCCAGCGCTGTAACGCAAGCACTTAACCTCTAGGCCACTGCAGTTAGCTTGTGTTTGGTGGAGCGCCAGGGTGGGTGGGGGGGTCAGATGTTCTATCCTCCTTGGCTTCAGTGAACATGTTTCACAACTGAAATGGGTATGCTCACGGGGGCATGCAGGAGAAAGATATATATGCCCAAAAGCTAACCTCAAAAATACAGCCACCAGTGGCTCAGGTGCTAAGTGCTTGCTCTTAGAATGCTGGAGACCTGAGTTCTAATCCAATGTCTGCAATCTGCTGGGCATGTTTTTTTTTAATTAAAAAAATATATTTTTTCATCGAAAATGGGTATGTATTGCCCTGCGCGATCAGCCAACAGCTAATGCCCCTTCAATACCTGCATTCCTACTAACAGTTGGGCCTTTGTTTTCTGCATTGTGGCCTAGGTAGCGCCCATGCAAAAGTTTGTCTCTCTGGCCCCAATTGACTGGAAAAAAACGAGGGGAAAAGGTGTAATCTACGGGTCATGGTTGATACAATAATTTCCCTGGGACTCAAACAGGACACCTTCTCAAGGTGCTGTGAGGTGACCACCAGCCCCTGCATAGCAAACAAACCTGTATCAGCATGTCACCAGCAACTGAATGTGTCGCCTGCAGGCTACACATAGGAGGCTGCAGTAGGTGATTTAACCCATTGGGCTGTCGACCCTCCTTCCTCTGAGAGCAGGAAAGTGAATTTCCATGTTGCCTTCCTTTGGCACATTAGATCTATCTTTCAACCCAATTCAGAGGATGTTTTGCTTCACAGAGAAATGATAATCATTGTGAGGTGTCAGCCACTAATAGCTAAGCAGGTCAGTTAAATCTTTGACTTTGTCATTGGGGTGTACTGATATGCGCAGGGCAGTCTTCTGTCCTGTGCTACTGTATGCTTTCGGATTGCTGCTTGTTCAAGATTCCTAAATGTAAACACTCTGCTCTCAAAAGTGAAAGATTTGAAAGACTCTTGATGCAACAAGCATTTCCCACTCTTTGCCCTGGGGGTGAGAGGGCTGCTTTCTGCCTTTAACACCCTCAATTTGGGAGTGGCTGGCTCCACCACTGAGAATGAGGGCCTAATCCTGGTCGGAAACGGACAGAGGTCTGCACCCTGCGTCCTCCACGCGTCCCTAACGCTCCCAAACGCTCCCACAGCCCTTTACGGGCACAGCCCTATGTCCGGTGCAGCCTCTATGGTGCAGCCACCCAGGTAGCTTAGGGTTAGGATATGTGCTCTTCAAGATAAGCCTGGCCAACCAGGCCCTGGAGAGTGTCACAGCATGCTCTGTAATTCCCTAGTGATGGTGGCCTTGGTGACGATGATTTTGCTGGAATACTGATGCCTTTTTTCCTCCCAGAAGCCCCAGAAGCCTAGTGAAATGAAGGGGTGTGCACCTCTCACTGGCCTCTGTTTACCCTCTGGCTAACTGAAAGGAGTTCTGGGCTCTCCAGGCAAATGTATCCATTTGGGAGAGAGCTAGAAATAAGAAGGCTCTTTCTGCAGGCTCGGTGGGGAAGAGTCAGAGAGCTACATGCCTGAGGAATCTTTCCTCCTCCTTCGCTCATTGTGTTCCCTAACTTCTAGTTCTCTGCCAGGCCAGGCCCTGTTTCTTTTACTGCCAACCCCCCTGACCCCTCGTCTTCCACCTACTTCCTGCTCTATTATGCCTTCTCCTTTTTTGCTCTCTTCTATGGCCCATTGAAAAGGAATGCAGGCCTAGCTAAGCCTCATGAAGGAAATCTACCAACAAAAGATGCATTCCTCGCTTATGGGAGGTGCTGTGAGATGAGCAAGAAGGGCTGAAGGGGTGATTGGGTTGTTGAGTCGGGAAGCACCAGAGGCGTAGCCAGGATTGTCTAGCAAATGGGACCTGATGCTAATGTAGTTGGGCCCACTGCACTGCCAAAAATATCTGTAAATACCCACACAGCGCTGCTGAGTGGGCATTTACAGATTTTGGGTGGGCCTTGCCCCTCAGGCCCTACCCTGCCTACGCCTCTGCTCTCTCCCCCAGGGCAAAGAGTGGGAAAGGCTCGCTACAGCAAGAGTCTTTCAAATCTTTCATTTTTGAGAGCAGAGTGTTTACATTTAAAAATCTTGACCAAGCAGCAATACCAAAGCATACAGTAGTAGAGGACAGAAGACTGCCCTGCACATATCAGTACACCCCAATGACAAAGGCAAAGATTTAACTGACCTGCTTAGCGATCAGTGGCTGACACCTCACAATGAGTATCATCTCTCTGTGAAGCAAAACATCCTCTGAATTGGGGTGAAAGATAGATCTAATGTGCCAAAGGAAGGCAACATGGAAATTCAGTGTTCTGCCCTCAGAGGAAGGAGGGTCGACAGCCCAATGGGTTAATGCACCTACTGCAGCCTCCTATGTGTAGCCTGCAGGCGACACATTCAGTTGCTGGTGAGATGCTGATAAGGTTTGCTTGCTATGCAGGGGCAGGGGGTCACCTCACAGCGCCTCGAGAAGGTGTCCTGTTTGAGTCCCTGTGCAAATATCTTCTCAACCATGACCCGTAGGTTACGCTTTTCCCCTCGTTTTTTCCAGTCAGTTGGGGCCAGAGAGACAAGCTTTTCTATGGGCGTTGCCAAGGCCAGAGTGCAGAAAACAAAGGCACAATTGTTAGTAGGAATGCAGGTATTGAAGGGACATTAGCTGTTGGCTGATCGCACAGGGCAATTCATACCCATTTTCAAAAGAAAAAATAAATAAAAAATGCGTTGCAGATTCCAGACACTGGATTAGAACTCAGGTCTCCAACATTCAAACCCCAAACACTTACCACTTGAGCCACTGGTGGCTGTGCTTATGAGAGTTGCTTTTGGGCGTATATATCTTACTTCTGCATGCCCCTGTGAGCACACTCATTTGCATTGTGAAACATGTTCACTGAAGAAAATGAGGATAGAACATCTGGCCTTCAGCTCCCCCAAATATCAGCTAACTGCTGTGGCCTAGAGGTTAAGTGCTTGTGTTACAGCGTGGGGGTCTGGGTTCGAGTCCTGCTTTCGGCACTTAAACGGAATAGTGGGATAATCTCCTTGTACAGTTGCTGTGCAAACATAGCAGAGAAGTGGGACTGAGGGAGTGCAGGCTAAAGGTGGGGCATGCTAAAGGGAGAGGTAGGGGTGGATGCACGAATCCCTGTGGAGAGGAGGCGGGGCTGGCTGAGTGGGGGTAGGTCTAGAAGGGCATGGCATAGGTTCCCTGGTAAAGGAAGGGAGGAAGAAAGCATAGAGGAAGTGCAGGATATAAAGGAGGAGGCAGGTTAGGCTAAAGGGTAGTGCCGGATGTGGAAAAAAATGTTGGCCCATTGTGGGGGGTCCATTCCATACTCCACTGGGCACCCTTTTACTCCCCTCCTCAATGGCCCCTTTCCCCACATTAGGACCCTCCTTTACACACAACCCCCTCCACTATTCAGGGCCCTATTCCCCCCCTCACACCGTACCCAGGGCCCACTTTATCCTACATCCCTATGCTTCTCTCGTCCTTCCCCCCTCTCACCCAGCCCCCTCCTCTTCTCCACAGGGACCCCTTCATCCAGCCCTACCTTCCCTTTTTGCCTGACCCGCCTCCTCCTTTATTTACTCTGCACTTCCTCTCCCCCACCTCCACAGTCCTGCTTCTCTGCTTTCTTCCAACCTCCCTTTACCAGGGAACTCATTACATAACCACCAAACCTTTTAGAAGGACTCTGGGTCCCCTCAACTGATTACCCAACTATACCGTTTCTGTGCCGGACCCAGGCCCCCAGCGCTGTAACGCAAGCACTTAACCTCTAGGCCACTGCAGTTAGCTTGTGTTTGGTGGAGCGCCAGGGTGGGTGGGGGGGTCAGATGTTCTATCCTCCTTGGCTTCAGTGAACATGTTTCACAACTGAAATGGGTATGCTCACGGGGGCATGCAGGAGAAAGATATATATGCCCAAAAGCTAACCTCAAAAATACAGCCACCAGTGGCTCAGGTGCTAAGTGCTTGCTCTTAGAATGCTGGAGACCTGAGTTCTAATCCAATGTCTGCAATCTGCTGGGCATGTTTTTTTTTTAATTAAAAAAATATATTTTTTCATTGAAAATGGGTATGTATTGCCCTGCGCGATCAGCCAACAGCTAATGCCCCTTCAATACCTGCATTCCTACTAACAGTTGGGCCTTTGTTTTCTGCATTGTGGCCTAGGTAGCGCCCATGCAAAAGTTTGTCTCTCTGGCCCCAATTGACTGGAAAAAAACGAGGGGAAAAGGTGTAATCTACGGGTCATGGTTGATACAATAATTTCCCTGGGACTCAAACAGGACACCTTCTCAAGGTGCTGTGAGGTGACCACCAGCCCCTGCATAGCAAACAAACCTGTATCAGCATGTCACCAGCAACTGAATGTGTCGCCTGCAGGCTACACATAGGAGGCTGCAGTAGGTGATTTAACCCATTGGGCTGTCGACCCTCCTTCCTCTGAGAGCAGGAAAGTGAATTTCCATGTTGCCTTCCTTTGGCACATTAGATCTATCTTTCAACCCAATTCAGAGGATGTTTTGCTTCACAGAGAAATGATAATCATTGTGAGGTGTCAGCCACTAATAGCTAAGCAGGTCAGTTAAATCTTTGACTTTGTCATTGGGGTGTACTGATATGCGCAGGGCAGTCTTCTGTCCTGTGCTACTGTATGCTTTCGTATTGCTGCTTGTTCAAGATTCCTAAATGTAAACACTCTGCTCTCAAAAGTGAAAGATTTGAAAGACTCTTGATGCAACAAGCATTTCCCACTCTTTGCCCTGGGGGTGAGAGGGCTGCTTTCTGCCTTTAACACCCTCAATTTGGGAGTGGCTGGCTCCACCACTGAGAATGAGGGCCTAATCCTGGTCGGAAACGGACAGAGGTCTGCGCCCTGCGTCCTCCACGCGTCCCTAACGCTCCCAAACGCGACCACAGCCCTTTACGGGCACAGCCCTATGTCCGGTGCAGCCTCTATGGTGCAGCCACCCAGGTAGCTTAGGGTTAGGATATGTGCTCTTCAAGATAAGCCTGGCCAACCAGGCCCTGGAGAGTGTCACAGCATGCTCTGTAATTCCCTAGTGATGGTGGCCTTGGTGACGATGATTTTGCTGGAATACTGATGCCTTTTTTCCTCCCAGAAGCCCCAGAAGCCTAGTGAAATGAAGGGGTGTGCACCTCTCACTGGCCTCTGTTTACCCTCTGGCTAACTGAAAGGAGTTCTGGGCTCTCCAGGCAAATGTATCCATTTGGGAGAGAGCTAGAAATAAGAAGGCTCTTTCTGCAGGCTCGGTGGGGAAGAGTCAGAGAGCTACATGCCTGAGGAATCTTTCCTCCTCCTTCGCTCATTGTGTTCCCTAACTTCTAGTTCTCTGCCAGGCCAGGCCCTGTTTCTTTTACTGCCAACCCCCCTGACCCCTCGTCTTCCACCTACTTCCTGCTCTATTATGCCTTCTCCTTTTTTGCTCTCTTCTATGGCCCATTGAAAAGGAATGCAGGCCTAGCTAAGCCTCATGAAGGAAATCTACCAACAAAAGATGCATTCCTCGCTTATGGGAGGTGCTGTGAGATGAGCAAGAAGGGCTGAAGGGGTGATTGGGTTGTTGAGTCGGGAAGCACCAGAGGCGTAGCCAGGATTGTCTAGCAAATGGGACCTGATGCTAATGTAGTTGGGCCCACTGCACTGCCAAAAATATCTGTAAATACCCACACAGCGCTGCTGAGTGGGCATTTACAGATTTTGGGTGGGCCTTGCCCCTCAGGCCCTACCCTGCCTACGCCTCTGCTCTCTCCCCCAGGGCAAAGAGTGGGAAAGGCTCGCTACAGCAAGAGTCTTTCAAATCTTTCATTTTTGAGAGCAGAGTGTTTACATTTAAAAATCTTGACCAAGCAGCAATACCAAAGCATACAGTAGTAGAGGACAGAAGACTGCCCTGCACATATCAGTACACCCCAATGACAAAGGCAAAGATTTAACTGACCTGCTTAGCGATCAGTGGCTGACACCTCACAATGAGTATCATCTCTCTGTGAAGCAAAACATCCTCTGAATTGGGGTGAAAGATAGATCTAATGTGCCAAAGGAAGGCAACATGGAAATTCAGTGTTCTGCCCTCAGAGGAAGGAGGGTCGACAGCCCAATGGGTTAATGCACCTACTGCAGCCTCCTATGTGTAGCCTGCAGGCGACACATTCAGTTGCTGGTGAGATGCTGATAAGGTTTGCTTGCTATGCAGGGGCAGGGGGTCACCTCACAGCGCCTCGAGAAGGTGTCCTGTTTGAGTCCCTGTGCAAATATCTTCTCAACCATGACCCGTAGGTTACGCTTTTCCCCTCGTTTTTTCCAGTCAGTTGGGGCCAGAGAGACAAGCTTTTCTATGGGCGTTGCCAAGGCCAGAGTGCAGAAAACAAAGGCACAATTGTTAGTAGGAATGCAGGTATTGAAGGGACATTAGCTGTTGGCTGATCGCACAGGGCAATTCATACCCATTTTCAAAAGAAAAAATAAATAAAAAATGCGTTGCAGATTCCAGACACTGGATTAGAACTCAGGTCTCCAACATTCAAACCCCAAACACTTACCACTTGAGCCACTGGTGGCTGTGCTTATGAGAGTTGCTTTTGGGCGTATATATCTTACTTCTGCATGCCCCTGTGAGCACACTCATTTGCATTGTGAAACATGTTCACTGAAGAAAATGAGGATAGAACATCTGGCCTTCAGCTCCCCCAAATATCAGCTAACTGCTGTGGCCTAGAGGTTAAGTGCTTGTGTTACAGCGCGGGGGTCTGGGTTCGAGTCCTGCTTTCGGCACTTAAACGGAATAGTGGGATAATCTCCTTGTACAGTTGCTGTGCAAACATAGCAGAGAAGTGGGACTGAGGGAGTGCAGGCTAAAGGTGGGGCATGCTAAAGGGAGAGGTAGGGGTGGATGCACGAATCCCTGTGGAGAGGAGGCGGGGCTGGCTGAGTGGGGGTAGGTCTAGAAGGGCATGGCATAGGTTCCCTGGTAAAGGAAGGGAGGAAGAAAGCATAGAGGAAGTGCAGGATATAAAGGAGGAGGCAGGTTAGGCTAAAGGGTAGTGCCGGATGTGGAAAAAAATGTTGGCCCATTGTGGGGGGTCCATTCCATACTCCACTGGGCACCCTTTTACTCCCCTCCTCAATGGCCCCTTTCCCCACATTAGGACCCTCCTTTACACACAACCCCCTCCACTATTCAGGGCCCTATTCCCCCCCTCACACCGTACCCAGGGCCCACTTTATCCTACATCCCCATGCTTCTCTCGTCCTTCCCCCCTCTCACCCAGCCCCCTCCTCTTCTCCACAGGGACCCCTTCATCCAGCCCTACCTTCCCTTTTTGCCTGCCCCGCCTCCTCCTTTATTTACTCTGCACTTCCTCTCCCCCACCTCCACAGTCCTGCTTCTCTGCTTTCTTCCAACCTCCCTTTACCAGGGAACTCATTACATAACCACCAAACCTTTTAGAAGGACTCTGGGTCCCCTCAACTGATTACCCAACTATACCGTTTCTGTGCCGGACCCAGGCCCCCAGCGCTGTAACGCAAGCACTTAACCTCTAGGCCACTGCAGTTAGCTTGTGTTTGGTGGAGCGCCAGGGTGGGTGGGGGGGTCAGATGTTCTATCCTCCTTGGCTTCAGTGAACATGTTTCACAACTGAAATGGGTATGCTCACGGGGGCATGCAGGAGAAAGATATATATGCCCAAAAGCTAACCTCAAAAATACAGCCACCAGTGGCTCAGGTGCTAAGTGCTTGCTCTTAGAATGCTGGAGACCTGAGTTCTAATCCAATGTCTGCAATCTGCTGGGCATGTTTTTTTTTTAATTAAAAAAATATATTTTTTCATCGAAAATGGGTATGTATTGCCCTGCGCGATCAGCCAACAGCTAATGCCCCTTCAATACCTGCATTCCTACTAACAGTTGGGCCTTTGTTTTCTGCATTGTGGCCTAGGTAGCGCCCATGCAAAAGTTTGTCTCTCTGGCCCCAATTGACTGGAAAAAAACGAGGGGAAAAGGTGTAATCTACGGGTCATGGTTGATACAATAATTTCCCTGGGACTCAAACAGGACACCTTCTCAAGGTGCTGTGAGGTGACCACCAGCCCCTGCATAGCAAACAAACCTGTATCAGCATGTCACCAGCAACTGAATGTGTCGCCTGCAGGCTACACATAGGAGGCTGCAGTAGGTGATTTAACCCATTGGGCTGTCGACCCTCCTTCCTCTGAGAGCAGGAAAGTGAATTTCCATGTTGCCTTCCTTTGGCACATTAGATCTATCTTTCAACCCAATTCAGAGGATGTTTTGCTTCACAGAGAAATGATAATCATTGTGAGGTGTCAGCCACTAATAGCTAAGCAGGTCAGTTAAATCTTTGACTTTGTCATTGGGGTGTACTGATATGCGCAGGGCAGTCTTCTGTCCTGTGCTACTGTATGCTTTCGGATTGCTGCTTGTTCAAGATTCCTAAATGTAAACACTCTGCTCTCAAAAGTGAAAGATTTGAAAGACTCTTGATGCAACAAGCATTTCCCACTCTTTGCCCTGGGGGTGAGAGGGCTGCTTTCTGCCTTTAACACCCTCAATTTGGGAGTGGCTGGCTCCACCACTGAGAATGAGGGCCTAATCCTGGTCGGAAACGGACAGAGGTCTGCACCCTGCGTCCTCCACGCGTCCCTAACGCTCCCAAACGCTCCCACAGCCCTTTACGGGCACAGCCCTATGTCCGGTGCAGCCTCTATGGTGCAGCCACCCAGGTAGCTTAGGGTTAGGATATGTGCTCTTCAAGATAAGCCTGGCCAACCAGGCCCTGGAGAGTGTCACAGCATGCTCTGTAATTCCCTAGTGATGGTGGCCTTGGTGACGATGATTTTGCTGGAATACTGATGCCTTTTTTCCTCCCAGAAGCCCCAGAAGCCTAGTGAAATGAAGGGGTGTGCACCTCTCACTGGCCTCTGTTTACCCTCTGGCTAACTGAAAGGAGTTCTGGGCTCTCCAGGCAAATGTATCCATTTGGGAGAGAGCTAGAAATAAGAAGGCTCTTTCTGCAGGCTCGGTGGGGAAGAGTCAGAGAGCTACATGCCTGAGGAATCTTTCCTCCTCCTTCGCTCATTGTGTTCCCTAACTTCTAGTTCTCTGCCAGGCCAGGCCCTGTTTCTTTTACTGCCAACCCCCCTGACCCCTCGTCTTCCACCTACTTCCTGCTCTATTATGCCTTCTCCTTTTTTGCTCTCTTCTATGGCCCATTGAAAAGGAATGCAGGCCTAGCTAAGCCTCATGAAGGAAATCTACCAACAAAAGATGCATTCCTCGCTTATGGGAGGTGCTGTGAGATGAGCAAGAAGGGCTGAAGGGGTGATTGGGTTGTTGAGTCGGGAAGCACCAGAGGCGTAGCCAGGATTGTCTAGCAAATGGGACCTGATGCTAATGTAGTTGGGCCCACTGCACTGCCAAAAATATCTGTAAATACCCACACAGCGCTGCTGAGTGGGCATTTACAGATTTTGGGTGGGCCTTGCCCCTCAGGCCCTACCCTGCCTACGCCTCTGCTCTCTCCCCCAGGGCAAAGAGTGGGAAAGGCTCGCTACAGCAAGAGTCTTTCAAATCTTTCATTTTTGAGAGCAGAGTGTTTACATTTAAAAATCTTGACCAAGCAGCAATACCAAAGCATACAGTAGTAGAGGACAGAAGACTGCCCTGCACATATCAGTACACCCCAATGACAAAGGCAAAGATTTAACTGACCTGCTTAGCGATCAGTGGCTGACACCTCACAATGAGTATCATCTCTCTGTGAAGCAAAACATCCTCTGAATTGGGGTGAAAGATAGATCTAATGTGCCAAAGGAAGGCAACATGGAAATTCAGTGTTCTGCCCTCAGAGGAAGGAGGGTCGACAGCCCAATGGGTTAATGCACCTACTGCAGCCTCCTATGTGTAGCCTGCAGGCGACACATTCAGTTGCTGGTGAGATGCTGATAAGGTTTGCTTGCTATGCAGGGGCAGGGGGTCACCTCACAGCGCCTCGAGAAGGTGTCCTGTTTGAGTCCCTGTGCAAATATCTTCTCAACCATGACCCGTAGGTTACGCTTTTCCCCTCGTTTTTTCCAGTCAGTTGGGGCCAGAGAGACAAGCTTTTCTATGGGCGTTGCCAAGGCCAGAGTGCAGAAAACAAAGGCACAATTGTTAGTAGGAATGCAGGTATTGAAGGGACATTAGCTGTTGGCTGATCGCACAGGGCAATTCATACCCATTTTCAAAAGAAAAAATAAATAAAAAATGCGTTGCAGATTCCAGACACTGGATTAGAACTCAGGTCTCCAACATTCAAACCCCAAACACTTACCACTTGAGCCACTGGTGGCTGTGCTTATGAGAGTTGCTTTTGGGCGTATATATCTTACTTCTGCATGCCCCTGTGAGCACACTCATTTGCATTGTGAAACATGTTCACTGAAGAAAATGAGGATAGAACATCTGGCCTTCAGCTCCCCCAAATATCAGCTAACTGCTGTGGCCTAGAGGTTAAGTGCTTGTGTTACAGCGCGGGGGTCTGGGTTCGAGTCCTGCTTTCGGCACTTAAACGGAATAGTGGGATAATCTCCTTGTACAGTTGCTGTGCAAACATAGCAGAGAAGTGGGACTGAGGGAGTGCAGGCTAAAGGTGGGGCATGCTAAAGGGAGAGGTAGGGGTGGATGCACGAATCCCTGTGGAGAGGAGGCGGGGCTGGCTGAGTGGGGGTAGGTCTAGAAGGGCATGGCATAGGTTCCCTGGTAAAGGAAGGGAGGAAGAAAGCATAGAGGAAGTGCAGGATATAAAGGAGGAGGCAGGTTAGGCTAAAGGGTAGTGCCGGATGTGGAAAAAAATGTTGGCCCATTGTGGGGGGTCCATTCCATACTCCACTGGGCACCCTTTTACTCCCCTCCTCAATGGCCCCTTTCCCCACATTAGGACCCTCCTTTACACACAACCCCCTCCACTATTCAGGGCCCTATTCCCCCCCTCACACCGTACCCAGGGCCCACTTTATCCTACATCCCCATGCTTCTCTCGTCCTTCCCCCCTCTCACCCAGCCCCCTCCTCTTCTCCACAGGGACCCCTTCATCCAGCCCTACCTTCCCTTTTTGCCTGACCCGCCTCCTCCTTTATTTACTCTGCACTTCCTCTCCCCCACCTCCACAGTCCTGCTTCTCTGCTTTCTTCCAACCTCCCTTTACCAGGGAACTCATTACATAACCACCAAACCTTTTAGAAGGACTCTGGGTCCCCTCAACTGATTACCCAACTATACCGTTTCTGTGCCGAAAGCAGGACTCGGACCCAGGCCCCCAGCGCTGTAACGCAAGCACTTAACCTCTAGGCCACTGCAGTTAGCTTGTGTTTGGTGGAGCGCCAGGGTGGGTGGGGGGGTCAGATGTTCTATCCTCCTTGGCTTCAGTGAACATGTTTCACAACTGAAATGGGTATGCTCACGGGGGCATGCAGGAGAAAGATATATATGCCCAAAAGCTAACCTCAAAAATACAGCCACCAGTGGCTCAGGTGCTAAGTGCTTGCTCTTAGAATGCTGGAGACCTGAGTTCTAATCCAATGTCTGCAATCTGCTGGGCATGTTTTTTTTTTAATTAAAAAAATATATTTTTTCATTGAAAATGGGTATGTATTGCCCTGCGCGATCAGCCAACAGCTAATGCCCCTTCAATACCTGCATTCCTACTAACAGTTGGGCCTTTGTTTTCTGCATTGTGGCCTAGGTAGCGCCCATGCAAAAGTTTGTCTCTCTGGCCCCAATTGACTGGAAAAAAACGAGGGGAAAAGGTGCAATCTACGGGTCATGGTTGATACAATAATTTCCCTGGGACTCAAACAGGACACCTTCTCAAGGTGCTGTGAGGTGACCACCAGCCCCTGCATAGCAAACAAACCTGTATCAGCATGTCACCAGCAACTGAATGTGTCGCCTGCAGGCTACACATAGGAGGCTGCAGTAGGTGATTTAACCCATTGGGCTGTCGACCCTCCTTCCTCTGAGAGCAGGAAAGTGAATTTCCATGTTGCCTTCCTTTGGCACATTAGATCTATCTTTCAACCCAATTCAGAGGATGTTTTGCTTCACAGAGAAATGATAATCATTGTGAGGTGTCAGCCACTAATAGCTAAGCAGGTCAGTTAAATCTTTGACTTTGTCATTGGGGTGTACTGATATGCGCAGGGCAGTCTTCTGTACTGTGCTACTGTATGCTTTCGTATTGCTGCTTGTTCAAGATTCCTAAATGTAAACACTCTGCTCTCAAAAGTGAAAGATTTGAAAGACTCTTGATGCAACAAGCATTTCCCACTCTTTGCCCTGGGGGTGAGAGGGCTGCTTTCTGCCTTTAACACCCTCAATTTGGGAGTGGCTGGCTCCACCACTGAGAATGAGGGCCTAATCCTGGTCGGAAACGGACAGAGGTCTGCGCCCTGCGTCCTCCACGCGTCCCTAACGCTCCCAAACGCGACCACAGCCCTTTACGGGCACAGCCCTATGTCCGGTGCAGCTTCTATGGTGCAGCCACCCAGGTAGCTTAGGGTTAGGATATGTGCTCTTCAAGATAAGCCTGGCCAACCAGGCCCTGGAGAGTGTCACAGCATGCTCTGTAATTCTCTAGTGATGGTGGCCTTGGTGACGATGATTTTGCTGGAATACTGATGCCTTTTTTCCTCCCAGAAGCCCCAGAAGCCTAGTGAAATGAAGGGGTGTGCACCTCTCACTGGCCTCTGTTTACCCTCTGGCTAACTGAAAGGAGTTCTGGGCTCTCCAGGCAAATGTATCCATTTGGGAGAGAGCTAGAAATAAGAAGGCTCTTTCTGCAGGCTCGGTGGGGAAGAGTCAGAGAGCTACATGCCTGAGGAATCTTTCCTCCTCCTTCGCTCATTGTGTTCCCTAACTTCTAGTTCTCTGCCAGGCCCTGTTTCTTTTACTGCCAACCCCCCTGACCCCTCGTCTTCCACCTACTTCCTGCTCTATTATGCCTTCTCCTTTTTTGCTCTCTTCTATGGCCCATTGAAAAGGAATGCAGGCCTAGCTAAGCCTCATGAAGGAAATCTACCAACAAAAGATGCATTCCTCGCTTATGGGAGGTGCTGTGAGATGAGCAAGAAGGGCTGAAGGGGTGATTGGGTTGTTGAGTCGGGAAGCACCAGAGGCGTAGCCAGGATTGTCTAGCAAATGGGACCTGATGCTAATGTAGTTGGGCCCACTGCACTGCCAAAAATATCTGTAAATACCCACACAGCGCTGCTGAGTGGGCATTTACAGATTTTGGGTGGGCCTTGCCCCTCAGGCCCTACCCTGCCTACGCCTCTGCTCTCACCCCCAGGGCAAAGAGTGGGAAAGGCTTGCTACAGCAAGAGTCTTTCAAATCTTTCATTTTTGAGAGCAGAGTGTTTACATTTAAAAATCTTGACCAAGCAGCAATACCAAAGCATACAGTAGTAGAGGACAGAAGACTGCCCTGCACATATCAGTACACCCCAATGACAAAGGCAAAGATTTAACTGACCTGCTTAGCGATCAGTGGCTGACACCTCACAATGAGTATCATCTCTCTGTGAAGCAAAACATCCTCTGAATTGGGGTGAAAGATAGATCTAATGTGCCAAAGGAAGGCAACATGGAAATTCAGTGTTCTGCCCTCAGAGGAAGGAGGGTCGACAGCCCAATGGGTTAATGCACCTACTGCAGCCTCCTATGTGTAGCCTGCAGGCGACACATTCAGTTGCTGGTGAGATGCTGATAAGGTTTGCTTGCTATGCAGGGGCAGGGGGTCACCTCACAGCGCCTCGAGAAGGTGTCCTGTTTGAGTCCCTGTGCAAATATCTTCTCAACCATGACCCGTAGGTTACGCTTTTCCCCTCGTTTTTTCCAGTCAGTTGGGGCCAGAGAGACAAGCTTTTCTATGGGCGTTGCCAAGGCCAGAGTGCAGAAAACAAAGGCACAATTGTTAGTAGGAATGCAGGTATTGAAGGGACATTAGCTGTTGGCTGATCGCACAGGGCAATTCATACCCATTTTCAAAAGAAAAAATAAATAAAAAATGCCTTGCAGATTCCAGACACTGGATTAGAACTCAGGTCTCCAACATTCAAACCCCAAACACTTACCACTTGAGCCACTGGTGGCTGTGCTTATGAGAGTTGCTTTTGGGCGTATATATCTTACTTCTGCATGCCCCTGTGAGCACACTCATTTGCATTGTGAAACATATTCACTGAAGAAAATGAGGATAGAACATCTGGCCTTCAGCTCCCCCAAATATCAGCTAACTGCTGTGGCCTAGAGGTTAAGTGCTTGTGTTACAGCGCTGGGGGTCTGGGTTCGAGTCCTGCTTTCGGCACTTAAACGGAATAGTGGGATAATCTCCTTGTACAGTTGCTGTGCAAACATAGCAGAGAAGTGGGACTGAGGGAGTGCAGGCTAAAGGTGGGGCGTGCTAAAGGGAGAGGTAGGGGTGGATGCACGAATCCCTCTGGAGAGGAGGCGGGGCTGGCTGAGTGGGGGTAGGTCTAGAAGGGCATGGCGTAGGTTCCCTGGTAAAGGAAGGGAGGAAGAAAGCATAGAGGAAGTGCAGGATATAAAGGAGGAGGCAGGTTAGGCTAAAGGGTAGTGCCGGATGTGGAAAAAAATGTTGGCCCATTGTGGGGGGTCCATTCCATACTCCACTGGGCACCCTTTTACTCCCCTCCTCAATGGCCCCTTTCCCCACATTAGGACCCTCCTTTACACACAACCCCCTCCACTATTCAGGGCCCTATTCCCCCCCCTCACACCGTACCCAGGGCCCACTTTATCCTACATCCCCATGCTTCTCTCGTCCTTCCCCCCTCTCACCCAGCCCCCTCCTCTTCTCCACAGGGACCCCTTCATCCAGCCCTACCTTCCCTTTTTGCCTGCCCCGCCTCCTCCTTTATTTACTCTGCACTTCCTCTCCCCCACCTCCACAGTCCTGCTTCTCTGCTTTCTTCCAACCTCCCTTTACCAGGGAACTCATTACATAACCACCAAACCTTTTAGAAGGACTCTGGGTCCCCTCAACTGATTACCCAACTATACCGTTTCTGTGCCGGACCCAGGCCCCCAGCGCTGTAACGCAAGCACTTAACCTCTAGGCCACTGCAGTTAGCTTGTGTTTGGTGGAGCGCCAGGGTGGGTGGGGGGGTCAGATGTTCTATCCTCCTTGGCTTCAGTGAACATGTTTCACAACTGAAATGGGTATGCTCACGGGGGCATGCAGGAGAAAGATATATATGCCCAAAAGCTAACCTCAAAAATACAGCCACCAGTGGCTCAGGTGCTAAGTGCTTGCTCTTAGAATGCTGGAGACCTGAGTTCTAATCCAATGTCTGCAATCTGCTGGGCATGTTTTTTTTTTAATTAAAAAAATATATTTTTTCATTGAAAATGGGTATGTATTGCCCTGCGCGATCAGCCAACAGCTAATGCCCCTTCAATACCTGCATTCCTACTAACAGTTGGGCCTTTGTTTTCTGCATTGTGGCCTAGGTAGCGCCCATGCAAAAGTTTGTCTCTCTGGCCCCAATTGACTGGAAAAAAACGAGGGGAAAAGGTGCAATCTACGGGTCATGGTTGATACAATAATTTCCCTGGGACTCAAACAGGACACCTTCTCAAGGTGCTGTGAGGTGACCACCAGCCCCTGCATAGCAAACAAACCTGTATCAGCATGTCACCAGCAACTGAATGTGTCGCCTGCAGGCTACACATAGGAGGCTGCAGTAGGTGATTTAACCCATTGGGCTGTCGACCCTCCTTCCTCTGAGAGCAGGAAAGTGAATTTCCATGTTGCCTTCCTTTGGCACATTAGATCTATCTTTCAACCCAATTCAGAGGATGTTTTGCTTCACAGAGAAATGATAATCATTGTGAGGTGTCAGCCACTAATAGCTAAGCAGGTCAGTTAAATCTTTGACTTTGTCATTGGGGTGTACTGATATGCGCAGGGCAGTCTTCTGTCCTGTGCTACTGTATGCTTTCGTATTGCTGCTTGTTCAAGATTCCTAAATGTAAACACTCTGCTCTCAAAAGTGAAAGATTTGAAAGACTCTTGATGCAACAAGCATTTCCCACTCTTTGCCCTGGGGGTGAGAGGGCTGCTTTCTGCCTTTAACACCCTCAATTTGGGAGTGGCTGGCTCCACCACTGAGAATGAGGGCCTAATCCTGGTCGGAAACGGACAGAGGTCTGCGCCCTGCGTCCTCCACGCGTCCCTAACGCTCCCAAACGCGACCACAGCCCTTTACGGGCACAGCCCTATGTCCGGTGCAGCCTCTATGGTGCAGCCACCCAGGTAGCTTAGGGTTAGGATATGTGCTCTTCAAGATAAGCCTGGCCAACCAGGCCCTGGAGAGTGTCACAGCATGCTCTGTAATTCCCTAGTGATGGTGGCCTTGGTGACAATGATTTTGCTGGAATACTGATGCCTTTTTTCCTCCCAGAAGCCCCAGAAGCCTAGTGAAATGAAGGGGTGTGCGCCTCTCACTGGCCTCTGTTTACCCTCTGGCTAACTGAAAGGAGTTCTGGGCTCTCCAGGCAAATGTATCCATTTGGGAGAGAGCTAGAAATAAGAAGGCTCTTTCTGCAGGCTCGGTGGGGAAGAGTCAGAGAGCTACATGCCTGAGGAATCTTTCCTCCTCCTTCGCTCATTGTGTTCCCTAACTTCTAGTTCTCTGCCAGGCCAGGCCCTGTTTCTTTTACTGCCAACCCCCCTGACCCCTCGTCTTCCACCTACTTCCTGCTCTATTATGCCTTCTCCTTTTTTGCTCTCTTCTATGGCCCATTGAAAAGGAATGCAGGCCTAGCTAAGCCTCATGAAGGAAATCTACCAACAAAAGATGCATTCCTCGCTTATGGGAGGTGCTGTGAGATGAGCAAGAAGGGCTGAAGGGGTGATTGGGTTGTTGAGTCGGGAAGCACCAGAGGCGTAGCCAGGATTGTCTAGCAAATGGGACCTGATGCTAATGTAGTTGGGCCCACTGCACTGCCAAAAATATCTGTAAATACCCACACAGCGCTGCTGAGTGGGCATTTACAGATTTTGGGTGGGCCTTGCCCCTCAGGCCCTACCCTGCCTACGCCTCTGCTCTCTCCCCCAGGGCAAAGAGTGGGAAAGGCTCGCTACAGCAAGAGTCTTTCAAATCTTTCATTTTTGAGAGCAGAGTGTTTACATTTAAAAATCTTGACCAAGCAGCAATACCAAAGCATACAGTAGTAAAGGACAGAAGACTGCCCTGCACATATCAGTACACCCCAATGACAAAGGCAAAGATTTAACTGACCTGCTTAGCGATCAGTGGCTGACACCTCACAATGAGTATCATCTCTCTGTGAAGCAAAACATCCTCTGAATTGGGGTGAAAGATAGATCTAATGTGCCAAAGGAAGGCAACATGGAAATTCAGTGTTCTGCCCTCAGAGGAAGGAGGGTCGACAGCCCAATGGGTTAATGCACCTACTGCAGCCTCCTATGTGTAGCCTGCAGGCGACACATTCAGTTGCTGGTGAGATGCTGATAAGGTTTGCTTGCTATGCAGGGGCAGGGGGTCACCTCACAGCGCCTCGAGAAGGTGTCCTGTTTGAGTCCCTGTGCAAATATCTTCTCAACCATGACCCGTAGGTTACGCTTTTCCCCTCGTTTTTTCCAGTCAGTTGGGGCCAGAGAGACAAGCTTTTCTATGGGCGTTGCCAAGGCCAGAGTGCAGAAAACAAAGGCACAATTGTTAGTAGGAATGCAGGTATTGAAGGGACATTAGCTGTTGGCTGATCGCACAGGGCAATTCATACCCATTTTCAAAAGAAAAAATAAATAAAAAATGCGTTGCAGATTCCAGACACTGGATTAGAACTCAGGTCTCCAACATTCAAACCCCAAACACTTACCACTTGAGCCACTGGTGGCTGTGCTTATGAGAGTTGCTTTTGGGCGTATATATCTTACTTCTGCATGCCCCTGTGAGCACACTCATTTGCATTGTGAAACATGTTCACTGAAGAAAATGAGGATAGAACATCTGGCCTTCAGCTCCCCCAAATATCAGCTAACTGCTGTGGCCTAGAGGTTAAGTGCTTGTGTTACAGCGCTGGGGGTCTGGGTTCGAGTCCTGCTTTCGGCACTTAAACGGAATAGTGGGATAATCTCCTTGTCCAGCTGCTGTGCAAACATAGCAGAGAAGTGGGACTGAGGGAGTGCAGGCTAAAGGTGGGGCATGCTAAAGGGAGAGGTAGGGGTGGATGCACGAATCCCTGTGGAGAGGAGGCGGGGCTGGCTGAGTGGGGGTAGGTCTAGAAGGGCATGGCGTAGGTTCCCTGGTAAAGGAAGGGAGGAAGAAAGCATAGAGGAAGTGCAGGATATAAAGGAGGAGGCAGGTTAGGCTAAAGGGTAGTGCCGGATGTGGAAAAAAATGTTGGCCCATTGTGGGGGGTCCATTCCATACTCCACTGGGCACCCTTTTACTCCCCTCCTCAATGGCCCCTTTCCCCACATTAGGACCCTCCTTTACACACAACCCCCTCCACTATTCAGGGCCCTATTCCCCCCCTCACACCGTACCCAGGGCCCACTTTATCCTACATCCCCATGCTTCTCTCGTCCTTCCCCCCTCTCACCCAGCCCCCTCCTCTTCTCCACAGGGACCCCTTCATCCAGCCCTACCTTCCCTTTTTGCCTGACCCGCCTCCTCCTTTATTTACTCTGCACTTCCTCTCCCCCACCTCCACAGTCCTGCTTCTCTGCTTTCTTCCGACCTCCCTTTACCAGGGAACTCATTACATAACCACCAAACCTTTTAGAAGGACTCTGGGTCCCCTCAACTGATTACCCAACTATACCGTTTCTGTGCCGAAAGCAGGACTCGGACCCAGGCCCCCAGCGCTGTAACGCAAGCACTTAACCTCTAGGCCACTGCAGTTAGCTTGTGTTTGGTGGAGCGCCAGGGTGGGTGGGGGGGTCAGATGTTCTATCCTCCTTGGCTTCAGTGAACATGTTTCACAACTGAAATGGGTATGCTCACGGGGGCATGCAGGAGAAAGATATATATGCCCAAAAGCTAACCTCAAAAATACAGCCACCAGTGGCTCAGGTGCTAAGTGCTTGCTCTTAGAATGCTGGAGACCTGAGTTCTAATCCAATGTCTGCAATCTGCTGGGCATGTTTTTTTTTTAATTAAAAAAATATATTTTTTCATTGAAAATGGGTATGTATTGCCCTGTGGGACTGAGGGAGTGCAGGCTAAAGGTGGGGCATGCTAAAGGGAGAGGTAGGGGTGGATGCACGAATCCCTGTGGAGAGGAGGCGGGGCTGGCTGAGTGGGGGTAGGTCTAGAAGGGCATGGCGTAGGTTCCCTGGTAAAGGAAGGGAGGAAGAAAGCATAGAGGAAGTGCAGGATATAAAGGAGGAGGCAGGTTAGGCTAAAGGGTAGTGCCGGATGTGGAAAAAAATGTTGGCCCATTGTGGGGGGTCCATTCCATACTCCACTGGGCACCCTTTTACTCCCCTCCTCAATGGCCCCTTTCCCCACATTAGGACCCTCCTTTACACACAACCCCCTCCACTATTCAGGGCCCTATTCCCCCCCTCACACCGTACCCAGGGCCCACTTTATCCTACATCCCCATGCTTCTCTCGTCCTTCCCCCCTCTCACCCAGCCCCCTCCTCTTCTCCACAGGGACCCCTTCATCCAGCCCTACCTTCCCTTTTTGCCTGCCCCGCCTCCTCCTTTATTTACTCTGCACTTCCTCTCCCCCACCTCCACAGTCCTGCTTCTCTGCTTTCTTCCAACCTCCCTTTACCAGGGAACTCATTACATAACCACCAAACCTTTTAGAAGGACTCTGGGTCCCCTCAACTGATTACCCAACTATACCGTTTCTGTGCCGGACCCAGGCCCCCAGCGCTGTAACGCAAGCACTCAACCTCTAGGCCACTGCAGTTAGCTTGTGTTTGGTGGAGCGCCAGGGTGGGTGGGGGGGTCAGATGTTCTATCCTCCTTGGCTTCAGTGAACATGTTTCACAACTGAAATGGGTATGCTCACGGGGGCATGCAGGAGAAAGATATATATGCCCAAAAGCTAACCTCAAAAATACCGCCACCAGTGGCTCAGGTGCTAAGTGCTTGCTCTTAGAATGCTGGAGACCTGAGTTCTAATCCAATGTCTGCAATCTGCTGGGCATGTTTTTTTTTTAATTAAAAAAATATATTTTTTCATTGAAAATGGGTATGTATTGCCCTGCGCGATCAGCCAACAGCTAATGCCCCTTCAATACCTGCATTCCTACTAACAGTTGGGCCTTTGTTTTCTGCATTGTGGCCTAGGTAGCGCCCATGCAAAAGTTTGTCTCTCTGGCCCCAATTGACTGGAAAAAAACGAGGGGAAAAGGTGTAATCTACGGGTCATGGTTGATACAATAATTTCCCTGGGACTCAAACAGGACACCTTCTCAAGGTGCTGTGAGGTGACCACCAGCCCCTGCATAGCAAACAAACCTGTATCAGCATGTCACCAGCAACTGAATGTGTCGCCTGCAGGCTACACATAGGAGGCTGCAGTAGGTGATTTAACCCATTGGGCTGTCGACCCTCCTTCCTCTGAGAGCAGGAAAGTGAATTTCCATGTTGCCTTCCTTTGGCACATTAGATCTATCTTTCAACCCAATTCAGAGGATGTTTTGCTTCACAGAGAAATGATAATCATTGTGAGGTGTCAGCCAATAATAGCTAAGCAGGTCAGTTAAATCTTTGACTTTGTCATTGGGGTGTACTGATATGCGCAGGGCAGTCTTCTGTCCTGTGCTACTGTATGCTTTCGTATTGCTGCTTGTTCAAGATTCCTAAATGTAAACACTCTGCTCTCAAAAGTGAAAGATTCGAAAGACTCTTGATGCAACAAGCATTTCCCACTCTTTGCCCTGGGGGTGAGAGGGCTGCTTTCTGCCTTTAACACCCTCAATTTGGGAGTGGCTGGCTCCACCACTGAGAATGAGGGCCTAATCCTGGTCGGAAACGGACAGAGGTCTGCGCCCTGCGTCCTCCACGCGCCCCTAACGCTCCCAAACGCGACCACAGCCCTTTACGGGCACAGCCCTATGTCCGGTGCAGCCTCTATGGTGCAGCCACCCAGGTAGCTTAGGGTTAGGATATGTGCTCTTCAAGATAAGCCTGGCCAACCAGGCCCTGGAGAGTGTCACAGCATGCTCTGTAATTCCCTAGTGATGGTGGCCTTGGTGACGATGATTTTGCTGGAATACTGATGCCTTTTTTCCTCCCAGAAGCCCCAGAAGCCTAGTGAAATGAAGGGGTGTGCACCTCTCACTGGCCTCTGTTTACCCTCTGGCTAACTGAAAGGAGTTCTGGGCTCTCCAGGCAAATGTATCCATTTGGGAGAGAGCTAGAAATAAGAAGGCTCTTTCTGCAGGCTCGGTGGGGAAGAGTCAGAGAGCTACATGCCTGAGGAATCTTTCCTCCTCCTTCGCTCATTGTGTTCCCTAACTTCTAATTCTCTGCCAGGCCAGGCCCTGTTTCTTTTACTGCCAACCCCCCTGACCCCTCGTCTTCCACCTACTTCCTGCTCTATTATGCCTTCTCCTTTTTTGCTCTCTTCTATGGCCCATTGAAAAGGAATGCAGGCCTAGCTAAGCCTCATGAAGGAAATCTACCAACAAAAGATGCATTCCTCGCTTATGGGAGGTGCTGTGAGATGAGCAAGAAGGGCTGAAGGGGTGATTGGGTTGTTGAGTCGGGAAGCACCAGAGGCGTAGCCAGGATTGTC
Source organism: Ambystoma mexicanum (assembly GCF_040938575.1). NCBI lineage: Eukaryota > Metazoa > Chordata > Amphibia > Caudata > Ambystomatidae > Ambystoma > Ambystoma mexicanum. Next base: position 662,567,028 of record NC_090923.1, on the reverse strand, counting down.
TAGCAAATGGGACCTGATGCTAATGTAGTTGGGCCCACTGCACTGCCAAAAATATCTGTAAATACCCACACAGCGCTGCTGAGTGGGCATTTACAGATTTTGGGTGGGCCTTGCCCCTCAGGCCCTACCCTGTCTACGCCTCTGCTCTCTCCCCCAGGGCAAAGAGTGGGAAAGGCTCGCTACAGCAAGAGTCTTTCAAATCTTTCATTTTTGAGAGCAGAGTGTTTACATTTAAAAATCTTGACCAAGCAGCAATACCAAAGCATACAGTAGTAGAGGACAGAAGACTGCCCTGCACATATCAGTACACCCCAATGACAAAGGCAAAGATTTAACTGACCTGCTTAGCGATCAGTGGCTGACACCTCACAATGAGTATCATCTCTCTGTGAAGCAAAACATCCTCTGAATTGGGGTGAAAGATAGATCTAATGTGCCAAAGGAAGGCAACATGGAAATTCAGTGTTCTGCCCTCAGAGGAAGGAGGGTCGACAGCCCAATGGGTTAATGCACCTACTGCAGCCTCCTATGTGTAGCCTGCAGGCGACACATTCAGTTGCTGGTGAGATGCTGATAAGGTTTGCTTGCTATGCAGGGGCAGGGGGTCACCTCACAGCGCCTCGAGAAGGTGTCCTGTTTGAGTCCCTGTGCAAATATCTTCTCAACCATGACCCGTAGGTTACGCTTTTCCCCTCGTTTTTTCCAGTCAGTTGGGGCCAGAGAGACAAGCTTTTCTATGGGCGTTGCCAAGGCCAGAGTGCAGAAAACAAAGGCACAATTGTTAGTAGGAATGCAGGTATTGAAGGGACATTAGCTGTTGGCTGATCGCACAGGGCAATTCATACCCATTTTCAAAAGAAAAAATAAATAAAAAATGTGTTGCAGATTCCAGACACTGGATTAGAACTCAGGTCTCCAACATTCAAACCCCAAACACTTACCTCTTGAGCCACTGGTGGCTGTGCTTATGAGAGTTGCTTTTGGGCGTATATATCTTACTTCTGCATGCCCCTGTGAGCACACTCATTTGCATTGTGAAACATGTTCACTGAAGAAAATGAGGATAGAACATCTGGCCTTCAGCTCCCCCAAATATCAGCTAACTGCTGTGGCCTAGAGGTTAAGTGCTTGTGTTACAGCGCGGGGGTCTGGGTTCGAGTCCTGCTTTCGGCACTTAAACGGAATAGTGGGATAATCTCCTTGTACAGTTGCTGTGCAAACATAGCAGAGAAGTGGGACTGAGGGAGTGCAGGCTAAAGGTGGGGCATGCTAAAGGGAGAGGTAGGGGTGGATGCACGAATCCCTGTGGAGAGGAGGCGGGGCTGGCTGAGTGGGGGTAGGTCTAGAAGGGCATGGCATAGGTTCCCTGGTAAAGGAAGGGAGGAAGAAAGCATAGAGGAAGTGCAGGATATAAAGGAGGAGGCAGGTTAGGCTAAAGGGTAGTGCCGGATGTGGAAAAAAATGTTGGCCCATTGTGGGGGGTCCATTCCATACTCCACTGGGCACCCTTTTACTCCCCTCCTCAATGGCCCCTTTCCCCACATTAGGACCCTCCTTTACACACAACCCCCTCCACTATTCAGGGCCCTATTCCCCCCCTCACACCGTACCCAGGGCCCACTTTATCCTACATCCCCATGCTTCTCTCGTCCTTCCCCCCTCTCACCCAGCCCCCTCCTCTTCTCCACAGGGACCCCTTCATCCAGCCCTACCTTCCCTTTTTGCCTGCCCCGCCTCCTCCTTTATTTACTCTGCACTTCCTCTCCCCCACCTCCACAGTCCTGCTTCTCTGCTTTCTTCCAACCTCCCTTTACCAGGGAACTCATTACATAACCACCAAACCTTTTAGAAGGACTCTGGGTCCCCTCAACTGATTACCCAACTATACCGTTTCTGTGCCGAAAGCAGGACTCGGACCCAGGCCCCCAGCGCTGTAACGCAAGCACTTAACCTCTAGGCCACTGCAGTTAGCTTGTGTTTGGTGGAGCGCCAGGGTGGGTGGGGGGGTCAGATGTTCTATCCTCCTTGGCTTCAGTGAACATGTTTCACAACTGAAATGGGTATGCTCACGGGGGCATGCAGGAGAAAGATATATATGCCCAAAAGCTAACCTCAAAAATACAGCCACCAGTGGCTCAGGTGCTAAGTGCTTGCTCTTAGAATGCTGGAGACCTGAGTTCTAATCCAATGTCTGCAATCTGCTGGGCATGTTTTTTTTTTAATTAAAAAAATATATTTTTTCATTGAAAATGGGTATGTATTGCCCTGCGCGATCAGCCAACAGCTAATGCCCCTTCAATACCTGCATTCCTACTAACAGTTGGGCCTTTGTTTTCTGCATTGTGGCCTAGGTAGCGCCCATGCAAAAGTTTGTCTCTCTGGCCCCAATTGACTGGAAAAAAACGAGGGGAAAAGGTGTAATCTACGGGTCATGGTTGATACAATAATTTCCCTGGGACTCAAACAGGACACCTTCTCAAGGTGCTGTGAGGTGACCACCAGCCCCTGCATAGCAAACAAACCTGTATCAGCATGTCACCAGCAACTGAATGTGTCGCCTGCAGGCTACACATAGGAGGCTGCAGTAGGTGATTTAACCCATTGGGCTGTCGACCCTCCTTCCTCTGAGAGCAGGAAAGTGAATTTCCATGTTGCCTTCCTTTGGCACATTAGATCTATCTTTCAACCCAATTCAGAGGATGTTTTGCTTCACAGAGAAATGATAATCATTGTGAGGTGTCAGCCACTAATAGCTAAGCAGGTCAGTTAAATCTTTGACTTTGTCATTGGGGTGTACTGATATGCGCAGGGCAGTCTTCTGTCCTGTGCTACTGTATGCTTTCGTATTGCTGCTTGTTCAAGATTCCTAAATGTAAACACTCTGCTCTCAAAAGTGAAAGATTTGAAAGACTCTTGATGCAACAAGCATTTCCCACTCTTTGCCCTGGGGGTGAGAGGGCTGCTTTCTGCCTTTAACACCCTCAATTTGGGAGTGGCTGGCTCCACCACTGAGAATGAGGGCCTAATCCTGGTCGGAAACGGACAGAGGTCTGCGCCCTGCGTCCTCCACGCATCCCTAACGCTCCCAAACGCGACCACAGCCCTTTACGGGCACAGCCCTATGTCCGGTGCAGCCTCTATGGTGCAGCCACCCAGGTAGCTTAGGGTTAGGATATGTGCTCTTCAAGATAAGCCTGGCCAACCAGGCCCTGGAGAGTGTCACAGCATGCTCTGTAATTCCCTAGTGATGGTGGCCTTGGTGACGATGATTTTGCTGGAATACTGATGCCTTTTTTCCTCCCAGAAGCCCCAGAAGCCTAGTGAAATGAAGGGGTGTGCACCTCTCACTGGCCTCTGTTTACCCTCTGGCTAACTGAAAGGAGTTCTGGGCTCTCCAGGCAAATGTATCCATTTGGGAGAGAGCTAGAAATAAGAAGGCTCTTTCTGCAGGCTCGGTGGGGAAGAGTCAGAGAGCTACATGCCTGAGGAATCTTTCCTCCTCCTTCGCTCATTGTGTTCCCTAACTTCTAATTCTCTGCCAGGCCAGGCCCTGTTTCTTTTACTGCCAACCCCCCTGACCCCTCGTCTTCCACCTACTTCCTGCTCTATTATGCCTTCTCCTTTTTTGCTCTCTTCTATGGCCCATTGAAAAGGAATGCAGGCCTAGCTAAGCCTCATGAAGGAAATCTACCAACAAAAGATGCATTCCTCGCTTATGGGAGGTGCTGTGAGATGAGCAAGAAGGGCTGAAGGGGTGATTGGGTTGTTGAGTCGGGAAGCACCAGAGGCGTAGCCAGGATTGTCTAGCAAATGGGACCTGATGCTAATGTAGTTGGGCCCACTGCACTGCCAAAAATATCTGTAAATACCCACACAGCGCTGCTGAGTGGGCATTTACAGATTTTGGGTGGGCCTTGCCCCTCAGGCCCTACCCTGCCTACGCCTCTGCTCTCTCCCCCAGGGCAAAGAGTGGGAAAGGCTCGCTACAGCAAGAGTCTTTCAAATCTTTCATTTTTGAGAGCAGAGTGTTTACATTTAAAAATCTTGACCAAGCAGCAATACCAAAGCATACAGTAGTAGAGGACAGAAGACTGCCCTGCACATATCAGTACACCCCAATGACAAAGGCAAAGATTTAACTGACCTGCTTAGCGATCAGTGGCTGACACCTCACAATGAGTATCATCTCTCTGTGAAGCAAAACATCCTCTGAATTGGGGTGAAAGATAGATCTAATGTGCCAAAGGAAGGCAACATGGAAATTCAGTGTTCTGCCCTCAGAGGAAGGAGGGTCGACAGCCCAATGGGTTAATGCACCTACTGCAGCCTCCTATGTGTAGCCTGCAGGCGACACATTCAGTTGCTGGTGAGATGCTGATAAGGTTTGCTTGCTATGCAGGGGCAGGGGGTCACCTCACAGCGCCTCGAGAAGGTGTCCTGTTTGAGTCCCTGTGCAAATATCTTCTCAACCATGACCCGTAGGTTACGCTTTTCCCCTCGTTTTTTCCAGTCAGTTGGGGCCAGAGAGACAAGCTTTTCTATGGGCGTTGCCAAGGCCAGAGTGCAGAAAACAAAGGCACAATTGTTAGTAGGAATGCAGGTATTGAAGGGACATTAGCTGTTGGCTGATCGCACAGGGCAATTCATACCCATTTTCAAAAGAAAAAATAAATAAAAAATGCGTTGCAGATTCCAGACACTGGATTAGAACTCAGGTCTCCAACATTCAAACCCCAAACACTTACCTCTTGAGCCACTGGTGGCTGTGCTTATGAGAGTTGCTTTTGGGCGTATATATCTTACTTCTGCATGCCCCTGTGAGCACACTCATTTGCATTGTGAAACATGTTCACTGAAGAAAATGAGGATAGAACATCTGGCCTTCAGCTCCCCCAAATATCAGCTAACTGCTGTGGCCTAGAGGTTAAGTGCTTGTGTTACAGCGCGGGGGTCTGGGTTCGAGTCCTGCTTTCGGCACTTAAACGGAATAGTGGGATAATCTCCTTGTACAGTTGCTGTGCAAACATAGCAGAGAAGTGGGACTGAGGGAGTGCAGGCTAAAGGTGGGGCATGCTAAAGGGAGAGGTAGGGGTGGATGCACGAATCCCTGTGGAGAGGAGGCGGGGCTGGCTGAGTGGGGGTAGGTCTAGAAGGGCATGGCATAGGTTCCCTGGTAAAGGAAGGGAGGAAGAAAGCATAGAGGAAGTGCAGGATATAAAGGAGGAGGCAGGTTAGGCTAAAGGGTAGTGCCGGATGTGGAAAAAAATGTTGGCCCATTGTGGGGGGTCCATTCCATACTCCACTGGGCACCCTTTTACTCCCCTCCTCAATGGCCCCTTTCCCCACATTAGGACCCTCCTTTACACACAACCCCCTCCACTATTCAGGGCCCTATTCCCCCCCTCACACCGTACCCAGGGCCCACTTTATCCTACATCCCCATGCTTCTCTCGTCCTTCCCCCCTCTCACCCAGCCCCCTCCTCTTCTCCACAGGGACCCCTTCATCCAGCCCTACCTTCCCTTTTTGCCTGCCCCGCCTCCTCCTTTATTTACTCTGCACTTCCTCTCCCCCACCTCCACAGTCCTGCTTCTCTGCTTTCTTCCAACCTCCCTTTACCAGGGAACTCATTACATAACCACCAAACCTTTTAGAAGGACTCTGGGTCCCCTCAACTGATTACCCAACTATACCGTTTCTGTGCCGAAAGCAGGACTCGGACCCAGGCCCCCAGCGCTGTAACGCAAGCACTTAACCTCTAGGCCACTGCAGTTAGCTTGTGTTTGGTGGAGCGCCAGGGTGGGTGGGAGGGTCAGATGTTCTATCCTCCTTGGCTTCAGTGAACATGTTTCACAACTGAAATGGGTATGCTCACGGGGGCATGCAGGAGAAAGATATATATGCCCAAAAGCTAACATCAAAAATACAGCCACCAGTGGCTCAGGTGCTAAGTGCTTGCTCTTAGAATGCTGGAGACCTGAGTTCTAATCCAATGTCTGCAATCTGCTGGGCATGTTTTTTTTTTAATTAAAAAAATATATTTTTTCATTGAAAATGGGTATGTATTGCCCTGCGCGATCAGCCAACAGCTAATGCCCCTTCAATACCTGCATTCCTACTAACAGTTGGGCCTTTGTTTTCTGCATTGTGGCCTAGGTAGCGCCCATGCAAAAGTTTGTCTCTCTGGCCCCAATTGACTGGAAAAAAACGAGGGGAAAAGGTGTAATCTACGGGTCATGGTTGATACAATAATTTCCCTGGGACTCAAACAGGACACCTTCTCAAGGTGCTGTGAGGTGACCACCAGCCCCTGCATAGCAAACAAACCTGTATCAGCATGTCACCAGCAACTGAATGTGTCGCCTGCAGGCTACACATAGGAGGCTGCAGTAGGTGATTTAACCCATTGGGCTGTCGACCCTCCTTCCTCTGAGAGCAGGAAAGTGAATTTCCATGTTGCCTTCCTTTGGCACATTAGATCTATCTTTCAACCCAATTCAGAGGATGTTTTGCTTCACAGAGAAATGATAATCATTGTGAGGTGTCAGCCACTAATAGCTAAGCAGGTCAGTTAAATCTTTGACTTTGTCATTGGGGTGTACTGATATGCGCAGGGCAGTCTTCTGTCCTGTGCTACTGTATGCTTTCGTATTGCTGCTTGTTCAAGATTCCTAAATGTAAACACTCTGCTCTCAAAAGTGAAAGATTTGAAAGACTCTTGATGCAACAAGCATTTCCCACTCTTTGCCCTGGGGGTGAGAGGGCTGCTTTCTGCCTTTAACACCCTCAATTTGGGAGTGGCTGGCTCCACCACTGAGAATGAGGGCCTAATCCTGGTCGGAAACGGACAGAGGTCTGCGCCCTGCGTCCTCCACGCATCCCTAACGCTCCCAAACGCGACCACAGCCCTTTACGGGCACAGCCCTATGTCCGGTGCAGCCTCTATGGTGCAGCCACCCAGGTAGCTTAGGGTTAGGATATGTGCTCTTCAAGATAAGCCTGGCCAACCAGGCCCTGGAGAGTGTCACAGCATGCTCTGTAATTCCCTAGTGATGGTGGCCTTGGTGACGATGATTTTGCTGGAATACTGATGCCTTTTTTCCTCCCAGAAGCCCCAGAAGCCTAGTGAAATGAAGGGGTGTGCACCTCTCACTGGCCTCTGTTTACCCTCTGGCTAACTGAAAGGAGTTCTGGGCTCTCCAGGCAAATGTATCCATTTGGGAGAGAGCTAGAAATAAGAAGGCTCTTTCTGCAGGCTCGGTGGGGAAGAGTCAGAGAGCTACATGCCTGAGGAATCTTTCCTCCTCCTTCGCTCATTGTGTTCCCTAACTTCTAGTTCTCTGCCAGGCCAGGCCCTGTTTCTTTTACTGCCAACCCCCCTGACCCCTCGTCTTCCACCTACTTCCTGCTCTATTATGCCTTCTCCTTTTTTGCTCTCTTCTATGGCCCATTGAAAAGGAATGCAGGCCTAGCTAAGCCTCATGAAGGAAATCTACCAACAAAAGATGCATTCCTCGCTTATGGGAGGTGCTGTGAGATGAGCAAGAAGGGCTGAAGGGGTGATTGGGTTGTTGAGTCGGGAAGCACCAGAGGCGTAGCCAGGATTGTCTAGCAAATGGGACCTGATGCTAATGTAGTTGGGCCCACTGCACTGCCAAAAATATCTGTAAATACCCACACAGCGCTGCTGAGTGGGCATTTACAGATTTTGGGTGGGCCTTGCCCCTCAGGCCCTACCCTGCCTACGCCTCTGCTCTCTCCCCCAGGGCAAAGAGTGGGAAAGGCTCGCTACAGCAAGAGTCTTTCAAATCTTTCATTTTTGAGAGCAGAGTGTTTACATTTAAAAATCTTGACCAAGCAGCAATACCAAAGCATACAGTAGTAGAGGACAGAAGACTGCCCTGCACATATCAGTACACCCCAATGACAAAGGCAAAGATTTAACTGACCTGCTTAGCGATCAGTGGCTGACACCTCACAATGAGTATCATCTCTCTGTGAAGCAAAACATCCTCTGAATTGGAGTGAAAGATAGATCTAATGTGCCAAAGGAAGGCAACATGGAAATTCAGTGTTCTGCCCTCAGAGGAAGGAGGGTCGACAGCCCAATGGGTTAATGCACCTACTGCAGCCTCCTATGTGTAGCCTGCAGGCGACACATTCAGTTGCTGGTGAGATGCTGATAAGGTTTGCTTGCTATGCAGGGGCAGGGGGTCACCTCACAGCGCCTCGAGAAGGTGTCCTGTTTGAGTCCCTGTGCAAATATCTTCTCAACCATGACCCGTAGGTTACGCTTTTCCCCTCGTTTTTTCCAGTCAGTTGGGGCCAGAGAGACAAGCTTTTCTATGGGCGTTGCCAAGGCCAGAGTGCAGAAAACAAAGGCACAATTGTTAGTAGGAATGCAGGTATTGAAGGGACATTAGCTGTTGGCTGATCGCACAGGGCAATTTATACCCATTTTCAAAAGAAAAAATAAATAAAAAATGCGTTGCAGATTCCAGACACTGGATTAGAACTCAGGTCTCCAACATTCAAACCCCAAACACTTACCACTTGAGCCACTGGTGGCTGTGCTTATGAGAGTTGCTTTTGGGCGTATATATCTTACTTCTGCATGCCCCTGTGAGCACACTCATTTGCATTGTGAAACATGTTCACTGAAGAAAATGAGGATAGAACATCTGGCCTTCAGCTCCCCCAAATATCAGCTAACTGCTGTGGGCTAGAGGTTAAGTGCTTGTGTTACAGCGCTGGGGGTCTGGCTTCGAGTCCTGCTTTCGGCACTTAAACGGAATAGTGGGATAATCTCCTTGTACAGTTGCTGTGCAAACATAGCAGAGAAGTGGGACTGAGGGAGTGCAGGCTAAAGGTGGGGCATGCTAAAGGGAGAGGTAGGGGTGGATGCATGAATCCCTGTGGAGAGGAGGCGGGGCTGGCTGAGTGGGGGTAGGTCTAGAAGGGCATGGCGTAGGTTCCCTGGTAAAGGAAGGGAGGAAGAAAGCATAGAGGAAGTGCAGGATATAAAGGAGGAGGCAGGTTAGGCTAAAGGGTAGTGCCGGATGTGGAAAAAAATGTTGGCCCATTGTGGGGGGTCCATTCCATACTCCACTGGGCACCCTTTTACTCCCCTCCTCAATGGCCCCTTTCCCCACATTAGGACCCTCCTTTACACACAACCCCCTCCACTATTCAGGGCCCTATTCCCCCCCTCACACCGTACCCAGGGCCCACTTTATCCTACATCCCCATGCTTCTCTCGTCCTTCCCTCCTCTCACCCAGCCCCCTCCTCTTCTCCACAGGGACCCCTTCATCCAGCCCTACCTTCCCTTTTTGCCTGACCCGCCTCCTCCTTTATTTACTCTGCACTTCCTCTCCCCCACCTCCACAGTCCTGCTTCTCTGCTTTCTTCCAACCTCCCTTTACCAGGGAACTCATTACATAACCACCAAACCTTTTAGAAGGACTCTGGGTCCCCTCAACTGATTACCCAACTATACCGTTTCTGTGCCGAAAGCAGGACTCGGACCCAGGCCCCCAGCGCTGTAACGCAAGCACTTAACCTCTAGGCCACTGCAGTTAGCTTGTGTTTGGTGGAGCGCCAGGGTGGGTGGGGGGGTCAGATGTTCTATCCTCCTTGGCTTCAGTGAACATGTTTCACAACTGAAATGGGTATGCTCACGGGGGCATGCAGGAGAAAGATATATATGCCCAAAAGCTAACCTCAAAAATACAGCCACCAGTGGCTCAGGTGCTAAGTGCTTGCTCTTAGAATGCTGGAGACCTGAGTTCTAATCCAATGTCTGCAATCTGCTGGGCATGTTTTTTTTTTAATTAAAAAAATATATTTTTTCATTGAAAATGGGTATGTATTGCCCTGCGCGATCAGCCAACAGCTAATGCCCCTTCAATACCTGCATTCCTACTAACAGTTGGGCCTTTGTTTTCTGCATTGTGGCCTAGGTAGCGCCCATGCAAAAGTTTGTCTCTCTGGCCCCAATTGACTGGAAAAAAACGAGGGGAAAAGGTGCAATCTACGGGTCATGGTTGATACAATAATTTCCCTGGGACTCAAACAGGACACCTTCTCAAGGTGCTGTGAGGTGACCACCAGCCCCTGCATAGCAAACAAACCTGTATCAGCATGTCACCAGCAACTGAATGTGTCGCCTGCAGGCTACACATAGGAGGCTGCAGTAGGTGATTTAACCCATTGGGCTGTCGACCCTCCTTCCTCTGAGAGCAGGAAAGTGAATTTCCATGTTGCCTTCCTTTGGCACATTAGATCTATCTTTCAACCCAATTCAGAGGATGTTTTGCTTCACAGAGAAATGATAATCATTGTGAGGTGTCAGCCACTAATAGCTAAGCAGGTCAGTTAAATCTTTGACTTTGTCATTGGGGTGTACTGATATGCGCAGGGCAGTCTTCTGTCCTGTGCTACTGTATGCTTTCGTATTGCTGCTTGTTCAAGATTCCTAAATGTAAACACTCTGCTCTCAAAAGTGAAAGATTTGAAAGACTCTTGATGCAACAAGCATTTCCCACTCTTTGCCCTGGGGGTGAGAGGGCTGCTTTCTGCCTTTAACACCCTCAATTTGGGAGTGGCTGGCTCCACCACTGAGAATGAGGGCCTAATCCTGGTCGGAAACGGACAGAGGTCTGCGCCCTGCGTCCTCCACGCGTCCCTAACGCTCCCAAACGCGACCACAGCCCTTTACGGGCACAGCCCTATGTCCGGTGCAGCCTCTATGGTGCAGCCACCCAGGTAGCTTAGGGTTAGGATATGTGCTCTTCAAGATAAGCCTGGCCAACCAGGCCCTGGAGAGTGTCACAGCATGCTCTGTAATTCCCTAGTGATGGTGGCCTTGGTGACGATGATTTTGCTGGAATACTGATGCCTTTTTTCCTCCCAGAAGCCCCAGAAGCCTAGTGAAATGAAGGGGTGTGCACCTCTCACTGGCCTCTGTTTACCCTCTGGCTAACTGAAAGGAGTTCTGGGCTCTCCAGGCAAATGTATCCATTTGGGAGAGAGCTAGAAATAAGAAGGCTCTTTCTGCAGGCTCGGTGGGGAAGAGTCAGAGAGCTACATGCCTGAGGAATCTTTCCTCCTCCTTCGCTCATTGTGTTCCCTAACTTCTAGTTCTCTGCCAGGCCAGGCCCTGTTTCTTTTACTGCCAACCCCCCTGACCCCTCGTCTTCCACCTACTTCCTGCTCTATTATGCCTTCTCCTTTTTTGCTCTCTTCTATGGCCCATTGAAAAGGAATGCAGGCCTAGCTAAGCCTCATGAAGGAAATCTACCAACAAAAGATGCATTCCTCGCTTATGGGAGGTGCTGTGAGATGAGCAAGAAGGGCTGAAGGGGTGATTGGGTTGTTGAGTCGGGAAGCACCAGAGGCGTAGCCAGGATTGTCTAGCAAATGGGACCTGATGCTAATGTAGTTGGGCCCACTGCACTGCCAAAAATATCTGTAAATACCCACACAGCGCTGCTGAGTGGGCATTTACAGATTTTGGGTGGGCCTTGCCCCTCAGGCCCTACCCTGCCTACGCCTCTGCTCTCTCCCCCAGGGCAAAGAGTGGGAAAGGCTCGCTACAGCAAGAGTCTTTCAAATCTTTCATTTTTGAGAGCAGAGTGTTTACATTTAAAAATCTTGACCAAGCAGCAATACCAAAGCATACAGTAGTAGAGGACAGAAGACTGCCCTGCACATATCAGTACACCCCAATGACAAAGGCAAAGATTTAACTGACCTGCTTAGCGATCAGTGGCTGACACCTCACAATGAGTATCATCTCTCTGTGAAGCAAAACATCCTCTGAATTGGGGTGAAAGATAGATCTAATGTGCCAAAGGAAGGCAACATGGAAATTCAGTGTTCTGCCCTCAGAGGAAGGAGGGTCGACAGCCCAATGGGTTAATGCACCTACTGCAGCCTCCTATGTGTAGCCTGCAGGCGACACATTCAGTTGCTGGTGAGATGCTGATAAGGTTTGCTTGCTATGCAGGGGCAGGGGGTCACCTCACAGCGCCTCGAGAAGGTGTCCTGTTTGAGTCCCTGTGCAAATATCTTCTCAACCATGACCCGTAGGTTACGCTTTTCCCCTCGTTTTTTCCAGTCAGTTGGGGCCAGAGAGACAAGCTTTTCTATGGGCGTTGCCAAGGCCAGAGTGCAGAAAACAAAGTCACAATTGTTAGTAGGAATGCAGGTATTGAAGGGACATTAGCTGTTGGCTGATCGCACAGGGCAATTCATACCCATTTTCAAAAGAAAAAATAAATAAAAAATGCGTTGCAGATTCCAGACACTGGATTAGAACTCAGGTCTCCAACATTCAAACCCCAAACACTTACCACTTGAGCCACTGGTGGCTGTGCTTATGAGAGTTGCTTTTGGGCGTATATATCTTACTTCTGCATGCCCCTGTGAGCACACTCATTTGCATTGTGAAACATGTTCACTGAAGAAAATGAGGATAGAACATCTGGCCTTCAGCTCCCCCAAATATCAGCTAACTGCTGTGGGCTAGAGGTTAAGTGCTTGTGTTACAGCGCTGGGGGTCTGGCTTCGAGTCCTGCTTTCGGCACTTAAACGGAATAGTGGGATAATCTCCTTGTACAGTTGCTGTGCAAACATAGCAGAGAAGTGGGACTGAGGGAGTGCAGGCTAAAGGTGGGGCATGCTAAAGGGAGAGGTAGGGGTGGATGCACGAATCCCTGTGGAGAGGAGGCGGGGCTGGCTGAGTGGGGGTAGGTCTAGAAGGGCATGGCATAGGTTCCCTGGTAAAGGAAGGGAGGAAGAAAGCATAGAGGAAGTGCAGGATATAAAGGAGGAGGCAGGTTAGGCTAAAGGGTAGTGCCGGATGTGGAAAAAAATGTTGGCCCATTGTGGGGGGTCCATTCCATACTCCACTGGGCACCCTTTTACTCCCCTCCTCAATGGCCCCTTTCCCCACATTAGGACCCTCCTTTACACACAACCCCCTCCACTATTCAGGGCCCTATTCCCCCCCTCACACCGTACCCAGGGCCCACTTTATCCTACATCCCCATGCTTCTCTCGTCCTTCCCCCCTCTCACCCAGCCCCCTCCTCTTCTCCACAGGGACCCCTTCATCCAGCCCTACCTTCCCTTTTTGCCTGACCCGCCTCCTCCTTTATTTACTCTGCACTTCCTCTCCCCCACCTCCACAGTCCTGCTTCTCTGCTTTCTTCCAACCTCCCTTTACCAGGGAACTCATTACATAACCACCAAACCTTTTAGAAGGACTCTGGGTCCCCTCAACTGATTACCCAACTATACAGTTTCTGTGCCGAAAGCAGGACTCGGACCCAGGCCCCCAGCGCTGTAACGCAAGCACTTAACCTCTAGGCCACTGCAGTTAGCTTGTGTTTGGTGGAGCGCCAGGGTGGGTGGGGGGGTCAGATGTTCTATCCTCCTTGGCTTCAGTGAACATGTTTCACAACTGAAATGGGTATGCTCACGGGGGCATGCAGGAGAAAGATATATATGCCCAAAAGCTAACCTCAAAAATACAGCCACCAGTGGCTCAGGTGCTAAGTGCTTGCTCTTAGAATGCTGGAGACCTGAGTTCTAATCCAATGTCTGCAATCTGCTGGGCATGTTTTTTTTTTTAATTAAAAAAATATATTTTTTCATTGAAAATGGGTATGTATTGCCCTGCGCGATCAGCCAACAGCTAATGCCCCTTCAATACCTGCATTCCTACTAACAGTTGGGCCTTTGTTTTCTGCATTGTGGCCTAGGTAGCGCCCATGCAAAAGTTTGTCTCTCTGGCCCCAATTGACTGGAAAAAAACGAGGGGAAAAGGTGTAATCTACGGGTCATGGTTGATACAATAATTTCCCTGGGACTCAAACAGGACACCTTCTCAAGGTGCTGTGAGGTGACCACCAGCCCCTGCATAGCAAACAAACCTGTATCAGCATGTCACCAGCAACTGAATGTGTCGCCTGCAGGCTACACATAGGAGGCTGCAGTAGGTGATTTAACCCATTGGGCTGTCGACCCTCCTTCCTCTGAGAGCAGGAAAGTGAATTTCCATGTTGCCTTCCTTTGGCACATTAGATCTATCTTTCAACCCAATTCAGAGGATGTTTTGCTTCACAGAGAAATGATAATCATTGTGAGGTGTCAGCCACTAATAGCTAAGCAGGTCAGTTAAATCTTTGACTTTGTCATTGGGGTGTACTGATATGCGCAGGGCAGTCTTCTGTCCTGTGCTACTGTATGCTTTCGTATTGCTGCTTGTTCAAGATTCCTAAATGTAAACACTCTGCTCTCAAAAGTGAAAGATTTGAAAGACTCTTGATGCAACAAGCATTTCCCACTCTTTGCCCTGGGGGTGAGAGGGCTGCTTTCTGCCTTTAACACCCTCAATTTGGGAGTGGCTGGCTCCACCACTGAGAATGAGGGCCTAATCCTGGTCGGAAACGGACAGAGGTCTGCGCCCTGCGTCCTCCACGCGTCCCTAACGCTCCCAAACGCGACCACAGCCCTTTACGGGCACAGCCCTATGTCCGGTGCAGCCTCTATGGTGCAGCCACCCAGGTAGCTTAGGGTTAGGATATGTGCTCTTCAAGATAAGCCTGGCCAACCAGGCCCTGGAGAGTGTCACAGCATGCTCTGTAATTCCCTAGTGATGGTGGCCTTGGTGACGATGATTTTGCTGGAATACTGATGCCTTTTTTCCTCCCAGAAGCCCCAGAAGCCTAGTGAAATGAAGGGGTGTGCACCTCTCACTGGCCTCTGTTTACCCTCTGGCTAACTGAAAGGAGTTCTGGGCTCTCCAGGCAAATGTATCCATTTGGGAGAGAGCTAGAAATAAGAAGGCTCTTTCTGCAGGCTCGGTGGGGAAGAGTCAGAGAGCTACATGCCTGAGGAATCTTTCCTCCTCCTTCGCTCATTGTGTTCCCTAACTTCTAGTTCTCTGCCAGGCCAGGCCCTGTTTCTTTTACTGCCAACCCCCCTGACCCCTCGTCTTCCACCTACTTCCTGCTCTATTATGCCTTCTCCTTTTTTGCTCTCTTCTATGGCCCATTGAAAAGGAATGCAGGCCTAGCTAAGCCTCATGAAGGAAATCTACCAACAAAAGATGCATTCCTCGCTTATGGGAGGTGCTGTGAGATGAGCAAGAAGGGCTGAAGGGGTGATTGGGTTGTTGAGTCGGGAAGCACCAGAGGCGTAGCCAGGATTGTCTAGCAAATGGGACCTGATGCTAATGTAGTTGGGCCCACTGCACTGCCAAAAATATCTGTAAATACCCACACAGCGCTGCTGAGTGGGCATTTACAGATTTTGGGTGGGCCTTGCCCCTCAGGCCCTACCCTGCCTACGCCTCTGCTCTCTCCCCCAGGGCAAAGAGTGGGAAAGGCTCGCTACAGCAAGAGTCTTTCAAATCTTTCATTTTTGAGAGCAGAGTGTTTACATTTAAAAATCTTGACCAAGCAGCAATACCAAAGCATACAGTAGTAGAGGACAGAAGACTGCCCTGCACATATCAGTACACCCCAATGACAAAGGCAAAGATTTAACTGACCTGCTTAGCGATCAGTGGCTGACACCTCACAATGAGTATCATCTCTCTGTGAAGCAAAACATCCTCTGAATTGGGGTGAAAGATAGATCTAATGTGCCAAAGGAAGGCAACATGGAAATTCAGTGTTCTGCCCTCAGAGGAAGGAGGGTCGACAGCCCAATGGGTTAATGCACCTACTGCAGCCTCCTATGTGTAGCCTGCAGGCGACACATTCAGTTGCTGGTGAGATGCTGATAAGGTTTGCTTGCTATGCAGGGGCAGGGGGTCACCTCACAGCGCCTCGAGAAGGTGTCCTGTTTGAGTCCCTGTGCAAATATCTTCTCAACCATGACCCGTAGGTTACGCTTTTCCCCTCGTTTTTTCCAGTCAGTTGGGGCCAGAGAGACAAGCTTTTCTATGGGCGTTGCCAAGGCCAGAGTGCAGAAAACAAAGGCACAATTGTTAGTAGGAATGCAGGTATTGAAGGGACATTAGCTGTTGGCTGATCGCACAGGGCAATTCATACCCATTTTCAAAAGAAAAAATAAATAAAAAATGCGTTGCAGATTCCAGACACTGGATTAGAACTCAGGTCTCCAACATTCAAACCCCAAACACTTACCACTTGAGCCACTGGTGGCTGTGCTTATGAGAGTTGCTTTTGGGCGTATATATCTTACTTCTGCATGCCCCTGTGAGCACACTCATTTGCATTGTGAAACATGTTCACTGAAGAAAATGAGGATAGAACATCTGGCCTTCAGCTCCCCCAAATATCAGCTAACTGCTGTGGCCTAGAGGTTAAGTGCTTGTGTTACAGCGCGGGGGTCTGGGTTCGAGTCCTGCTTTCGGCACTTAAACGGAATAGTGGGATAATCTCCTTGTACAGTTGCTGTGCAAACATAGCAGAGAAGTGGGACTGAGGGAGTGCAGGCTAAAGGTGGGGCATGCTAAAGGGAGAGGTAGGGGTGGATGCACGAATCCCTGTGGAGAGGAGGCGGGGCTGGCTGAGTGGGGGTAGGTCTAGAAGGGCATGGCATAGGTTCCCTGGTAAAGGAAGGGAGGAAGAAAGCATAGAGGAAGTGCAGGATATAAAGGAGGAGGCAGGTTAGGCTAAAGGGTAGTGCCGGATGTGGAAAAAAATGTTGGCCCATTGTGGGGGGTCCATTCCATACTCCACTGGGCACCCTTTTACTCCCCTCCTCAATGGCCCCTTTCCCCACATTAGGACCCTCCTTTACACACAACCCCCTCCACTATTCAGGGCCCTATTCCCCCCCTCACACCGTACCCAGGGCCCACTTTATCCTACATCCCCATGCTTCTCTCGTCCTTCCCCCCTCTCACCCAGCCCCCTCCTCTTCTCCACAGGGACCCCTTCATCCAGCCCTACCTTCCCTTTTTGCCTGCCCCGCCTCCTCCTTTATTTACTCTGCACTTCCTCTCCCCCACCTCCACAGTCCTGCTTCTCTGCTTTCTTCCAACCTCCCTTTACCAGGGAACTCATTACATAACCACCAAACCTTTTAGAAGGACTCTGGGTCCCCTCAACTGATTACCCAACTATACCGTTTCTGTGCCGGACCCAGGCCCCCAGCGCTGTAACGCAAGCACTTAACCTCTAGGCCACTGCAGTTAGCTTGTGTTTGGTGGAGCGCCAGGGTGGGTGGGGGGGTCAGATGTTCTATCCTCCTTGGCTTCAGTGAACATGTTTCACAACTGAAATGGGTATGCTCACGGGGGCATGCAGGAGAAAGATATATATGCCCAAAAGCTAACCTCAAAAATACAGCCACCAGTGGCTCAGGTGCTAAGTGCTTGCTCTTAGAATGCTGGAGACCTGAGTTCTAATCCAATGTCTGCAATCTGCTGGGCATGTTTTTTTTTTAATTAAAAAAATATATTTTTTCATTGAAAATGGGTATGTATTGCCCTGCGCGATCAGCCAACAGCTAATGCCCCTTCAATACCTGCATTCCTACTAACAGTTGGGCCTTTGTTTTCTGCATTGTGGCCTAGGTAGCGCCCATGCAAAAGTTTGTCTCTCTGGCCCCAATTGACTGGAAAAAAACGAGGGGAAAAGGTGTAATCTACGGGTCATGGTTGATACAATAATTTCCCTGGGACTCAAACAGGACACCTTCTCAAGGTGCTGTGAGGTGACCACCAGCCCCTGCATAGCAAACAAACCTGTATCAGCATGTCACCAGCAACTGAATGTGTCGCCTGCAGGCTACACATAGGAGGCTGCAGTAGGTGATTTAACCCATTGGGCTGTCGACCCTCCTTCCTCTGAGAGCAGGAAAGTGAATTTCCATGTTGCCTTCCTTTGGCACATTAGATCTATCTTTCAACCCAATTCAGAGGATGTTTTGCTTCACAGAGAAATGATAATCATTGTGAGGTGTCAGCCACTAATAGCTAAGCAGGTCAGTTAAATCTTTGACTTTGTCATTGGGGTGTACTGATATGCGCAGGGCAGTCTTCTGTCCTGTGCTACTGTATGCTTTCGGATTGCTGCTTGTTCAAGATTCCTAAATGTAAACACTCTGCTCTCAAAAGTGAAAGATTTGAAAGACTCTTGATGCAACAAGCATTTCCCACTCTTTGCCCTGGGGGTGAGAGGGCTGCTTTCTGCCTTTAACACCCTCAATTTGGGAGTGGCTGGCTCCACCACTGAGAATGAGGGCCTAATCCTGGTCGGAAACGGACAGAGGTCTGCGCCCTGCGTCCTCCACACGTCCCTAACGCTCCCAAACGCGACCACAGCCCTTTACGGGCACAGCCCTATGTCCGGTGCAGCCTCTATGGTGCAGCCACCCAGGTAGCTTAGGGTTAGGATATGTGCTCTTCAAGATAAGCCTGGCCAACCAGGCCCTGGAGAGTGTCACAGCATGCTCTGTAATTCCCTAGTGATGGTGGCCTTGGTGACGATGATTTTGCTGGAATACTGATGCCTTTTTTCCTCCCAGAAGCCCCAGAAGCCTAGTGAAATGAAGGGGTGTGCACCTCTCACTGGCCTCTGTTTACCCTCTGGCTAACTGAAAGGAGTTCTGGGCTCTCCAGGCAAATGTATCCATTTGGGAGAGAGCTAGAAATAAGAAGGCTCTTTCTGCAGGCTCGGTGGGGAAGAGTCAGAGAGCTACATGCCTGAGGAATCTTTCCTCCTCCTTCGCTCATTGTGTTCCCTAACTTCTAGTTCTCTGCCAGGCCAGGCCCTGTTTCTTTTACTGCCAACCCCCCTGACCCCTCGTCTTCCACCTACTTCCTGCTCTATTATGCCTTCTCCTTTTTTGCTCTCTTCTATGGCCCATTGAAAAGGAATGCAGGCCTAGCTAAGCCTCATGAAGGAAATCTACCAACAAAAGATGCATTCCTCGCTTATGGGAGGTGCTGTGAGATGAGCAAGAAGGGCTGAAGGGGTGATTGGGTTGTTGAGTCGGGAAGCACCAGAGGCGTAGCCAGGATTGTCTAGCAAATGGGACCTGATGCTAATGTAGTTGGGCCCACTGCACTGCCAAAAATATCTGTAAATACCCACACAGCGCTGCTGAGTGGGCATTTACAGATTTTGGGTGGGCCTTGCCCCTCAGGCCCTACCCTGCCTACGCCTCTGCTCTCTCCCCCAGGGCAAAGAGTGGGAAAGGCTCGCTACAGCAAGAGTCTTTCAAATCTTTCATTTTTGAGAGCAGAGTGTTTACATTTAAAAATCTTGACCAAGCAGCAATACCAAAGCATACAGTAGTAGAGGACAGAAGACTGCCCTGCACATATCAGTACACCCCAATGACAAAGGCAAAGATTTAACTGACCTGCTTAGCGATCAGTGGCTGACACCTCACAATGAGTATCATCTCTCTGTGAAGCAAAACATCCTCTGAATTGGGGTGAAAGATAGATCTAATGTGCCAAAGGAAGGCAACATGGAAATTCAGTGTTCTGCCCTCAGAGGAAGGAGGGTCGACAGCCCAATGGGTTAATGCACCTACTGCAGCCTCCTATGTGTAGCCTGCAGGCGACACATTCAGTTGCTGGTGAGATGCTGATAAGGTTTGCTTGCTATGCAGGGGCAGGGGGTCACCTCACAGCGCCTCGAGAAGGTGTCCTGTTTGAGTCCCTGTGCAAATATCTTCTCAACCATGACCCGTAGGTTACGCTTTTCCCCTCGTTTTTTCCAGTCAGTTGGGGCCAGAGAGACAAGCTTTTCTATGGGCGTTGCCAAGGCCAGAGTGCAGAAAACAAAGGCACAATTGTTAGTAGGAATGCAGGTATTGAAGGGACATTAGCTGTTGGCTGATCGCACAGGGCAATTCATACCCATTTTCAAAAGAAAAAATAAATAAAAAATGCGTTGCAGATTCCAGACACTGGATTAGAACTCAGGTCTCCAACATTCAAACCCCAAACACTTACCACTTGAGCCACTGGTGGCTGTGCTTATGAGAGTTGCTTTTGGGCGTATATATCTTACTTCTGCATGCCCCTGTGAGCACACTCATTTGCATTGTGAAACATGTTCACTGAAGAAAATGAGGATAGAACATCTGGCCTTCAGCTCCCCCAAATATCAGCTAACTGCTGTGGCCTAGAGGTTAAGTGCTTGTGTTACAGCGCGGGGGTCTGGGTTCGAGTCCTGCTTTCGGCACTTAAACGGAATAGTGGGATAATCTCCTTGTACAGTTGCTGTGCAAACATAGCAGAGAAGTGGGACTGAGGGAGTGCAGGCTAAAGGTGGGGCATGCTAAAGGGAGAGGTAGGGGTGGATGCACGAATCCCTGTGGAGAGGAGGCGGGGCTGGCTGAGTGGGGGTAGGTCTAGAAGGGCATGGCATAGGTTCCCTGGTAAAGGAAGGGAGGAAGAAAGCATAGAGGAAGTGCAGGATATAAAGGAGGAGGCAGGTTAGGCTAAAGGGTAGTGCCGGATGTGGAAAAAAATGTTGGCCCATTGTGGGGGGTCCATTCCATACTCCACTGGGCACCCTTTTACTCCCCTCCTCAATGGCCCCTTTCCCCACATTAGGACCCTCCTTTACACACAACCCCCTCCACTATTCAGGGCCCTATTCCCCCCCTCACACCGTACCCAGGGCCCACTTTATCCTACATCCCCATGCTTCTCTCGTCCTTCCCCCCTCTCACCCAGCCCCCTCCTCTTCTCCACAGGGACCCCTTCATCCAGCCCTACCTTCCCTTTTTGCCTGACCCGCCTCCTCCTTTATTTACTCTGCACTTCCTCTCCCCCACCTCCACAGTCCTGCTTCTCTGCTTTCTTCCAACCTCCCTTTACCAGGGAACTCATTACATAACCACCAAACCTTTTAGAAGGACTCTGGGTCCCCTCAACTGATTACCCAACTATACCGTTTCTGTGCCGGACCCAGGCCCCCAGCGCTGTAACGCAAGCACTTAACCTCTAGGCCACTGCAGTTAGCTTGTGTTTGGTGGAGCGCCAGGGTGGGTGGGGGGGTCAGATGTTCTATCCTCCTTGGCTTCAGTGAACATGTTTCACAACTGAAATGGGTATGCTCACGGGGGCATGCAGGAGAAAGATATATATGCCCAAAAGCTAACCTCAAAAATACAGCCACCAGTGGCTCAGGTGCTAAGTGCTTGCTCTTAGAATGCTGGAGACCTGAGTTCTAATCCAATGTCTGCAATCTGCTGGGCATGTTTTTTTTTTAATTAAAAAAATATATTTTTTCATTGAAAATGGGTATGTATTGCCCTGCGCGATCAGCCAACAGCTAATGCCCCTTCAATACCTGCATTCCTACTAACAGTTGGGCCTTTGTTTTCTGCATTGTGGCCTAGGTAGCGCCCATGCAAAAGTTTGTCTCTCTGGCCCCAATTGACTGGAAAAAAACGAGGGGAAAAGGTGTAATCTACGGGTCATGGTTGATACAATAATTTCCCTGGGACTCAAACAGGACACCTTCTCAAGGTGCTGTGAGGTGACCACCAGCCCCTGCATAGCAAACAAACCTGTATCAGCATGTCACCAGCAACTGAATGTGTCGCCTGCAGGCTACACATAGGAGGCTGCAGTAGGTGATTTAACCCATTGGGCTGTCGACCCTCCTTCCTCTGAGAGCAGGAAAGTGAATTTCCATGTTGCCTTCCTTTGGCACATTAGATCTATCTTTCAACCCAATTCAGAGGATGTTTTGCTTCACAGAGAAATGATAATCATTGTGAGGTGTCAGCCACTAATAGCTAAGCAGGTCAGTTAAATCTTTGACTTTGTCATTGGGGTGTACTGATATGCGCAGGGCAGTCTTCTGTCCTGTGCTACTGTATGCTTTCGGATTGCTGCTTGTTCAAGATTCCTAAATGTAAACACTCTGCTCTCAAAAGTGAAAGATTTGAAAGACTCTTGATGCAACAAGCATTTCCCACTCTTTGCCCTGGGGGTGAGAGGGCTGCTTTCTGCCTTTAACACCCTCAATTTGGGAGTGGCTGGCTCCACCACTGAGAATGAGGGCCTAATCCTGGTCGGAAACGGACAGAGGTCTGCGCCCTGCGTCCTCCACGCGTCCCTAACGCTCCCAAACGCGACCACAGCCCTTTACGGGCACAGCCCTATGTCCGGTGCAGCCTCTATGGTGCAGCCACCCAGGTAGCTTAGGGTTAGGATATGTGCTCTTCAAGATAAGCCTGGCCAACCAGGCCCTGGAGAGTGTCACAGCATGCTCTGTAATTCCCTAGTGATGGTGGCCTTGGTGACGATGATTTTGCTGGAATACTGATGCCTTTTTTCCTCCCAGAAGCCCCAGAAGCCTAGTGAAATGAAGGGGTGTGCACCTCTCACTGGCCTCTGTTTACCCTCTGGCTAACTGAAAGGAGTTCTGGGCTCTCCAGGCAAATGTATCCATTTGGGAGAGAGCTAGAAATAAGAAGGCTCTTTCTGCAGGCTCGGTGGGGAAGAGTCAGAGAGCTACATGCCTGAGGAATCTTTCCTCCTCCTTCGCTCATTGTGTTCCCTAACTTCTAGTTCTCTGCCAGGCCAGGCCCTGTTTCTTTTACTGCCAACCCCCCTGACCCCTCGTCTTCCACCTACTTCCTGCTCTATTATGCCTTCTCCTTTTTTGCTCTCTTCTATGGCCCATTGAAAAGGAATGCAGGCCTAGCTAAGCCTCATGAAGGAAATCTACCAACAAAAGATGCATTCCTCGCTTATGGGAGGTGCTGTGAGATGAGCAAGAAGGGCTGAAGGGGTGATTGGGTTGTTGAGTCGGGAAGCACCAGAGGCGTAGCCAGGATTGTCTAGCAAATGGGACCTGATGCTAATGTAGTTGGGCCCACTGCACTGCCAAAAATATCTGTAAATACCCACACAGCGCTGCTGAGTGGGCATTTACAGATTTTGGGTGGGCCTTGCCCCTCAGGCCCTACCCTGCCTACGCCTCTGCTCTCTCCCCCAGGGCAAAGAGTGGGAAAGGCTCGCTACAGCAAGAG
This sequence comes from Ambystoma mexicanum, assembly GCF_040938575.1. Lineage (NCBI taxonomy): Eukaryota > Metazoa > Chordata > Amphibia > Caudata > Ambystomatidae > Ambystoma > Ambystoma mexicanum. Next base: position 662,544,036 of record NC_090923.1, on the reverse strand, counting down.
TCTTTCAAATCTTTCATTTTTGAGAGCAGAGTGTTTACATTTAAAAATCTTGACCAAGCAGCAATACCAAAGCATACAGTAGTAGAGGACAGAAGACTGCCCTGCACATATCAGTACACCCCAATGACAAAGGCAAAGATTTAACTGACCTGCTTAGCGATCAGTGGCTGACACCTCACAATGAGTATCATCTCTCTGTGAAGCAAAACATCCTCTGAATTGGGGTGAAAGATAGATCTAATGTGCCAAAGGAAGGCAACATGGAAATTCAGTGTTCTGCCCTCAGAGGAAGGAGGGTCGACAGCCCAATGGGTTAATGCACCTACTGCAGCCTCCTATGTGTAGCCTGCAGGCGACACATTCAGTTGCTGGTGAGATGCTGATAAGGTTTGCTTGCTATGCAGGGGCAGGGGGTCACCTCACAGCGCCTCGAGAAGGTGTCCTGTTTGAGTCCCTGTGCAAATATCTTCTCAACCATGACCCGTAGGTTACGCTTTTCCCCTCGTTTTTTCCAGTCAGTTGGGGCCAGAGAGACAAGCTTTTCTATGGGCGTTGCCAAGGCCAGAGTGCAGAAAACAAAGGCACAATTGTTAGTAGGAATGCAGGTATTGAAGGGACATTAGCTGTTGGCTGATCGCACAGGGCAATTCATACCCATTTTCAAAAGAAAAAATAAATAAAAAATGCGTTGCAGATTCCAGACACTGGATTAGAACTCAGGTCTCCAACATTCAAACCCCAAACACTTACCACTTGAGCCACTGGTGGCTGTGCTTATGAGAGTTGCTTTTGGGCGTATATATCTTACTTCTGCATGCCCCTGTGAGCACACTCATTTGCATTGTGAAACATGTTCACTGAAGAAAATGAGGATAGAACATCTGGCCTTCAGCTCCCCCAAATATCAGCTAACTGCTGTGGCCTAGAGGTTAAGTGCTTGTGTTACAGCGCGGGGGTCTGGGTTCGAGTCCTGCTTTCGGCACTTAAACGGAATAGTGGGATAATCTCCTTGTACAGTTGCTGTGCAAACATAGCAGAGAAGTGGGACTGAGGGAGTGCAGGCTAAAGGTGGGGCATGCTAAAGGGAGAGGTAGGGGTGGATGCACGAATCCCTGTGGAGAGGAGGCGGGGCTGGCTGAGTGGGGGTAGGTCTAGAAGGGCATGGCATAGGTTCCCTGGTAAAGGAAGGGAGGAAGAAAGCATAGAGGAAGTGCAGGATATAAAGGAGGAGGCAGGTTAGGCTAAAGGGTAGTGCCGGATGTGGAAAAAAATGTTGGCCCATTGTGGGGGGTCCATTCCATACTCCACTGGGCACCCTTTTACTCCCCTCCTCAATGGCCCCTTTCCCCACATTAGGACCCTCCTTTACACACAACCCCCTCCACTATTCAGGGCCCTATTCCCCCCCTCACACCGTACCCAGGGCCCACTTTATCCTACATCCCCATGCTTCTCTCGTCCTTCCCCCCTCTCACCCAGCCCCCTCCTCTTCTCCACAGGGACCCCTTCATCCAGCCCTACCTTCCCTTTTTGCCTGACCCGCCTCCTCCTTTATTTACTCTGCACTTCCTCTCCCCCACCTCCACAGTCCTGCTTCTCTGCTTTCTTCCAACCTCCCTTTACCAGGGAACTCATTACATAACCACCAAACCTTTTAGAAGGACTCTGGGTCCCCTCAACTGATTACCCAACTATACCGTTTCTGTGCCGAAAGCAGGACTCGGACCCAGGCCCCCAGCGCTGTAACGCAACCACTTAACCTCTAGGCCACTGCAGTTAGCTTGTGTTTGGTGGAGCGCCAGGGTGGGTGGGGGGGTCAGATGTTCTATCCTCCTTGGCTTCAGTGAACATGTTTCACAACTGAAATGGGTATGCTCACGGGGGCATGCAGGAGAAAGATATATATGCCCAAAAGCTAACCTCAAAAATACAGCCACCAGTGGCTCAGGTGCTAAGTGCTTGCTCTTAGAATGCTGGAGACCTGAGTTCTAATCCAATGTCTGCAATCTGCTGGGCATGTTTTTTTTTTAATTAAAAAAATATATTTTTTCATTGAAAATGGGTATGTATTGCCCTGCGCGATCAGCCAACAGCTAATGCCCCTTCAATACCTGCATTCCTACTAACAGTTGGGCCTTTGTTTTCTGCATTGTGGCCTAGGTAGCGCCCATGCAAAAGTTTGTCTCTCTGGCCCCAATTGACTGGAAAAAAACGAGGGGAAAAGGTGCAATCTACGGGTCATGGTTGATACAATAATTTCCCTGGGACTCAAACAGGACACCTTCTCAAGGTGCTGTGAGGTGACCACCAGCCCCTGCATAGCAAACAAACCTGTATCAGCATGTCACCAGCAACTGAATGTGTCGCCTGCAGGCTACACATAGGAGGCTGCAGTAGGTGATTTAACCCATTGGGCTGTCGACCCTCCTTCCTCTGAGAGCAGGAAAGTGAATTTCCATGTTGCCTTCCTTTGGCACATTAGATCTATCTTTCAACCCAATTCAGAGGATGTTTTGCTTCACAGAGAAATGATAATCATTGTGAGGTGTCAGCCACTAATAGCTAAGCAGGTCAGTTAAATCTTTGACTTTGTCATTGGGGTGTACTGATATGCGCAGGGCAGTCTTCTGTCCTGTGCTACTGTATGCTTTCGTATTGCTGCTTGTTCAAGATTCCTAAATGTAAACACTCTGCTCTCAAAAGTGAAAGATTTGAAAGACTCTTGATGCAACAAGCATTTCCCACTCTTTGCCCTGGGGGTGAGAGGGCTGCTTTCTGCCTTTAACACCCTCAATTTGGGAGTGGCTGGCTCCACCACTGAGAATGAGGGCCTAATCCTGGTCGGAAACGGACAGAGGTCTGCGCCCTGCGTCCTCCACGCGTCCCTAACGCTCCCAAACGCGACCACAGCCCTTTACGGGCACAGCCCTATGTCCGGTGCAGCCTCTATGGTGCAGCCACCCAGGTAGCTTAGGGTTAGGATATGTGCTCTTCAAGATAAGCCTGGCCAACCAGGCCCTGGAGAGTGTCACAGCATGCTCTGTAATTCCCTAGTGATGGTGGCCTTGGTGACGATGATTTTGCTGGAATACTGATGCCTTTTTTCCTCCCAGAAGCCCCAGAAGCCTAGTGAAATGAAGGGGTGTGCACCTCTCACTGGCCTCTGTTTACCCTCTGGCTAACTGAAAGGAGTTCTGGGCTCTCCAGGCAAATGTATCCATTTGGGAGAGAGCTAGAAATAAGAAGGCTCTTTCTGCAGGCTCGGTGGGGAAGAGTCAGAGAGCTACATGCCTGAGTAATCTTTCCTCCTCCTTCGCTCATTGTGTTCCCTAACTTCTAGTTCTCTGCCAGGCCAGGCCCTGTTTCTTTTACTGCCAACCCCCCTGACCCCTCGTCTTCCACCTACTTCCTGCTCTATTATGCCTTCTCCTTTTTTGCTCTCTTCTATGGCCCATTGAAAAGGAATGCAGGCCTAGCTAAGCCTCATGAAGGAAATCTACCAACAAAAGATGCATTCCTCGCTTATGGGAGGTGCTGTGAGATGAGCAAGAAGGGCTGAAGGGGTGATTGGGTTGTTGAGTCGGGAAGCACCAGAGGCGTAGCCAGGATTGTCTAGCAAATGGGACCTGATGCTAATGTAGTTGGGCCCACTGCACTGCCAAAAATATCTGTAAATACCCACACAGCGCTGCTGAGTGGGCATTTACAGATTTTGGGTGGGCCTTGCCCCTCAGGCCCTACCCTGCCTACGCCTCTGCTCTCTCCCCCAGGGCAAAGAGTGGGAAAGGCTCGCTACAGCAAGAGTCTTTCAAATCTTTCATTTTTGAGAGCAGAGTGTTTACATTTAAAAATCTTGACCAAGCAGCAATACCAAAGCATACAGTAGTAGAGGACAGAAGACTGCCCTGCACATATCAGTACACCCCAATGACAAAGGCAAAGATTTAACTGACCTGCTTAGCGATCAGTGGCTGACACCTCACAATGAGTATCATCTCTCTGTGAAGCAAAACATCCTCTGAATTGGGGTGAAAGATAGATCTAATGTGCCAAAGGAAGGCAACATGGAAATTCAGTGTTCTGCCCTCAGAGGAAGGAGGGTCGACAGCCCAATGGGTTAATGCACCTACTGCAGCCTCCTATGTGTAGCCTGCAGGCGACACATTCAGTTGCTGGTGAGATGCTGATAAGGTTTGCTTGCTATGCAGGGGCAGGGGGTCACCTCACAGCGCCTCGAGAAGGTGTCCTGTTTGAGTCCCTGTGCAAATATCTTCTCAACCATGACCCGTAGGTTACGCTTTTCCCCTCGTTTTTTCCAGTCAGTTGGGGCCAGAGAGACAAGCTTTTCTATGGGCGTTGCCAAGGCCAGAGTGCAGAAAACAAAGGCACAATTGTTAGTAGGAATGCAGGTATTGAAGGGACATTAGCTGTTGGCTGATCGCACAGGGCAATTCATACCCATTTTCAAAAGAAAAAATAAATAAAAAATGCGTTGCAGATTCCAGACACTGGATTAGAACTCAGGTCTCCAACATTCAAACCCCAAACACTTACCACTTGAGCCACTGGTGGCTGTGCTTATGAGAGTTGCTTTTGGGCGTATATATCTTACTTCTGCATGCCCCTGTGAGCACACTCATTTGCATTGTGAAACATGTTCACTGAAGAAAATGAGGATAGAACATCTGGCCTTCAGCTCCCCCAAATATCAGCTAACTGCTGTGGCCTAGAGGTTAAGTGCTTGTGTTACAGCGCTGGGGGTCTGGGTTCGAGTCCTGCTTTCGGCACTTAAACGGAATAGTGGGATAATCTCCTTGTACAGTTGCTGTGCAAACATAGCAGAGAAGTGGGACTGAGGGAGTGCAGGCTAAAGGTGGGGCGTGCTAAAGGGAGAGGTAGGGGTGGATGCACGAATCCCTGTGGAGAGGAGGCGGGGCTGGCTGAGTGGGGGTAGGTCTAGAAGGGCATGGCGTAGGTTCCCTGGTAAAGGAAGGGAGGAAGAAAGCATAGAGGAAGTGCAGGATATAAAGGAGGAGGCAGGTTAGGCTAAAGGGTAGTGCAGGATGTGGAAAAAAATGTTGGCCCATTGTGGGGGGTCCATTCCATACTCCACTGGGCACCCTTTTACTCCCCTCCTCAATGGCCCCTTTCCCCACATTAGGACCCTCCTTTACACACAACCCCCTCCACTATTCAGGGCCCCATTCCCCCCCTCACACCGTACCCAGGGCCCACTTTATCCTACATCCCCATGCTTCTCTCGTCCTTCCCCCCTCTCACCCAGCCCCCTCCTCTTCTCCACAGGGACCCCTTCATCCAGCCCTACCTTCCCTTTTTGCCTGCCCCGCCTCCTCCTTTATTTACTCTGCACTTCCTCTCCCCCACCTCCACAGTCCTGCTTCTCTGCTTTCTTCCAACCTCCCTTTACCAGGGAACTCATTACATAACCACCAAACCTTTTAGAAGGACTCTGGGTCCCCTCAACTGATTACCCAACTATACCGTTTCTGTGCCGGACCCAGGCCCCCAGCGCTGTAACGCAAGCACTTAACCTCTAGGCCACTGCAGTTAGCTTGTGTTTGGTGGAGCGCCAGGGTGGGTGGGGGGGTCAGATGTTCTATCCTCCTTGGCTTCAGTGAACATGTTTCACAACTGAAATGGGTATGCTCACGGGGGCATGCAGGAGAAAGATATATATGCCCAAAAGCTAACCTCAAAAATACAGCCACCAGTGGCTCAGGTGCTAAGTGCTTGCTCTTAGAATGCTGGAGACCTGAGTTCTAATCCAATGTCTGCAATCTGCTGGGCATGTTTTTTTTTTAATTAAAAAAATATATTTTTTCATTGAAAATGGGTATGTATTGCCCTGCGCGATCAGCCAACAGCTAATGCCCCTTCAATACCTGCATTCCTACTAACAGTTGGGCCTTTGTTTTCTGCATTGTGGCCTAGGTAGCGCCCATGCAAAAGTTTGTCTCTCTGGCCCCAATTGACTGGAAAAAAACGAGGGGAAAAGGTGTAATCTACGGGTCATGGTTGATACAATAATTTCCCTGGGACTCAAACAGGACACCTTCTCAAGGTGCTGTGAGGTGACCACCAGCCCCTGCATAGCAAACAAACCTGTATCAGCATGTCACCAGCAACTGAATGTGTCGCCTGCAGGCTACACATAGGAGGCTGCAGTAGGTGATTTAACCCATTGGGCTGTCGACCCTCCTTCCTCTGAGAGCAGGAAAGTGAATTTCCATGTTGCCTTCCTTTGGCACATTAGATCTATCTTTCAACCCAATTCAGAGGATGTTTTGCTTCACAGAGAAATGATAATCATTGTGAGGTGTCAGCCACTAATAGCTAAGCAGGTCAGTTAAATCTTTGACTTTGTCATTGGGGTGTACTGATATGCGCAGGGCAGTCTTCTGTCCTGTGCTACTGTATGCTTTCGTATTGCTGCTTGTTCAAGATTCCTAAATGTAAACACTCTGCTCTCAAAAGTGAAAGATTTGAAAGACTCTTGATGCAACAAGCATTTCCCACTCTTTGCCCTGGGGGTGAGAGGGCTGCTTTCTGCCTTTAACACCCTCAATTTGGGAGTGGCTGGCTCCACCACTGAGAATGAGGGCCTAATCCTGGTCGGAAACGGACAGAGGTCTGCGCCCTGCGTCCTCCACGCATCCCTAACGCTCCCAAACGCGACCACAGCCCTTTACGGGCACAGCCCTATGTCCGGTGCAGCCTCTATGGTGCAGCCACCCAGGTAGCTTAGGGTTAGGATATGTGCTCTTCAAGATAAGCCTGGCCAACCAGGCCCTGGAGAGTGTCACAGCATGCTCTGTAATTCCCTAGTGATGGTGGCCTTGGTGACGATGATTTTGCTGGAATACTGATGCCTTTTTTCCTCCCAGAAGCCCCAGAAGCCTAGTGAAATGAAGGGGTGTGCACCTCTCACTGGCCTCTGTTTACCCTCTGGCTAACTGAAAGGAGTTCTGGGCTCTCCAGGCAAATGTATCCATTTGGGAGAGAGCTAGAAATAAGAAGGCTCTTTCTGCAGGCTCGGTGGGGAAGAGTCAGAGAGCTACATGCCTGAGGAATCTTTCCTCCTCCTTCGCTCATTGTGTTCCCTAACTTCTAATTCTCTGCCAGGCCAGGCCCTGTTTCTTTTACTGCCAACCCCCCTGACCCCTCGTCTTCCACCTACTTCCTGCTCTATTATGCCTTCTCCTTTTTTGCTCTCTTCTATGGCCCATTGAAAAGGAATGCAGGCCTAGCTAAGCCTCATGAAGGAAATCTACCAACAAAAGATGCATTCCTCGCTTATGGGAGGTGCTGTGAGATGAGCAAGAAGGGCTGAAGGGGTGATTGGGTTGTTGAGTCGGGAAGCACCAGAGGCGTAGCCAGGATTGTCTAGCAAATGGGACCTGATGCTAATGTAGTTGGGCCCACTGCACTGCCAAAAATATCTGTAAATACCCACACAGCGCTGCTGAGTGGGCATTTACAGATTTTGGGTGGGCCTTGCCCCTCAGGCCCTACCCTGCCTACGCCTCTGCTCTCTCCCCCAGGGCAAAGAGTGGGAAAGGCTCGCTACAGCAAGAGTCTTTCAAATCTTTCATTTTTGAGAGCAGAGTGTTTACATTTAAAAATCTTGACCAAGCAGCAATACCAAAGCATACAGTAGTAGAGGACAGAAGACTGCCCTGCACATATCAGTACACCCCAATGACAAAGGCAAAGATTTAACTGACCTGCTTAGCGATCAGTGGCTGACACCTCACAATGAGTATCATCTCTCTGTGAAGCAAAACATCCTCTGAATTGGGGTGAAAGATAGATCTAATGTGCCAAAGGAAGGCAACATGGAAATTCAGTGTTCTGCCCTCAGAGGAAGGAGGGTCGACAGCCCAATGGGTTAATGCACCTACTGCAGCCTCCTATGTGTAGCCTGCAGGCGACACATTCAGTTGCTGGTGAGATGCTGATAAGGTTTGCTTGCTATGCAGGGGCAGGGGGTCACCTCACAGCGCCTCGAGAAGGTGTCCTGTTTGAGTCCCTGTGCAAATATCTTCTCAACCATGACCCGTAGGTTACGCTTTTCCCCTCGTTTTTTCCAGTCAGTTGGGGCCAGAGAGACAAGCTTTTCTATGGGCGTTGCCAAGGCCAGAGTGCAGAAAACAAAGGCACAATTGTTAGTAGGAATGCAGGTATTGAAGGGACATTAGCTGTTGGCTGATCGCACAGGGCAATTCATACCCATTTTCAAAAGAAAAAATAAATAAAAAATGCGTTGCAGATTCCAGACACTGGATTAGAACTCAGGTCTCCAACATTCAAACCCCAAACACTTACCTCTTGAGCCACTGGTGGCTGTGCTTATGAGAGTTGCTTTTGGGCGTATATATCTTACTTCTGCATGCCCCTGTGAGCACACTCATTTGCATTGTGAAACATGTTCACTGAAGAAAATGAGGATAGAACATCTGGCCTTCAGCTCCCCCAAATATCAGCTAACTGCTGTGGCCTAGAGGTTAAGTGCTTGTGTTACAGCGCGGGGGTCTGGGTTCGAGTCCTGCTTTCGGCACTTAAACGGAATAGTGGGATAATCTCCTTGTACAGTTGCTGTGCAAACATAGCAGAGAAGTGGGACTGAGGGAGTGCAGGCTAAAGGTGGGGCATGCTAAAGGGAGAGGTAGGGGTGGATGCACGAATCCCTGTGGAGAGGAGGCGGGGCTGGCTGAGTGGGGGTAGGTCTAGAAGGGCATGGCATAGGTTCCCTGGTAAAGGAAGGGAGGAAGAAAGCATAGAGGAAGTGCAGGATATAAAGGAGGAGGCAGGTTAGGCTAAAGGGTAGTGCCGGATGTGGAAAAAAATGTTGGCCCATTGTGGGGGGTCCATTCCATACTCCACTGGGCACCCTTTTACTCCCCTCCTCAATGGCCCCTTTCCCCACATTAGGACCCTCCTTTACACACAACCCCCTCCACTATTCAGGGCCCTATTCCCCCCCTCACACCGTACCCAGGGCCCACTTTATCCTACATCCCCATGCTTCTCTCGTCCTTCCCCCCTCTCACCCAGCCCCCTCCTCTTCTCCACAGGGACCCCTTCATCCAGCCCTACCTTCCCTTTTTGCCTGCCCCGCCTCCTCCTTTATTTACTCTGCACTTCCTCTCCCCCACCTCCACAGTCCTGCTTCTCTGCTTTCTTCCAACCTCCCTTTACCAGGGAACTCATTACATAACCACCAAACCTTTTAGAAGGACTCTGGGTCCCCTCAACTGATTACCCAACTATACCGTTTCTGTGCCGAAAGCAGGACTCGGACCCAGGCCCCCAGCGCTGTAACGCAAGCACTTAACCTCTAGGCCACTGCAGTTAGCTTGTGTTTGGTGGAGCGCCAGGGTGGGTGGGAGGGTCAGATGTTCTATCCTCCTTGGCTTCAGTGAACATGTTTCACAACTGAAATGGGTATGCTCACGGGGGCATGCAGGAGAAAGATATATATGCCCAAAAGCTAACATCAAAAATACAGCCACCAGTGGCTCAGGTGCTAAGTGCTTGCTCTTAGAATGCTGGAGACCTGAGTTCTAATCCAATGTCTGCAATCTGCTGGGCATGTTTTTTTTTTAATTAAAAAAATATATTTTTTCATTGAAAATGGGTATGTATTGCCCTGCGCGATCAGCCAACAGCTAATGCCCCTTCAATACCTGCATTCCTACTAACAGTTGGGCCTTTGTTTTCTGCATTGTGGCCTAGGTAGCGCCCATGCAAAAGTTTGTCTCTCTGGCCCCAATTGACTGGAAAAAAACGAGGGGAAAAGGTGTAATCTACGGGTCATGGTTGATACAATAATTTCCCTGGGACTCAAACAGGACACCTTCTCAAGGTGCTGTGAGGTGACCACCAGCCCCTGCATAGCAAACAAACCTGTATCAGCATGTCACCAGCAACTGAATGTGTCGCCTGCAGGCTACACATAGGAGGCTGCAGTAGGTGATTTAACCCATTGGGCTGTCGACCCTCCTTCCTCTGAGAGCAGGAAAGTGAATTTCCATGTTGCCTTCCTTTGGCACATTAGATCTATCTTTCAACCCAATTCAGAGGATGTTTTGCTTCACAGAGAAATGATAATCATTGTGAGGTGTCAGCCACTAATAGCTAAGCAGGTCAGTTAAATCTTTGACTTTGTCATTGGGGTGTACTGATATGCGCAGGGCAGTCTTCTGTCCTGTGCTACTGTATGCTTTCGTATTGCTGCTTGTTCAAGATTCCTAAATGTAAACACTCTGCTCTCAAAAGTGAAAGATTTGAAAGACTCTTGATGCAACAAGCATTTCCCACTCTTTGCCCTGGGGGTGAGAGGGCTGCTTTCTGCCTTTAACACCCTCAATTTGGGAGTGGCTGGCTCCACCACTGAGAATGAGGGCCTAATCCTGGTCGGAAACGGACAGAGGTCTGCGCCCTGCGTCCTCCACGCATCCCTAACGCTCCCAAACGCGACCACAGCCCTTTACGGGCACAGCCCTATGTCCGGTGCAGCCTCTATGGTGCAGCCACCCAGGTAGCTTAGGGTTAGGATATGTGCTCTTCAAGATAAGCCTGGCCAACCAGGCCCTGGAGAGTGTCACAGCATGCTCTGTAATTCCCTAGTGATGGTGGCCTTGGTGACGATGATTTTGCTGGAATACTGATGCCTTTTTTCCTCCCAGAAGCCCCAGAAGCCTAGTGAAATGAAGGGGTGTGCACCTCTCACTGGCCTCTGTTTACCCTCTGGCTAACTGAAAGGAGTTCTGGGCTCTCCAGGCAAATGTATCCATTTGGGAGAGAGCTAGAAATAAGAAGGCTCTTTCTGCAGGCTCGGTGGGGAAGAGTCAGAGAGCTACATGCCTGAGGAATCTTTCCTCCTCCTTCGCTCATTGTGTTCCCTAACTTCTAGTTCTCTGCCAGGCCAGGCCCTGTTTCTTTTACTGCCAACCCCCCTGACCCCTCGTCTTCCACCTACTTCCTGCTCTATTATGCCTTCTCCTTTTTTGCTCTCTTCTATGGCCCATTGAAAAGGAATGCAGGCCTAGCTAAGCCTCATGAAGGAAATCTACCAACAAAAGATGCATTCCTCGCTTATGGGAGGTGCTGTGAGATGAGCAAGAAGGGCTGAAGGGGTGATTGGGTTGTTGAGTCGGGAAGCACCAGAGGCGTAGCCAGGATTGTCTAGCAAATGGGACCTGATGCTAATGTAGTTGGGCCCACTGCACTGCCAAAAATATCTGTAAATACCCACACAGCGCTGCTGAGTGGGCATTTACAGATTTTGGGTGGGCCTTGCCCCTCAGGCCCTACCCTGCCTACGCCTCTGCTCTCTCCCCCAGGGCAAAGAGTGGGAAAGGCTCGCTACAGCAAGAGTCTTTCAAATCTTTCATTTTTGAGAGCAGAGTGTTTACATTTAAAAATCTTGACCAAGCAGCAATACCAAAGCATACAGTAGTAGAGGACAGAAGACTGCCCTGCACATATCAGTACACCCCAATGACAAAGGCAAAGATTTAACTGACCTGCTTAGCGATCAGTGGCTGACACCTCACAATGAGTATCATCTCTCTGTGAAGCAAAACATCCTCTGAATTGGAGTGAAAGATAGATCTAATGTGCCAAAGGAAGGCAACATGGAAATTCAGTGTTCTGCCCTCAGAGGAAGGAGGGTCGACAGCCCAATGGGTTAATGCACCTACTGCAGCCTCCTATGTGTAGCCTGCAGGCGACACATTCAGTTGCTGGTGAGATGCTGATAAGGTTTGCTTGCTATGCAGGGGCAGGGGGTCACCTCACAGCGCCTCGAGAAGGTGTCCTGTTTGAGTCCCTGTGCAAATATCTTCTCAACCATGACCCGTAGGTTACGCTTTTCCCCTCGTTTTTTCCAGTCAGTTGGGGCCAGAGAGACAAGCTTTTCTATGGGCGTTGCCAAGGCCAGAGTGCAGAAAACAAAGGCACAATTGTTAGTAGGAATGCAGGTATTGAAGGGACATTAGCTGTTGGCTGATCGCACAGGGCAATTTATACCCATTTTCAAAAGAAAAAATAAATAAAAAATGCGTTGCAGATTCCAGACACTGGATTAGAACTCAGGTCTCCAACATTCAAACCCCAAACACTTACCACTTGAGCCACTGGTGGCTGTGCTTATGAGAGTTGCTTTTGGGCGTATATATCTTACTTCTGCATGCCCCTGTGAGCACACTCATTTGCATTGTGAAACATGTTCACTGAAGAAAATGAGGATAGAACATCTGGCCTTCAGCTCCCCCAAATATCAGCTAACTGCTGTGGGCTAGAGGTTAAGTGCTTGTGTTACAGCGCTGGGGGTCTGGCTTCGAGTCCTGCTTTCGGCACTTAAACGGAATAGTGGGATAATCTCCTTGTACAGTTGCTGTGCAAACATAGCAGAGAAGTGGGACTGAGGGAGTGCAGGCTAAAGGTGGGGCATGCTAAAGGGAGAGGTAGGGGTGGATGCATGAATCCCTGTGGAGAGGAGGCGGGGCTGGCTGAGTGGGGGTAGGTCTAGAAGGGCATGGCGTAGGTTCCCTGGTAAAGGAAGGGAGGAAGAAAGCATAGAGGAAGTGCAGGATATAAAGGAGGAGGCAGGTTAGGCTAAAGGGTAGTGCCGGATGTGGAAAAAAATGTTGGCCCATTGTGGGGGGTCCATTCCATACTCCACTGGGCACCCTTTTACTCCCCTCCTCAATGGCCCCTTTCCCCACATTAGGACCCTCCTTTACACACAACCCCCTCCACTATTCAGGGCCCTATTCCCCCCCTCACACCGTACCCAGGGCCCACTTTATCCTACATCCCCATGCTTCTCTCGTCCTTCCCTCCTCTCACCCAGCCCCCTCCTCTTCTCCACAGGGACCCCTTCATCCAGCCCTACCTTCCCTTTTTGCCTGACCCGCCTCCTCCTTTATTTACTCTGCACTTCCTCTCCCCCACCTCCACAGTCCTGCTTCTCTGCTTTCTTCCAACCTCCCTTTACCAGGGAACTCATTACATAACCACCAAACCTTTTAGAAGGACTCTGGGTCCCCTCAACTGATTACCCAACTATACCGTTTCTGTGCCGAAAGCAGGACTCGGACCCAGGCCCCCAGCGCTGTAACGCAAGCACTTAACCTCTAGGCCACTGCAGTTAGCTTGTGTTTGGTGGAGCGCCAGGGTGGGTGGGGGGGTCAGATGTTCTATCCTCCTTGGCTTCAGTGAACATGTTTCACAACTGAAATGGGTATGCTCACGGGGGCATGCAGGAGAAAGATATATATGCCCAAAAGCTAACCTCAAAAATACAGCCACCAGTGGCTCAGGTGCTAAGTGCTTGCTCTTAGAATGCTGGAGACCTGAGTTCTAATCCAATGTCTGCAATCTGCTGGGCATGTTTTTTTTTTAATTAAAAAAATATATTTTTTCATTGAAAATGGGTATGTATTGCCCTGCGCGATCAGCCAACAGCTAATGCCCCTTCAATACCTGCATTCCTACTAACAGTTGGGCCTTTGTTTTCTGCATTGTGGCCTAGGTAGCGCCCATGCAAAAGTTTGTCTCTCTGGCCCCAATTGACTGGAAAAAAACGAGGGGAAAAGGTGCAATCTACGGGTCATGGTTGATACAATAATTTCCCTGGGACTCAAACAGGACACCTTCTCAAGGTGCTGTGAGGTGACCACCAGCCCCTGCATAGCAAACAAACCTGTATCAGCATGTCACCAGCAACTGAATGTGTCGCCTGCAGGCTACACATAGGAGGCTGCAGTAGGTGATTTAACCCATTGGGCTGTCGACCCTCCTTCCTCTGAGAGCAGGAAAGTGAATTTCCATGTTGCCTTCCTTTGGCACATTAGATCTATCTTTCAACCCAATTCAGAGGATGTTTTGCTTCACAGAGAAATGATAATCATTGTGAGGTGTCAGCCACTAATAGCTAAGCAGGTCAGTTAAATCTTTGACTTTGTCATTGGGGTGTACTGATATGCGCAGGGCAGTCTTCTGTCCTGTGCTACTGTATGCTTTCGTATTGCTGCTTGTTCAAGATTCCTAAATGTAAACACTCTGCTCTCAAAAGTGAAAGATTTGAAAGACTCTTGATGCAACAAGCATTTCCCACTCTTTGCCCTGGGGGTGAGAGGGCTGCTTTCTGCCTTTAACACCCTCAATTTGGGAGTGGCTGGCTCCACCACTGAGAATGAGGGCCTAATCCTGGTCGGAAACGGACAGAGGTCTGCGCCCTGCGTCCTCCACGCGTCCCTAACGCTCCCAAACGCGACCACAGCCCTTTACGGGCACAGCCCTATGTCCGGTGCAGCCTCTATGGTGCAGCCACCCAGGTAGCTTAGGGTTAGGATATGTGCTCTTCAAGATAAGCCTGGCCAACCAGGCCCTGGAGAGTGTCACAGCATGCTCTGTAATTCCCTAGTGATGGTGGCCTTGGTGACGATGATTTTGCTGGAATACTGATGCCTTTTTTCCTCCCAGAAGCCCCAGAAGCCTAGTGAAATGAAGGGGTGTGCACCTCTCACTGGCCTCTGTTTACCCTCTGGCTAACTGAAAGGAGTTCTGGGCTCTCCAGGCAAATGTATCCATTTGGGAGAGAGCTAGAAATAAGAAGGCTCTTTCTGCAGGCTCGGTGGGGAAGAGTCAGAGAGCTACATGCCTGAGGAATCTTTCCTCCTCCTTCGCTCATTGTGTTCCCTAACTTCTAGTTCTCTGCCAGGCCAGGCCCTGTTTCTTTTACTGCCAACCCCCCTGACCCCTCGTCTTCCACCTACTTCCTGCTCTATTATGCCTTCTCCTTTTTTGCTCTCTTCTATGGCCCATTGAAAAGGAATGCAGGCCTAGCTAAGCCTCATGAAGGAAATCTACCAACAAAAGATGCATTCCTCGCTTATGGGAGGTGCTGTGAGATGAGCAAGAAGGGCTGAAGGGGTGATTGGGTTGTTGAGTCGGGAAGCACCAGAGGCGTAGCCAGGATTGTCTAGCAAATGGGACCTGATGCTAATGTAGTTGGGCCCACTGCACTGCCAAAAATATCTGTAAATACCCACACAGCGCTGCTGAGTGGGCATTTACAGATTTTGGGTGGGCCTTGCCCCTCAGGCCCTACCCTGCCTACGCCTCTGCTCTCTCCCCCAGGGCAAAGAGTGGGAAAGGCTCGCTACAGCAAGAGTCTTTCAAATCTTTCATTTTTGAGAGCAGAGTGTTTACATTTAAAAATCTTGACCAAGCAGCAATACCAAAGCATACAGTAGTAGAGGACAGAAGACTGCCCTGCACATATCAGTACACCCCAATGACAAAGGCAAAGATTTAACTGACCTGCTTAGCGATCAGTGGCTGACACCTCACAATGAGTATCATCTCTCTGTGAAGCAAAACATCCTCTGAATTGGGGTGAAAGATAGATCTAATGTGCCAAAGGAAGGCAACATGGAAATTCAGTGTTCTGCCCTCAGAGGAAGGAGGGTCGACAGCCCAATGGGTTAATGCACCTACTGCAGCCTCCTATGTGTAGCCTGCAGGCGACACATTCAGTTGCTGGTGAGATGCTGATAAGGTTTGCTTGCTATGCAGGGGCAGGGGGTCACCTCACAGCGCCTCGAGAAGGTGTCCTGTTTGAGTCCCTGTGCAAATATCTTCTCAACCATGACCCGTAGGTTACGCTTTTCCCCTCGTTTTTTCCAGTCAGTTGGGGCCAGAGAGACAAGCTTTTCTATGGGCGTTGCCAAGGCCAGAGTGCAGAAAACAAAGTCACAATTGTTAGTAGGAATGCAGGTATTGAAGGGACATTAGCTGTTGGCTGATCGCACAGGGCAATTCATACCCATTTTCAAAAGAAAAAATAAATAAAAAATGCGTTGCAGATTCCAGACACTGGATTAGAACTCAGGTCTCCAACATTCAAACCCCAAACACTTACCACTTGAGCCACTGGTGGCTGTGCTTATGAGAGTTGCTTTTGGGCGTATATATCTTACTTCTGCATGCCCCTGTGAGCACACTCATTTGCATTGTGAAACATGTTCACTGAAGAAAATGAGGATAGAACATCTGGCCTTCAGCTCCCCCAAATATCAGCTAACTGCTGTGGGCTAGAGGTTAAGTGCTTGTGTTACAGCGCTGGGGGTCTGGCTTCGAGTCCTGCTTTCGGCACTTAAACGGAATAGTGGGATAATCTCCTTGTACAGTTGCTGTGCAAACATAGCAGAGAAGTGGGACTGAGGGAGTGCAGGCTAAAGGTGGGGCATGCTAAAGGGAGAGGTAGGGGTGGATGCATGAATCCCTGTGGAGAGGAGGCGGGGCTGGCTGAGTGGGGGTAGGTCTAGAAGGGCATGGCGTAGGTTCCCTGGTAAAGGAAGGGAGGAAGAAAGCATAGAGGAAGTGCAGGATATAAAGGAGGAGGCAGGTTAGGCTAAAGGGTAGTGCCGGATGTGGAAAAAAATGTTGGCCCATTGTGGGGGGTCCATTCCATACTCCACTGGGCACCCTTTTACTCCCCTCCTCAATGGCCCCTTTCCCCACATTAGGACCCTCCTTTACACACAACCCCCTCCACTATTCAGGGCCCTATTCCCCCCCTCACACCGTACCCAGGGCCCACTTTATCCTACATCCCCATGCTTCTCTCGTCCTTCCCTCCTCTCACCCAGCCCCCTCCTCTTCTCCACAGGGACCCCTTCATCCAGCCCTACCTTCCCTTTTTGCCTGACCCGCCTCCTCCTTTATTTACTCTGCACTTCCTCTCCCCCACCTCCACAGTCCTGCTTCTCTGCTTTCTTCCAACCTCCCTTTACCAGGGAACTCATTACATAACCACCAAACCTTTTAGAAGGACTCTGGGTCCCCTCAACTGATTACCCAACTATACCGTTTCTGTGCCGAAAGCAGGACTCGGACCCAGGCCCCCAGCGCTGTAACGCAAGCACTTAACCTCTAGGCCACTGCAGTTAGCTTGTGTTTGGTGGAGCGCCAGGGTGGGTGGGGGGGTCAGATGTTCTATCCTCCTTGGCTTCAGTGAACATGTTTCACAACTGAAATGGGTATGCTCACGGGGGCATGCAGGAGAAAGATATATATGCCCAAAAGCTAACCTCAAAAATACAGCCACCAGTGGCTCAGGTGCTAAGTGCTTGCTCTTAGAATGCTGGAGACCTGAGTTCTAATCCAATGTCTGCAATCTGCTGGGCATGTTTTTTTTTTAATTAAAAAAATATATTTTTTCATTGAAAATGGGTATGTATTGCCCTGCGCGATCAGCCAACAGCTAATGCCCCTTCAATACCTGCATTCCTACTAACAGTTGGGCCTTTGTTTTCTGCATTGTGGCCTAGGTAGCGCCCATGCAAAAGTTTGTCTCTCTGGCCCCAATTGACTGGAAAAAAACGAGGGGAAAAGGTGCAATCTACGGGTCATGGTTGATACAATAATTTCCCTGGGACTCAAACAGGACACCTTCTCAAGGTGCTGTGAGGTGACCACCAGCCCCTGCATAGCAAACAAACCTGTATCAGCATGTCACCAGCAACTGAATGTGTCGCCTGCAGGCTACACATAGGAGGCTGCAGTAGGTGATTTAACCCATTGGGCTGTCGACCCTCCTTCCTCTGAGAGCAGGAAAGTGAATTTCCATGTTGCCTTCCTTTGGCACATTAGATCTATCTTTCAACCCAATTCAGAGGATGTTTTGCTTCACAGAGAAATGATAATCATTGTGAGGTGTCAGCCACTAATAGCTAAGCAGGTCAGTTAAATCTTTGACTTTGTCATTGGGGTGTACTGATATGCGCAGGGCAGTCTTCTGTCCTGTGCTACTGTATGCTTTCGTATTGCTGCTTGTTCAAGATTCCTAAATGTAAACACTCTGCTCTCAAAAGTGAAAGATTTGAAAGACTCTTGATGCAACAAGCATTTCCCACTCTTTGCCCTGGGGGTGAGAGGGCTGCTTTCTGCCTTTAACACCCTCAATTTGGGAGTGGCTGGCTCCACCACTGAGAATGAGGGCCTAATCCTGGTCGGAAACGGACAGAGGTCTGCGCCCTGCGTCCTCCACGCGTCCCTAACGCTCCCAAACGCGACCACAGCCCTTTACGGGCACAGCCCTATGTCCGGTGCAGCCTCTATGGTGCAGCCACCCAGGTAGCTTAGGGTTAGGATATGTGCTCTTCAAGATAAGCCTGGCCAACCAGGCCCTGGAGAGTGTCACAGCATGCTCTGTAATTCCCTAGTGATGGTGGCCTTGGTGACGATGATTTTGCTGGAATACTGATGCCTTTTTTCCTCCCAGAAGCCCCAGAAGCCTAGTGAAATGAAGGGGTGTGCACCTCTCACTGGCCTCTGTTTACCCTCTGGCTAACTGAAAGGAGTTCTGGGCTCTCCAGGCAAATGTATCCATTTGGGAGAGAGCTAGAAATAAGAAGGCTCTTTCTGCAGGCTCGGTGGGGAAGAGTCAGAGAGCTACATGCCTGAGGAATCTTTCCTCCTCCTTCGCTCATTGTGTTCCCTAACTTCTAGTTCTCTGCCAGGCCAGGCCCTGTTTCTTTTACTGCCAACCCCCCTGACCCCTCGTCTTCCACCTACTTCCTGCTCTATTATGCCTTCTCCTTTTTTGCTCTCTTCTATGGCCCATTGAAAAGGAATGCAGGCCTAGCTAAGCCTCATGAAGGAAATCTACCAACAAAAGATGCATTCCTCGCTTATGGGAGGTGCTGTGAGATGAGCAAGAAGGGCTGAAGGGGTGATTGGGTTGTTGAGTCGGGAAGCACCAGAGGCGTAGCCAGGATTGTCTAGCAAATGGGACCTGATGCTAATGTAGTTGGGCCCACTGCACTGCCAAAAATATCTGTAAATACCCACACAGCGCTGCTGAGTGGGCATTTACAGATTTTGGGTGGGCCTTGCCCCTCAGGCCCTACCCTGCCTACGCCTCTGCTCTCTCCCCCAGGGCAAAGAGTGGGAAAGGCTCGCTACAGCAAGAGTCTTTCAAATCTTTCATTTTTGAGAGCAGAGTGTTTACATTTAAAAATCTTGACCAAGCAGCAATACCAAAGCATACAGTAGTAGAGGACAGAAGACTGCCCTGCACATATCAGTACACCCCAATGACAAAGGCAAAGATTTAACTGACCTGCTTAGCGATCAGTGGCTGACACCTCACAATGAGTATCATCTCTCTGTGAAGCAAAACATCCTCTGAATTGGGGTGAAAGATAGATCTAATGTGCCAAAGGAAGGCAACATGGAAATTCAGTGTTCTGCCCTCAGAGGAAGGAGGGTCGACAGCCCAATGGGTTAATGCACCTACTGCAGCCTCCTATGTGTAGCCTGCAGGCGACACATTCAGTTGCTGGTGAGATGCTGATAAGGTTTGCTTGCTATGCAGGGGCAGGGGGTCACCTCACAGCGCCTCGAGAAGGTGTCCTGTTTGAGTCCCTGTGCAAATATCTTCTCAACCATGACCCGTAGGTTACGCTTTTCCCCTCGTTTTTTCCAGTCAGTTGGGGCCAGAGAGACAAGCTTTTCTATGGGCGTTGCCAAGGCCAGAGTGCAGAAAACAAAGTCACAATTGTTAGTAGGAATGCAGGTATTGAAGGGACATTAGCTGTTGGCTGATCGCACAGGGCAATTCATACCCATTTTCAAAAGAAAAAATAAATAAAAAATGCGTTGCAGATTCCAGACACTGGATTAGAACTCAGGTCTCCAACATTCAAACCCCAAACACTTACCACTTGAGCCACTGGTGGCTGTGCTTATGAGAGTTGCTTTTGGGCGTATATATCTTACTTCTGCATGCCCCTGTGAGCACACTCATTTGCATTGTGAAACATGTTCACTGAAGAAAATGAGGATAGAACATCTGGCCTTCAGCTCCCCCAAATATCAGCTAACTGCTGTGGGCTAGAGGTTAAGTGCTTGTGTTACAGCGCTGGGGGTCTGGCTTCGAGTCCTGCTTTCGGCACTTAAACGGAATAGTGGGATAATCTCCTTGTACAGTTGCTGTGCAAACATAGCAGAGAAGTGGGACTGAGGGAGTGCAGGCTAAAGGTGGGGCATGCTAAAGGGAGAGGTAGGGGTGGATGCACGAATCCCTGTGGAGAGGAGGCGGGGCTGGCTGAGTGGGGGTAGGTCTAGAAGGGCATGGCGTAGGTTCCCTGGTAAAGGAAGGGAGGAAGAAAGCATAGAGGAAGTGCAGGATATAAAGGAGGAGGCAGGTTAGGCTAAAGGGTAGTGCCGGATGTGGAAAAAAATGTTGGCCCATTGTGGGGGGTCCATTCCATACTCCACTGGGCACCCTTTTACTCCCCTCCTCAATGGCCCCTTTCCCCACATTAGGACCCTCCTTTACACACAACCCCCTCCACTATTCAGGGCCCTATTCCCCCCCTCACACCGTACCCAGGGCCCACTTTATCCTACATCCCCATGCTTCTCTCGTCCTTCCCCCCTCTCACCCAGCCCCCTCCTCTTCTCCACAGGGACCCCTTCATCCAGCCCTACCTTCCCTTTTTGCCTGACCCGCCTCCTCCTTTATTTACTCTGCACTTCCTCTCCCCCACCTCCACAGTCCTGCTTCTCTGCTTTCTTCCAACCTCCCTTTACCAGGGAACTCATTACATAACCACCAAACCTTTTAGAAGGACTCTGGGTCCCCTCAACTGATTACCCAACTATACAGTTTCTGTGCCGAAAGCAGGACTCGGACCCAGGCCCCCAGCGCTGTAACGCAAGCACTTAACCTCTAGGCCACTGCAGTTAGCTTGTGTTTGGTGGAGCGCCAGGGTGGGTGGGGGGGTCAGATGTTCTATCCTCCTTGGCTTCAGTGAACATGTTTCACAACTGAAATGGGTATGCTCACGGGGGCATGCAGGAGAAAGATATATATGCCCAAAAGCTAACCTCAAAAATACAGCCACCAGTGGCTCAGGTGCTAAGTGCTTGCTCTTAGAATGCTGGAGACCTGAGTTCTAATCCAATGTCTGCAATCTGCTGGGCATGTTTTTTTTTTTAATTAAAAAAATATATTTTTTCATTGAAAATGGGTATGTATTGCCCTGCGCGATCAGCCAACAGCTAATGCCCCTTCAATACCTGCATTCCTACTAACAGTTGGGCCTTTGTTTTCTGCATTGTGGCCTAGGTAGCGCCCATGCAAAAGTTTGTCTCTCTGGCCCCAATTGACTGGAAAAAAACGAGGGGAAAAGGTGTAATCTACGGGTCATGGTTGATACAATAATTTCCCTGGGACTCAAACAGGACACCTTCTCAAGGTGCTGTGAGGTGACCACCAGCCCCTGCATAGCAAACAAACCTGTATCAGCATGTCACCAGCAACTGAATGTGTCGCCTGCAGGCTACACATAGGAGGCTGCAGTAGGTGATTTAACCCATTGGGCTGTCGACCCTCCTTCCTCTGAGAGCAGGAAAGTGAATTTCCATGTTGCCTTCCTTTGGCACATTAGATCTATCTTTCAACCCAATTCAGAGGATGTTTTGCTTCACAGAGAAATGATAATCATTGTGAGGTGTCAGCCACTAATAGCTAAGCAGGTCAGTTAAATCTTTGACTTTGTCATTGGGGTGTACTGATATGCGCAGGGCAGTCTTCTGTCCTGTGCTACTGTATGCTTTCGTATTGCTGCTTGTTCAAGATTCCTAAATGTAAACACTCTGCTCTCAAAAGTGAAAGATTTGAAAGACTCTTGATGCAACAAGCATTTCCCACTCTTTGCCCTGGGGGTGAGAGGGCTGCTTTCTGCCTTTAACACCCTCAATTTGGGAGTGGCTGGCTCCACCACTGAGAATGAGGGCCTAATCCTGGTCGGAAACGGACAGAGGTCTGCGCCCTGCGTCCTCCACGCGTCCCTAACGCTCCCAAACGCGACCACAGCCCTTTACGGGCACAGCCCTATGTCCGGTGCAGCCTCTATGGTGCAGCCACCCAGGTAGCTTAGGGTTAGGATATGTGCTCTTCAAGATAAGCCTGGCCAACCAGGCCCTGGAGAGTGTCACAGCATGCTCTGTAATTCCCTAGTGATGGTGGCCTTGGTGACGATGATTTTGCTGGAATACTGATGCCTTTTTTCCTCCCAGAAGCCCCAGAAGCCTAGTGAAATGAAGGGGTGTGCACCTCTCACTGGCCTCTGTTTACCCTCTGGCTAACTGAAAGGAGTTCTGGGCTCTCCAGGCAAATGTATCCATTTGGGAGAGAGCTAGAAATAAGAAGGCTCTTTCTGCAGGCTCGGTGGGGAAGAGTCAGAGAGCTACATGCCTGAGGAATCTTTCCTCCTCCTTC
Source organism: Ambystoma mexicanum (assembly GCF_040938575.1). Taxonomy (NCBI): domain Eukaryota; kingdom Metazoa; phylum Chordata; class Amphibia; order Caudata; family Ambystomatidae; genus Ambystoma; species Ambystoma mexicanum. The sequence goes on along the minus strand of NC_090923.1, from coordinate 662,521,709 downwards.
GCTCATTGTGTTCCCTAACTTCTAGTTCTCTGCCAGGCCAGGCCCTGTTTCTTTTACTGCCAACCCCCCTGACCCCTCGTCTTCCACCTACTTCCTGCTCTATTATGCCTTCTCCTTTTTTGCTCTCTTCTATGGCCCATTGAAAAGGAATGCAGGCCTAGCTAAGCCTCATGAAGGAAATCTACCAACAAAAGATGCATTCCTCGCTTATGGGAGGTGCTGTGAGATGAGCAAGAAGGGCTGAAGGGGTGATTGGGTTGTTGAGTCGGGAAGCACCAGAGGCGTAGCCAGGATTGTCTAGCAAATGGGACCTGATGCTAATGTAGTTGGGCCCACTGCACTGCCAAAAATATCTGTAAATACCCACACAGCGCTGCTGAGTGGGCATTTACAGATTTTGGGTGGGCCTTGCCCCTCAGGCCCTACCCTGCCTACGCCTCTGCTCTCTCCCCCAGGGCAAAGAGTGGGAAAGGCTCGCTACAGCAAGAGTCTTTCAAATCTTTCATTTTTGAGAGCAGAGTGTTTACATTTAAAAATCTTGACCAAGCAGCAATACCAAAGCATACAGTAGTAGAGGACAGAAGACTGCCCTGCACATATCAGTACACCCCAATGACAAAGGCAAAGATTTAACTGACCTGCTTAGCGATCAGTGGCTGACACCTCACAATGAGTATCATCTCTCTGTGAAGCAAAACATCCTCTGAATTGGGGTGAAAGATAGATCTAATGTGCCAAAGGAAGGCAACATGGAAATTCAGTGTTCTGCCCTCAGAGGAAGGAGGGTCGACAGCCCAATGGGTTAATGCACCTACTGCAGCCTCCTATGTGTAGCCTGCAGGCGACACATTCAGTTGCTGGTGAGATGCTGATAAGGTTTGCTTGCTATGCAGGGGCAGGGGGTCACCTCACAGCGCCTCGAGAAGGTGTCCTGTTTGAGTCCCTGTGCAAATATCTTCTCAACCATGACCCGTAGGTTACGCTTTTCCCCTCGTTTTTTCCAGTCAGTTGGGGCCAGAGAGACAAGCTTTTCTATGGGCGTTGCCAAGGCCAGAGTGCAGAAAACAAAGGCACAATTGTTAGTAGGAATGCAGGTATTGAAGGGACATTAGCTGTTGGCTGATCGCACAGGGCAATTCATACCCATTTTCAAAAGAAAAAATAAATAAAAAATGCGTTGCAGATTCCAGACACTGGATTAGAACTCAGGTCTCCAACATTCAAACCCCAAACACTTACCACTTGAGCCACTGGTGGCTGTGCTTATGAGAGTTGCTTTTGGGCGTATATATCTTACTTCTGCATGCCCCTGTGAGCACACTCATTTGCATTGTGAAACATGTTCACTGAAGAAAATGAGGATAGAACATCTGGCCTTCAGCTCCCCCAAATATCAGCTAACTGCTGTGGCCTAGAGGTTAAGTGCTTGTGTTACAGCGCGGGGGTCTGGGTTCGAGTCCTGCTTTCGGCACTTAAACGGAATAGTGGGATAATCTCCTTGTACAGTTGCTGTGCAAACATAGCAGAGAAGTGGGACTGAGGGAGTGCAGGCTAAAGGTGGGGCATGCTAAAGGGAGAGGTAGGGGTGGATGCACGAATCCCTGTGGAGAGGAGGCGGGGCTGGCTGAGTGGGGGTAGGTCTAGAAGGGCATGGCATAGGTTCCCTGGTAAAGGAAGGGAGGAAGAAAGCATAGAGGAAGTGCAGGATATAAAGGAGGAGGCAGGTTAGGCTAAAGGGTAGTGCCGGATGTGGAAAAAAATGTTGGCCCATTGTGGGGGGTCCATTCCATACTCCACTGGGCACCCTTTTACTCCCCTCCTCAATGGCCCCTTTCCCCACATTAGGACCCTCCTTTACACACAACCCCCTCCACTATTCAGGGCCCTATTCCCCCCCTCACACCGTACCCAGGGCCCACTTTATCCTACATCCCCATGCTTCTCTCGTCCTTCCCCCCTCTCACCCAGCCCCCTCCTCTTCTCCACAGGGACCCCTTCATCCAGCCCTACCTTCCCTTTTTGCCTGCCCCGCCTCCTCCTTTATTTACTCTGCACTTCCTCTCCCCCACCTCCACAGTCCTGCTTCTCTGCTTTCTTCCAACCTCCCTTTACCAGGGAACTCATTACATAACCACCAAACCTTTTAGAAGGACTCTGGGTCCCCTCAACTGATTACCCAACTATACCGTTTCTGTGCCGGACCCAGGCCCCCAGCGCTGTAACGCAAGCACTTAACCTCTAGGCCACTGCAGTTAGCTTGTGTTTGGTGGAGCGCCAGGGTGGGTGGGGGGGTCAGATGTTCTATCCTCCTTGGCTTCAGTGAACATGTTTCACAACTGAAATGGGTATGCTCACGGGGGCATGCAGGAGAAAGATATATATGCCCAAAAGCTAACCTCAAAAATACAGCCACCAGTGGCTCAGGTGCTAAGTGCTTGCTCTTAGAATGCTGGAGACCTGAGTTCTAATCCAATGTCTGCAATCTGCTGGGCATGTTTTTTTTTTAATTAAAAAAATATATTTTTTCATTGAAAATGGGTATGTATTGCCCTGCGCGATCAGCCAACAGCTAATGCCCCTTCAATACCTGCATTCCTACTAACAGTTGGGCCTTTGTTTTCTGCATTGTGGCCTAGGTAGCGCCCATGCAAAAGTTTGTCTCTCTGGCCCCAATTGACTGGAAAAAAACGAGGGGAAAAGGTGTAATCTACGGGTCATGGTTGATACAATAATTTCCCTGGGACTCAAACAGGACACCTTCTCAAGGTGCTGTGAGGTGACCACCAGCCCCTGCATAGCAAACAAACCTGTATCAGCATGTCACCAGCAACTGAATGTGTCGCCTGCAGGCTACACATAGGAGGCTGCAGTAGGTGATTTAACCCATTGGGCTGTCGACCCTCCTTCCTCTGAGAGCAGGAAAGTGAATTTCCATGTTGCCTTCCTTTGGCACATTAGATCTATCTTTCAACCCAATTCAGAGGATGTTTTGCTTCACAGAGAAATGATAATCATTGTGAGGTGTCAGCCACTAATAGCTAAGCAGGTCAGTTAAATCTTTGACTTTGTCATTGGGGTGTACTGATATGCGCAGGGCAGTCTTCTGTCCTGTGCTACTGTATGCTTTCGGATTGCTGCTTGTTCAAGATTCCTAAATGTAAACACTCTGCTCTCAAAAGTGAAAGATTTGAAAGACTCTTGATGCAACAAGCATTTCCCACTCTTTGCCCTGGGGGTGAGAGGGCTGCTTTCTGCCTTTAACACCCTCAATTTGGGAGTGGCTGGCTCCACCACTGAGAATGAGGGCCTAATCCTGGTCGGAAACGGACAGAGGTCTGCGCCCTGCGTCCTCCACACGTCCCTAACGCTCCCAAACGCGACCACAGCCCTTTACGGGCACAGCCCTATGTCCGGTGCAGCCTCTATGGTGCAGCCACCCAGGTAGCTTAGGGTTAGGATATGTGCTCTTCAAGATAAGCCTGGCCAACCAGGCCCTGGAGAGTGTCACAGCATGCTCTGTAATTCCCTAGTGATGGTGGCCTTGGTGACGATGATTTTGCTGGAATACTGATGCCTTTTTTCCTCCCAGAAGCCCCAGAAGCCTAGTGAAATGAAGGGGTGTGCACCTCTCACTGGCCTCTGTTTACCCTCTGGCTAACTGAAAGGAGTTCTGGGCTCTCCAGGCAAATGTATCCATTTGGGAGAGAGCTAGAAATAAGAAGGCTCTTTCTGCAGGCTCGGTGGGGAAGAGTCAGAGAGCTACATGCCTGAGGAATCTTTCCTCCTCCTTCGCTCATTGTGTTCCCTAACTTCTAGTTCTCTGCCAGGCCAGGCCCTGTTTCTTTTACTGCCAACCCCCCTGACCCCTCGTCTTCCACCTACTTCCTGCTCTATTATGCCTTCTCCTTTTTTGCTCTCTTCTATGGCCCATTGAAAAGGAATGCAGGCCTAGCTAAGCCTCATGAAGGAAATCTACCAACAAAAGATGCATTCCTCGCTTATGGGAGGTGCTGTGAGATGAGCAAGAAGGGCTGAAGGGGTGATTGGGTTGTTGAGTCGGGAAGCACCAGAGGCGTAGCCAGGATTGTCTAGCAAATGGGACCTGATGCTAATGTAGTTGGGCCCACTGCACTGCCAAAAATATCTGTAAATACCCACACAGCGCTGCTGAGTGGGCATTTACAGATTTTGGGTGGGCCTTGCCCCTCAGGCCCTACCCTGCCTACGCCTCTGCTCTCTCCCCCAGGGCAAAGAGTGGGAAAGGCTCGCTACAGCAAGAGTCTTTCAAATCTTTCATTTTTGAGAGCAGAGTGTTTACATTTAAAAATCTTGACCAAGCAGCAATACCAAAGCATACAGTAGTAGAGGACAGAAGACTGCCCTGCACATATCAGTACACCCCAATGACAAAGGCAAAGATTTAACTGACCTGCTTAGCGATCAGTGGCTGACACCTCACAATGAGTATCATCTCTCTGTGAAGCAAAACATCCTCTGAATTGGGGTGAAAGATAGATCTAATGTGCCAAAGGAAGGCAACATGGAAATTCAGTGTTCTGCCCTCAGAGGAAGGAGGGTCGACAGCCCAATGGGTTAATGCACCTACTGCAGCCTCCTATGTGTAGCCTGCAGGCGACACATTCAGTTGCTGGTGAGATGCTGATAAGGTTTGCTTGCTATGCAGGGGCAGGGGGTCACCTCACAGCGCCTCGAGAAGGTGTCCTGTTTGAGTCCCTGTGCAAATATCTTCTCAACCATGACCCGTAGGTTACGCTTTTCCCCTCGTTTTTTCCAGTCAGTTGGGGCCAGAGAGACAAGCTTTTCTATGGGCGTTGCCAAGGCCAGAGTGCAGAAAACAAAGGCACAATTGTTAGTAGGAATGCAGGTATTGAAGGGACATTAGCTGTTGGCTGATCGCACAGGGCAATTCATACCCATTTTCAAAAGAAAAAATAAATAAAAAATGCGTTGCAGATTCCAGACACTGGATTAGAACTCAGGTCTCCAACATTCAAACCCCAAACACTTACCACTTGAGCCACTGGTGGCTGTGCTTATGAGAGTTGCTTTTGGGCGTATATATCTTACTTCTGCATGCCCCTGTGAGCACACTCATTTGCATTGTGAAACATGTTCACTGAAGAAAATGAGGATAGAACATCTGGCCTTCAGCTCCCCCAAATATCAGCTAACTGCTGTGGCCTAGAGGTTAAGTGCTTGTGTTACAGCGCGGGGGTCTGGGTTCGAGTCCTGCTTTCGGCACTTAAACGGAATAGTGGGATAATCTCCTTGTACAGTTGCTGTGCAAACATAGCAGAGAAGTGGGACTGAGGGAGTGCAGGCTAAAGGTGGGGCATGCTAAAGGGAGAGGTAGGGGTGGATGCACGAATCCCTGTGGAGAGGAGGCGGGGCTGGCTGAGTGGGGGTAGGTCTAGAAGGGCATGGCATAGGTTCCCTGGTAAAGGAAGGGAGGAAGAAAGCATAGAGGAAGTGCAGGATATAAAGGAGGAGGCAGGTTAGGCTAAAGGGTAGTGCCGGATGTGGAAAAAAATGTTGGCCCATTGTGGGGGGTCCATTCCATACTCCACTGGGCACCCTTTTACTCCCCTCCTCAATGGCCCCTTTCCCCACATTAGGACCCTCCTTTACACACAACCCCCTCCACTATTCAGGGCCCTATTCCCCCCCTCACACCGTACCCAGGGCCCACTTTATCCTACATCCCCATGCTTCTCTCGTCCTTCCCCCCTCTCACCCAGCCCCCTCCTCTTCTCCACAGGGACCCCTTCATCCAGCCCTACCTTCCCTTTTTGCCTGACCCGCCTCCTCCTTTATTTACTCTGCACTTCCTCTCCCCCACCTCCACAGTCCTGCTTCTCTGCTTTCTTCCAACCTCCCTTTACCAGGGAACTCATTACATAACCACCAAACCTTTTAGAAGGACTCTGGGTCCCCTCAACTGATTACCCAACTATACCGTTTCTGTGCCGGACCCAGGCCCCCAGCGCTGTAACGCAAGCACTTAACCTCTAGGCCACTGCAGTTAGCTTGTGTTTGGTGGAGCGCCAGGGTGGGTGGGGGGGTCAGATGTTCTATCCTCCTTGGCTTCAGTGAACATGTTTCACAACTGAAATGGGTATGCTCACGGGGGCATGCAGGAGAAAGATATATATGCCCAAAAGCTAACCTCAAAAATACAGCCACCAGTGGCTCAGGTGCTAAGTGCTTGCTCTTAGAATGCTGGAGACCTGAGTTCTAATCCAATGTCTGCAATCTGCTGGGCATGTTTTTTTTTTAATTAAAAAAATATATTTTTTCATTGAAAATGGGTATGTATTGCCCTGCGCGATCAGCCAACAGCTAATGCCCCTTCAATACCTGCATTCCTACTAACAGTTGGGCCTTTGTTTTCTGCATTGTGGCCTAGGTAGCGCCCATGCAAAAGTTTGTCTCTCTGGCCCCAATTGACTGGAAAAAAACGAGGGGAAAAGGTGTAATCTACGGGTCATGGTTGATACAATAATTTCCCTGGGACTCAAACAGGACACCTTCTCAAGGTGCTGTGAGGTGACCACCAGCCCCTGCATAGCAAACAAACCTGTATCAGCATGTCACCAGCAACTGAATGTGTCGCCTGCAGGCTACACATAGGAGGCTGCAGTAGGTGATTTAACCCATTGGGCTGTCGACCCTCCTTCCTCTGAGAGCAGGAAAGTGAATTTCCATGTTGCCTTCCTTTGGCACATTAGATCTATCTTTCAACCCAATTCAGAGGATGTTTTGCTTCACAGAGAAATGATAATCATTGTGAGGTGTCAGCCACTAATAGCTAAGCAGGTCAGTTAAATCTTTGACTTTGTCATTGGGGTGTACTGATATGCGCAGGGCAGTCTTCTGTCCTGTGCTACTGTATGCTTTCGGATTGCTGCTTGTTCAAGATTCCTAAATGTAAACACTCTGCTCTCAAAAGTGAAAGATTTGAAAGACTCTTGATGCAACAAGCATTTCCCACTCTTTGCCCTGGGGGTGAGAGGGCTGCTTTCTGCCTTTAACACCCTCAATTTGGGAGTGGCTGGCTCCACCACTGAGAATGAGGGCCTAATCCTGGTCGGAAACGGACAGAGGTCTGCGCCCTGCGTCCTCCACGCGTCCCTAACGCTCCCAAACGCGACCACAGCCCTTTACGGGCACAGCCCTATGTCCGGTGCAGCCTCTATGGTGCAGCCACCCAGGTAGCTTAGGGTTAGGATATGTGCTCTTCAAGATAAGCCTGGCCAACCAGGCCCTGGAGAGTGTCACAGCATGCTCTGTAATTCCCTAGTGATGGTGGCCTTGGTGACGATGATTTTGCTGGAATACTGATGCCTTTTTTCCTCCCAGAAGCCCCAGAAGCCTAGTGAAATGAAGGGGTGTGCACCTCTCACTGGCCTCTGTTTACCCTCTGGCTAACTGAAAGGAGTTCTGGGCTCTCCAGGCAAATGTATCCATTTGGGAGAGAGCTAGAAATAAGAAGGCTCTTTCTGCAGGCTCGGTGGGGAAGAGTCAGAGAGCTACATGCCTGAGGAATCTTTCCTCCTCCTTCGCTCATTGTGTTCCCTAACTTCTAGTTCTCTGCCAGGCCAGGCCCTGTTTCTTTTACTGCCAACCCCCCTGACCCCTCGTCTTCCACCTACTTCCTGCTCTATTATGCCTTCTCCTTTTTTGCTCTCTTCTATGGCCCATTGAAAAGGAATGCAGGCCTAGCTAAGCCTCATGAAGGAAATCTACCAACAAAAGATGCATTCCTCGCTTATGGGAGGTGCTGTGAGATGAGCAAGAAGGGCTGAAGGGGTGATTGGGTTGTTGAGTCGGGAAGCACCAGAGGCGTAGCCAGGATTGTCTAGCAAATGGGACCTGATGCTAATGTAGTTGGGCCCACTGCACTGCCAAAAATATCTGTAAATACCCACACAGCGCTGCTGAGTGGGCATTTACAGATTTTGGGTGGGCCTTGCCCCTCAGGCCCTACCCTGCCTACGCCTCTGCTCTCTCCCCCAGGGCAAAGAGTGGGAAAGGCTCGCTACAGCAAGAGTCTTTCAAATCTTTCATTTTTGAGAGCAGAGTGTTTACATTTAAAAATCTTGACCAAGCAGCAATACCAAAGCATACAGTAGTAGAGGACAGAAGACTGCCCTGCACATATCAGTACACCCCAATGACAAAGGCAAAGATTTAACTGACCTGCTTAGCGATCAGTGGCTGACACCTCACAATGAGTATCATCTCTCTGTGAAGCAAAACATCCTCTGAATTGGGGTGAAAGATAGATCTAATGTGCCAAAGGAAGGCAACATGGAAATTCAGTGTTCTGCCCTCAGAGGAAGGAGGGTCGACAGCCCAATGGGTTAATGCACCTACTGCAGCCTCCTATGTGTAGCCTGCAGGCGACACATTCAGTTGCTGGTGAGATGCTGATAAGGTTTGCTTGCTATGCAGGGGCAGGGGGTCACCTCACAGCGCCTCGAGAAGGTGTCCTGTTTGAGTCCCTGTGCAAATATCTTCTCAACCATGACCCGTAGGTTACGCTTTTCCCCTCGTTTTTTCCAGTCAGTTGGGGCCAGAGAGACAAGCTTTTCTATGGGCGTTGCCAAGGCCAGAGTGCAGAAAACAAAGGCACAATTGTTAGTAGGAATGCAGGTATTGAAGGGACATTAGCTGTTGGCTGATCGCACAGGGCAATTCATACCCATTTTCAAAAGAAAAAATAAATAAAAAATGCGTTGCAGATTCCAGACACTGGATTAGAACTCAGGTCTCCAACATTCAAACCCCAAACACTTACCACTTGAGCCACTGGTGGCTGTGCTTATGAGAGTTGCTTTTGGGCGTATATATCTTACTTCTGCATGCCCCTGTGAGCACACTCATTTGCATTGTGAAACATGTTCACTGAAGAAAATGAGGATAGAACATCTGGCCTTCAGCTCCCCCAAATATCAGCTAACTGCTGTGGCCTAGAGGTTAAGTGCTTGTGTTACAGCGCGGGGGTCTGGGTTCGAGTCCTGCTTTCGGCACTTAAACGGAATAGTGGGATAATCTCCTTGTACAGTTGCTGTGCAAACATAGCAGAGAAGTGGGACTGAGGGAGTGCAGGCTAAAGGTGGGGCATGCTAAAGGGAGAGGTAGGGGTGGATGCACGAATCCCTGTGGAGAGGAGGCGGGGCTGGCTGAGTGGGGGTAGGTCTAGAAGGGCATGGCATAGGTTCCCTGGTAAAGGAAGGGAGGAAGAAAGCATAGAGGAAGTGCAGGATATAAAGGAGGAGGCAGGTTAGGCTAAAGGGTAGTGCCGGATGTGGAAAAAAATGTTGGCCCATTGTGGGGGGTCCATTCCATACTCCACTGGGCACCCTTTTACTCCCCTCCTCAATGGCCCCTTTCCCCACATTAGGACCCTCCTTTACACACAACCCCCTCCACTATTCAGGGCCCTATTCCCCCCCTCACACCGTACCCAGGGCCCACTTTATCCTACATCCCCATGCTTCTCTCGTCCTTCCCCCCTCTCACCCAGCCCCCTCCTCTTCTCCACAGGGACCCCTTCATCCAGCCCTACCTTCCCTTTTTGCCTGACCCGCCTCCTCCTTTATTTACTCTGCACTTCCTCTCCCCCACCTCCACAGTCCTGCTTCTCTGCTTTCTTCCAACCTCCCTTTACCAGGGAACTCATTACATAACCACCAAACCTTTTAGAAGGACTCTGGGTCCCCTCAACTGATTACCCAACTATACCGTTTCTGTGCCGAAAGCAGGACTCGGACCCAGGCCCCCAGCGCTGTAACGCAACCACTTAACCTCTAGGCCACTGCAGTTAGCTTGTGTTTGGTGGAGCGCCAGGGTGGGTGGGGGGGTCAGATGTTCTATCCTCCTTGGCTTCAGTGAACATGTTTCACAACTGAAATGGGTATGCTCACGGGGGCATGCAGGAGAAAGATATATATGCCCAAAAGCTAACCTCAAAAATACAGCCACCAGTGGCTCAGGTGCTAAGTGCTTGCTCTTAGAATGCTGGAGACCTGAGTTCTAATCCAATGTCTGCAATCTGCTGGGCATGTTTTTTTTTTAATTAAAAAAATATATTTTTTCATTGAAAATGGGTATGTATTGCCCTGCGCGATCAGCCAACAGCTAATGCCCCTTCAATACCTGCATTCCTACTAACAGTTGGGCCTTTGTTTTCTGCATTGTGGCCTAGGTAGCGCCCATGCAAAAGTTTGTCTCTCTGGCCCCAATTGACTGGAAAAAAACGAGGGGAAAAGGTGCAATCTACGGGTCATGGTTGATACAATAATTTCCCTGGGACTCAAACAGGACACCTTCTCAAGGTGCTGTGAGGTGACCACCAGCCCCTGCATAGCAAACAAACCTGTATCAGCATGTCACCAGCAACTGAATGTGTCGCCTGCAGGCTACACATAGGAGGCTGCAGTAGGTGATTTAACCCATTGGGCTGTCGACCCTCCTTCCTCTGAGAGCAGGAAAGTGAATTTCCATGTTGCCTTCCTTTGGCACATTAGATCTATCTTTCAACCCAATTCAGAGGATGTTTTGCTTCACAGAGAAATGATAATCATTGTGAGGTGTCAGCCACTAATAGCTAAGCAGGTCAGTTAAATCTTTGACTTTGTCATTGGGGTGTACTGATATGCGCAGGGCAGTCTTCTGTCCTGTGCTACTGTATGCTTTCGTATTGCTGCTTGTTCAAGATTCCTAAATGTAAACACTCTGCTCTCAAAAGTGAAAGATTTGAAAGACTCTTGATGCAACAAGCATTTCCCACTCTTTGCCCTGGGGGTGAGAGGGCTGCTTTCTGCCTTTAACACCCTCAATTTGGGAGTGGCTGGCTCCACCACTGAGAATGAGGGCCTAATCCTGGTCGGAAACGGACAGAGGTCTGCGCCCTGCGTCCTCCACGCGTCCCTAACGCTCCCAAACGCGACCACAGCCCTTTACGGGCACAGCCCTATGTCCGGTGCAGCCTCTATGGTGCAGCCACCCAGGTAGCTTAGGGTTAGGATATGTGCTCTTCAAGATAAGCCTGGCCAACCAGGCCCTGGAGAGTGTCACAGCATGCTCTGTAATTCCCTAGTGATGGTGGCCTTGGTGACGATGATTTTGCTGGAATACTGATGCCTTTTTTCCTCCCAGAAGCCCCAGAAGCCTAGTGAAATGAAGGGGTGTGCACCTCTCACTGGCCTCTGTTTACCCTCTGGCTAACTGAAAGGAGTTCTGGGCTCTCCAGGCAAATGTATCCATTTGGGAGAGAGCTAGAAATAAGAAGGCTCTTTCTGCAGGCTCGGTGGGGAAGAGTCAGAGAGCTACATGCCTGAGTAATCTTTCCTCCTCCTTCGCTCATTGTGTTCCCTAACTTCTAGTTCTCTGCCAGGCCAGGCCCTGTTTCTTTTACTGCCAACCCCCCTGACCCCTCGTCTTCCACCTACTTCCTGCTCTATTATGCCTTCTCCTTTTTTGCTCTCTTCTATGGCCCATTGAAAAGGAATGCAGGCCTAGCTAAGCCTCATGAAGGAAATCTACCAACAAAAGATGCATTCCTCGCTTATGGGAGGTGCTGTGAGATGAGCAAGAAGGGCTGAAGGGGTGATTGGGTTGTTGAGTCGGGAAGCACCAGAGGCGTAGCCAGGATTGTCTAGCAAATGGGACCTGATGCTAATGTAGTTGGGCCCACTGCACTGCCAAAAATATCTGTAAATACCCACACAGCGCTGCTGAGTGGGCATTTACAGATTTTGGGTGGGCCTTGCCCCTCAGGCCCTACCCTGCCTACGCCTCTGCTCTCTCCCCCAGGGCAAAGAGTGGGAAAGGCTCGCTACAGCAAGAGTCTTTCAAATCTTTCATTTTTGAGAGCAGAGTGTTTACATTTAAAAATCTTGACCAAGCAGCAATACCAAAGCATACAGTAGTAGAGGACAGAAGACTGCCCTGCACATATCAGTACACCCCAATGACAAAGGCAAAGATTTAACTGACCTGCTTAGCGATCAGTGGCTGACACCTCACAATGAGTATCATCTCTCTGTGAAGCAAAACATCCTCTGAATTGGGGTGAAAGATAGATCTAATGTGCCAAAGGAAGGCAACATGGAAATTCAGTGTTCTGCCCTCAGAGGAAGGAGGGTCGACAGCCCAATGGGTTAATGCACCTACTGCAGCCTCCTATGTGTAGCCTGCAGGCGACACATTCAGTTGCTGGTGAGATGCTGATAAGGTTTGCTTGCTATGCAGGGGCAGGGGGTCACCTCACAGCGCCTCGAGAAGGTGTCCTGTTTGAGTCCCTGTGCAAATATCTTCTCAACCATGACCCGTAGGTTACGCTTTTCCCCTCGTTTTTTCCAGTCAGTTGGGGCCAGAGAGACAAGCTTTTCTATGGGCGTTGCCAAGGCCAGAGTGCAGAAAACAAAGGCACAATTGTTAGTAGGAATGCAGGTATTGAAGGGACATTAGCTGTTGGCTGATCGCACAGGGCAATTCATACCCATTTTCAAAAGAAAAAATAAATAAAAAATGCGTTGCAGATTCCAGACACTGGATTAGAACTCAGGTCTCCAACATTCAAACCCCAAACACTTACCACTTGAGCCACTGGTGGCTGTGCTTATGAGAGTTGCTTTTGGGCGTATATATCTTACTTCTGCATGCCCCTGTGAGCACACTCATTTGCATTGTGAAACATGTTCACTGAAGAAAATGAGGATAGAACATCTGGCCTTCAGCTCCCCCAAATATCAGCTAACTGCTGTGGCCTAGAGGTTAAGTGCTTGTGTTACAGCGCTGGGGGTCTGGGTTCGAGTCCTGCTTTCGGCACTTAAACGGAATAGTGGGATAATCTCCTTGTACAGTTGCTGTGCAAACATAGCAGAGAAGTGGGACTGAGGGAGTGCAGGCTAAAGGTGGGGCGTGCTAAAGGGAGAGGTAGGGGTGGATGCACGAATCCCTGTGGAGAGGAGGCGGGGCTGGCTGAGTGGGGGTAGGTCTAGAAGGGCATGGCGTAGGTTCCCTGGTAAAGGAAGGGAGGAAGAAAGCATAGAGGAAGTGCAGGATATAAAGGAGGAGGCAGGTTAGGCTAAAGGGTAGTGCAGGATGTGGAAAAAAATGTTGGCCCATTGTGGGGGGTCCATTCCATACTCCACTGGGCACCCTTTTACTCCCCTCCTCAATGGCCCCTTTCCCCACATTAGGACCCTCCTTTACACACAACCCCCTCCACTATTCAGGGCCCCATTCCCCCCCTCACACCGTACCCAGGGCCCACTTTATCCTACATCCCCATGCTTCTCTCGTCCTTCCCCCCTCTCACCCAGCCCCCTCCTCTTCTCCACAGGGACCCCTTCATCCAGCCCTACCTTCCCTTTTTGCCTGCCCCGCCTCCTCCTTTATTTACTCTGCACTTCCTCTCCCCCACCTCCACAGTCCTGCTTCTCTGCTTTCTTCCAACCTCCCTTTACCAGGGAACTCATTACATAACCACCAAACCTTTTAGAAGGACTCTGGGTCCCCTCAACTGATTACCCAACTATACCGTTTCTGTGCCGGACCCAGGCCCCCAGCGCTGTAACGCAAGCACTTAACCTCTAGGCCACTGCAGTTAGCTTGTGTTTGGTGGAGCGCCAGGGTGGGTGGGGGGGTCAGATGTTCTATCCTCCTTGGCTTCAGTGAACATGTTTCACAACTGAAATGGGTATGCTCACGGGGGCATGCAGGAGAAAGATATATATGCCCAAAAGCTAACCTCAAAAATACAGCCACCAGTGGCTCAGGTGCTAAGTGCTTGCTCTTAGAATGCTGGAGACCTGAGTTCTAATCCAATGTCTGCAATCTGCTGGGCATGTTTTTTTTTTAATTAAAAAAATATATTTTTTCATTGAAAATGGGAATGTATTGCCCTGCGCGATCAGCCAACAGCTAATGCCCCTTCAATACCTGCATTCCTACTAACAGTTGGGCCTTTGTTTTCTGCATTGTGGCCTAGGTAGCGCCCATGCAAAAGTTTGTCTCTCTGGCCCCAATTGACTGGAAAAAAACGAGGGGAAAAGGTGTAATCTACGGGTCATGGTTGATACAATAATTTCCCTGGGACTCAAACAGGACACCTTCTCAAGGTGCTGTGAGGTGACCACCAGCCCCTGCATAGCAAACAAACCTGTATCAGCATGTCACCAGCAACTGAATGTGTCGCCTGCAGGCTACACATAGGAGGCTGCAGTAGGTGATTTAACCCATTGGGCTGTCGACCCTCCTTCCTCTGAGAGCAGGAAAGTGAATTTCCATGTTGCCTTCCTTTGGCACATTAGATCTATCTTTCAACCCAATTCAGAGGATGTTTTGCTTCACAGAGAAATGATAATCATTGTGAGGTGTCAGCCACTAATAGCTAAGCAGGTCAGTTAAATCTTTGACTTTGTCATTGGGGTGTACTGATATGCGCAGGGCAGTCTTCTGTCCTGTGCTACTGTATGCTTTCGTATTGCTGCTTGTTCAAGATTCCTAAATGTAAACACTCTGCTCTCAAAAGTGAAAGATTTGAAAGACTCTTGATGCAACAAGCATTTCCCACTCTTTGCCCTGGGGGTGAGAGGGCTGCTTTCTGCCTTTAACACCCTCAATTTGGGAGTGGCTGGCTCCACCACTGAGAATGAGGGCCTAATCCTGGTCGGAAACGGACAGAGGTCTGCGCCCTGCGTCCTCCACGCGTCCCTAACGCTCCCAAACGCGACCACAGCCCTTTACGGGCACAGCCCTATGTCCGGTGCAGCCTCTATGGTGCAGCCACCCAGGTAGCTTAGGGTTAGGATATGTGCTCTTCAAGATAAGCCTGGCCAACCAGGCCCTGGAGAGTGTCACAGCATGCTCTGTAATTCCCTAGTGATGGTGGCCTTGGTGACGATGATTTTGCTGGAATACTGATGCCTTTTTTCCTCCCAGAAGCCCCAGAAGCCTAGTGAAATGAAGGGGTGTGCACCTCTCACTGGCCTCTGTTTACCCTCTGGCTAACTGAAAGGAGTTCTGGGCTCTCCAGGCAAATGTATCCATTTGGGAGAGAGCTAGAAATAAGAAGGCTCTTTCTGCAGGCTCGGTGGGGAAGAGTCAGAGAGCTACATGCCTGAGGAATCTTTCCTCCTCCTTCGCTCATTGTGTTCCCTAACTTCTAGTTCTCTGCCAGGCCAGGCCCTGTTTCTTTTACTGCCAACCCCCCTGACCCCTCGTCTTCCACCTACTTCCTGCTCTATTATGCCTTCTCCTTTTTTGCTCTCTTCTATGGCCCATTGAAAAGGAATGCAGGCCTAGCTAAGCCTCATGAAGGAAATCTACCAACAAAAGATGCATTCCTCGCTTATGGGAGGTGCTGTGAGATGAGCAAGAAGGGCTGAAGGGGTGATTGGGTTGTTGAGTCGGGAAGCACCAGAGGCGTAGCCAGGATTGTCTAGCAAATGGGACCTGATGCTAATGTAGTTGGGCCCACTGCACTGCCAAAAATATCTGTAAATACCCACACAGCGCTGCTGAGTGGGCATTTACAGATTTTGGGTGGGCCTTGCCCCTCAGGCCCTACCCTGCCTACGCCTCTGCTCTCTCCCCCAGGGCAAAGAGTGGGAAAGGCTCGCTACAGCAAGAGTCTTTCAAATCTTTCATTTTTGAGAGCAGAGTGTTTACATTTAAAAATCTTGACCAAGCAGCAATACCAAAGCATACAGTAGTAGAGGACAGAAGACTGCCCTGCACATATCAGTACACCCCAATGACAAAGGCAAAGATTTAACTGACCTGCTTAGCGATCAGTGGCTGACACCTCACAATGAGTATCATCTCTCTGTGAAGCAAAACATCCTCTGAATTGGGGTGAAAGATAGATCTAATGTGCCAAAGGAAGGCCACATGGAAATTCAGTGTTCTGCCCTCAGAGGAAGGAGGGTCGACAGCCCAATGGGTTAATGCACCTACTGCAGCCTCCTATGTGTAGCCTGCAGGCGACACATTCAGTTGCTGGTGAGATGCTGATAAGGTTTGCTTGCTATGCAGGGGCAGGGGGTCACCTCACAGCGCCTCGAGAAGGTGTCCTGTTTGAGTCCCTGTGCAAATATCTTCTCAACCATGACCCGTAGGTTACGCTTTTCCCCTCGTTTTTTCCAGTCAGTTGGGGCCAGAGAGACAAGCTTTTCTATGGGCGTTGCCAAGGCCAGAGTGCAGAAAACAAAGGCACAATTGTTAGTAGGAATGCAGGTATTGAAGGGACATTAGCTGTTGGCTGATCGCACAGGGCAATTCATACCCATTTTCAAAAGAAAAAATAAATAAAAAATGCGTTGCAGATTCCAGACACTGGATTAGAACTCAGGTCTCCAACATTCAAACCCCAAACACTTACCACTTGAGCCACTGGTGGCTGTGCTTATGAGCGTTGCTTTTGGGCGTATATATCTTACTTCTGCATGCCCCTGTGAGCACACTCATTTGCATTGTGAAACATGTTCACTGAAGAAAATGAGGATAGAACATCTGGCCTTCAGCTCCCCCAAATATCAGCTAACTGCTGTGGCCTAGAGGTTAAGTGCTTGTGTTACAGCGCTGGGGGTCTGGGTTCGAGTCCTGCTTTCGGCACTTAAACGGAATAGTGGGATAATCTCCTTGTACAGTTGCTGTGCAAACATAGCAGAGAAGTGGGACTGAGGGAGTGCAGGCTAAAGGTGGGGCGTGCTAAAGGGAGAGGTAGGGGTGGATGCACGAATCCCTGTGGAGAGGAGGCGGGGCTGGCTGAGTGGGGGTAGGTCTAGAAGGGCATGGCGTAGGTTCCCTGGTAAAGGAAGGGAGGAAGAAAGCATAGAGGAAGTGCAGGATATAAAGGAGGAGGCAGGTTAGGCTAAAGGGTAGTGCAGGATGTGGAAAAAAATGTTGGCCCATTGTGGGGGGTCCATTCCATACTCCACTGGGCACCCTTTTACTCCCCTCCTCAATGGCCCCTTTCCCCACATTAGGACCCTCCTTTACACACAACCCCCTCCACTATTCAGGGCCCCATTCCCCCCCTCACACCGTACCCAGGGCCCACTTTATCCTACATCCCCATGCTTCTCTCGTCCTTCCCCCCTCTCACCCAGCCCCCTCCTCTTCTCCACAGGGACCCCTTCATCCAGCCCTACCTTCCCTTTTTGCCTGCCCCGCCTCCTCCTTTATTTACTCTGCACTTCCTCTCCCCCACCTCCACAGTCCTGCTTCTCTGCTTTCTTCCAACCTCCCTTTACCAGGGAACTCATTACATAACCACCAAACCTTTTAGAAGGACTCTGGGTCCCCTCAACTGATTACCCAACTATACCGTTTCTGTGCCGGACCCAGGCCCCCAGCGCTGTAACGCAAGCACTTAACCTCTAGGCCACTGCAGTTAGCTTGTGTTTGGTGGAGCGCCAGGGTGGGTGGGGGGGTCAGATGTTCTATCCTCCTTGGCTTCAGTGAACATGTTTCACAACTGAAATGGGTATGCTCACGGGGGCATGCAGGAGAAAGATATATATGCCCAAAAGCTAACCTCAAAAATACAGCCACCAGTGGCTCAGGTGCTAAGTGCTTGCTCTTAGAATGCTGGAGACCTGAGTTCTAATCCAATGTCTGCAATCTGCTGGGCATGTTTTTTTTTTAATTAAAAAAATATATTTTTTCATTGAAAATGGGAATGTATTGCCCTGCGCGATCAGCCAACAGCTAATGCCCCTTCAATACCTGCATTCCTACTAACAGTTGGGCCTTTGTTTTCTGCATTGTGGCCTAGGTAGCGCCCATGCAAAAGTTTGTCTCTCTGGCCCCAATTGACTGGAAAAAAACGAGGGGAAAAGGTGTAATCTACGGGTCATGGTTGATACAATAATTTCCCTGGGACTCAAACAGGACACCTTCTCAAGGTGCTGTGAGGTGACCACCAGCCCCTGCATAGCAAACAAACCTGTATCAGCATGTCACCAGCAACTGAATGTGTCGCCTGCAGGCTACACATAGGAGGCTGCAGTAGGTGATTTAACCCATTGGGCTGTCGACCCTCCTTCCTCTGAGAGCAGGAAAGTGAATTTCCATGTTGCCTTCCTTTGGCACATTAGATCTATCTTTCAACCCAATTCAGAGGATGTTTTGCTTCACAGAGAAATGATAATCATTGTGAGGTGTCAGCCACTAATAGCTAAGCAGGTCAGTTAAATCTTTGACTTTGTCATTGGGGTGTACTGATATGCGCAGGGCAGTCTTCTGTCCTGTGCTACTGTATGCTTTCGTATTGCTGCTTGTTCAAGATTCCTAAATGTAAACACTCTGCTCTCAAAAGTGAAAGATTTGAAAGACTCTTGATGCAACAAGCATTTCCCACTCTTTGCCCTGGGGGTGAGAGGGCTGCTTTCTGCCTTTAACACCCTCAATTTGGGAGTGGCTGGCTCCACCACTGAGAATGAGGGCCTAATCCTGGTCGGAAACGGACAGAGGTCTGCGCCCTGCGTCCTCCACGCGTCCCTAACGCTCCCAAACGCGACCACAGCCCTTTACGGGCACAGCCCTATGTCCGGTGCAGCCTCTATGGTGCAGCCACCCAGGTAGCTTAGGGTTAGGATATGTGCTCTTCAAGATAAGCCTGGCCAACCAGGCCCTGGAGAGTGTCACAGCATGCTCTGTAATTCCCTAGTGATGGTGGCCTTGGTGACGATGATTTTGCTGGAATACTGATGCCTTTTTTCCTCCCAGAAGCCCCAGAAGCCTAGTGAAATGAAGGGGTGTGCACCTCTCACTGGCCTCTGTTTACCCTCTGGCTAACTGAAAGGAGTTCTGGGCTCTCCAGGCAAATGTATCCATTTGGGAGAGAGCTAGAAATAAGAAGGCTCTTTCTGCAGGCTCGGTGGGGAAGAGTCAGAGAGCTACATGCCTGAGGAATCTTTCCTCCTCCTTCGCTCATTGTGTTCCCTAACTTCTAGTTCTCTGCCAGGCCAGGCCCTGTTTCTTTTACTGCCAACCCCCCTGACCCCTCGTCTTCCACCTACTTCCTGCTCTATTATGCCTTCTCCTTTTTTGCTCTCTTCTATGGCCCATTGAAAAGGAATGCAGGCCTAGCTAAGCCTCATGAAGGAAATCTACCAACAAAAGATGCATTCCTCGCTTATGGGAGGTGCTGTGAGATGAGCAAGAAGGGCTGAAGGGGTGATTGGGTTGTTGAGTCGGGAAGCACCAGAGGCGTAGCCAGGATTGTCTAGCAAATGGGACCTGATGCTAATGTAGTTGGGCCCACTGCACTGCCAAAAATATCTGTAAATACCCACACAGCGCTGCTGAGTGGGCATTTACAGATTTTGGGTGGGCCTTGCCCCTCAGGCCCTACCCTGCCTACGCCTCTGCTCTCTCCCCCAGGGCAAAGAGTGGGAAAGGCTCGCTACAGCAAGAGTCTTTCAAATCTTTCATTTTTGAGAGCAGAGTGTTTACATTTAAAAATCTTGACCAAGCAGCAATACCAAAGCATACAGTAGTAGAGGACAGAAGACTGCCCTGCACATATCAGTACACCCCAATGACAAAGGCAAAGATTTAACTGACCTGCTTAGCGATCAGTGGCTGACACCTCACAATGAGTATCATCTCTCTGTGAAGCAAAACATCCTCTGAATTGGGGTGAAAGATAGATCTAATGTGCCAAAGGAAGGCCACATGGAAATTCAGTGTTCTGCCCTCAGAGGAAGGAGGGTCGACAGCCCAATGGGTTAATGCACCTACTGCAGCCTCCTATGTGTAGCCTGCAGGCGACACATTCAGTTGCTGGTGAGATGCTGATAAGGTTTGCTTGCTATGCAGGGGCAGGGGGTCACCTCACAGCGCCTCGAGAAGGTGTCCTGTTTGAGTCCCTGTGCAAATATCTTCTCAACCATGACCCGTAGGTTACGCTTTTCCCCTCGTTTTTTCCAGTCAGTTGGGGCCAGAGAGACAAGCTTTTCTATGGGCGTTGCCAAGGCCAGAGTGCAGAAAACAAAGGCACAATTGTTAGTAGGAATGCAGGTATTGAAGGGACATTAGCTGTTGGCTGATCGCACAGGGCAATTCATACCCATTTTCAAAAGAAAAAATAAATAAAAAATGCGTTGCAGATTCCAGACACTGGATTAGAA
The DNA here is from genome assembly GCF_040938575.1 of Ambystoma mexicanum. Lineage (NCBI taxonomy): Eukaryota > Metazoa > Chordata > Amphibia > Caudata > Ambystomatidae > Ambystoma > Ambystoma mexicanum. Next base: position 662,501,535 of record NC_090923.1, on the reverse strand, counting down.
CTCAGGTCTCCAACATTCAAACCCCAAACACTTACCACTTGAGCCACTGGTGGCTGTGCTTATGAGCGTTGCTTTTGGGCGTATATATCTTACTTCTGCATGCCCCTGTGAGCACACTCATTTGCATTGTGAAACATGTTCACTGAAGAAAATGAGGATAGAACATCTGGCCTTCAGCTCCCCCAAATATCAGCTAACTGCTGTGGCCTAGAGGTTAAGTGCTTGTGTTACAGCGCTGGGGGTCTGGGTTCGAGTCCTGCTTTCGGCACTTAAACGGAATAGTGGGATAATCTCCTTGTACAGTTGCTGTGCAAACATAGCAGAGAAGTGGGACTGAGGGAGTGCAGGCTAAAGGTGGGGCGTGCTAAAGGGAGAGGTAGGGGTGGATGCACGAATCCCTGTGGAGAGGAGGCGGGGCTGGCTGAGTGGGGGTAGGTCTAGAAGGGCATGGCGTAGGTTCCCTGGTAAAGGAAGGGAGGAAGAAAGCATAGAGGAAGTGCAGGATATAAAGGAGGAGGCAGGTTAGGCTAAAGGGTAGTGCAGGATGTGGAAAAAAATGTTGGCCCATTGTGGGGGGTCCATTCCATACTCCACTGGGCACCCTTTTACTCCCCTCCTCAATGGCCCCTTTCCCCACATTAGGACCCTCCTTTACACACAACCCCCTCCACTATTCAGGGCCCCATTCCCCCCCTCACACCGTACCCAGGGCCCACTTTATCCTACATCCCCATGCTTCTCTCGTCCTTCCCCCCTCTCACCCAGCCCCCTCCTCTTCTCCACAGGGACCCCTTCATCCAGCCCTACCTTCCCTTTTTGCCTGCCCCGCCTCCTCCTTTATTTACTCTGCACTTCCTCTCCCCCACCTCCACAGTCCTGCTTCTCTGCTTTCTTCCAACCTCCCTTTACCAGGGAACTCATTACATAACCACCAAACCTTTTAGAAGGACTCTGGGTCCCCTCAACTGATTACCCAACTATACCGTTTCTGTGCCGGACCCAGGCCCCCAGCGCTGTAACGCAAGCACTTAACCTCTAGGCCACTGCAGTTAGCTTGTGTTTGGTGGAGCGCCAGGGTGGGTGGGGGGGTCAGATGTTCTATCCTCCTTGGCTTCAGTGAACATGTTTCACAACTGAAATGGGTATGCTCACGGGGGCATGCAGGAGAAAGATATATATGCCCAAAAGCTAACCTCAAAAATACAGCCACCAGTGGCTCAGGTGCTAAGTGCTTGCTCTTAGAATGCTGGAGACCTGAGTTCTAATCCAATGTCTGCAATCTGCTGGGCATGTTTTTTTTTTAATTAAAAAAATATATTTTTTCATTGAAAATGGGAATGTATTGCCCTGCGCGATCAGCCAACAGCTAATGCCCCTTCAATACCTGCATTCCTACTAACAGTTGGGCCTTTGTTTTCTGCATTGTGGCCTAGGTAGCGCCCATGCAAAAGTTTGTCTCTCTGGCCCCAATTGACTGGAAAAAAACGAGGGGAAAAGGTGTAATCTACGGGTCATGGTTGATACAATAATTTCCCTGGGACTCAAACAGGACACCTTCTCAAGGTGCTGTGAGGTGACCACCAGCCCCTGCATAGCAAACAAACCTGTATCAGCATGTCACCAGCAACTGAATGTGTCGCCTGCAGGCTACACATAGGAGGCTGCAGTAGGTGATTTAACCCATTGGGCTGTCGACCCTCCTTCCTCTGAGAGCAGGAAAGTGAATTTCCATGTTGCCTTCCTTTGGCACATTAGATCTATCTTTCAACCCAATTCAGAGGATGTTTTGCTTCACAGAGAAATGATAATCATTGTGAGGTGTCAGCCACTAATAGCTAAGCAGGTCAGTTAAATCTTTGACTTTGTCATTGGGGTGTACTGATATGCGCAGGGCAGTCTTCTGTCCTGTGCTACTGTATGCTTTCGTATTGCTGCTTGTTCAAGATTCCTAAATGTAAACACTCTGCTCTCAAAAGTGAAAGATTTGAAAGACTCTTGATGCAACAAGCATTTCCCACTCTTTGCCCTGGGGGTGAGAGGGCTGCTTTCTGCCTTTAACACCCTCAATTTGGGAGTGGCTGGCTCCACCACTGAGAATGAGGGCCTAATCCTGGTCGGAAACGGACAGAGGTCTGCGCCCTGCGTCCTCCACGCGTCCCTAACGCTCCCAAACGCGACCACAGCCCTTTACGGGCACAGCCCTATGTCCGGTGCAGCCTCTATGGTGCAGCCACCCAGGTAGCTTAGGGTTAGGATATGTGCTCTTCAAGATAAGCCTGGCCAACCAGGCCCTGGAGAGTGTCACAGCATGCTCTGTAATTCCCTAGTGATGGTGGCCTTGGTGACAATGATTTTGCTGGAATACTGATGCCTTTTTTCCTCCCAGAAGCCCCAGAAGCCTAGTGAAATGAAGGGGTGTGCGCCTCTCACTGGCCTCTGTTTACCCTCTGGCTAACTGAAAGGAGTTCTGGGCTCTCCAGGCAAATGTATCCATTTGGGAGAGAGCTAGAAATAAGAAGGCTCTTTCTGCAGGCTCGGTGGGGAAGAGTCAGAGAGCTACATGCCTGAGGAATCTTTCCTCCTCCTTCGCTCATTGTGTTCCCTAACTTCTAGTTCTCTGCCAGGCCAGGCCCTGTTTCTTTTACTGCCAACCCCCCTGACCCCTCGTCTTCCACCTACTTCCTGCTCTATTATGCCTTCTCCTTTTTTGCTCTCTTCTATGGCCCATTGAAAAGGAATGCAGGCCTAGCTAAGCCTCATGAAGGAAATCTACCAACAAAAGATGCATTCCTCGCTTATGGGAGGTGCTGTGAGATGAGCAAGAAGGGCTGAAGGGGTGATTGGGTTGTTGAGTCGGGAAGCACCAGAGGCGTAGCCAGGATTGTCTAGCAAATGGGACCTGATGCTAATTTAGTTGGGCCCACTGCACTGCCAAAAATATCTGTAAATACCCACACAGCGCTGCTGAGTGGGCATTTACAGATTTTGGGTGGGCCTTGCCCCTCAGGCCCTACCCTGCCTACGCCTCTGCTCTCTCCCCCAGGGCAAAGAGTGGGAAAGGCTCGCTACAGCAAGAGTCTTTCAAATCTTTCATTTTTGAGAGCAGAGTGTTTACATTTAAAAATCTTGACCAAGCAGCAATACCAAAGCATACAGTAGTAGAGGACAGAAGACTGCCCTGCACATATCAGTACACCCCAATGACAAAGGCAAAGATTTAACTGACCTGCTTAGCGATCAGTGGCTGACACCTCACAATGAGTATCATCTCTCTGTGAAGCAAAACATCCTCTGAATTGGGGTGAAAGATAGATCTAATGTGCCAAAGGAAGGCAACATGGAAATTCAGTGTTCTGCCCTCAGAGGAAGGAGGGTCGACAGCCCAATGGGTTAATGCACCTACTGCAGCCTCCTATGTGTAGCCTGCAGGCGACACATTCAGTTGCTGGTGAGATGCTGATAAGGTTTGCTTGCTATGCAGGGGCAGGGGGTCACCTCACAGCGCCTCGAGAAGGTGTCCTGTTTGAGTCCCTGTGCAAATATCTTCTCAACCATGACCCGTAGGTTACGCTTTTCCCCTCGTTTTTTCCAGTCAGTTGGGGCCAGAGAGACAAGCTTTTCTATGGGCGTTGCCAAGGCCAGAGTGCAGAAAACAAAGGCACAATTGTTAGTAGGAATGCAGGTATTGAAGGGACATTAGCTGTTGGCTGATCGCACAGGGCAATTCATACCCATTTTCAAAAGAAAAAATAAATAAAAAATGCGTTGCAGATTCCAGACACTGGATTAGAACTCAGGTCTCCAACATTCAAACCCCAAACACTTACCACTTGAGCCACTGGTGGCTGTGCTTATGAGAGTTGCTTTTGGGCGTATATATCTTACTTCTGCATGCCCCTGTGAGCACACTCATTTGCATTGTGAAACATGTTCACTGAAGAAAATGAGGATAGAACATCTGGCCTTCAGCTCCCCCAAATATCAGCTAACTGCTGTGGCCTAGAGGTTAAGTGCTTGTGTTACAGCGCTGGGGGTCTGGGTTCGAGTCCTGCTTTCGGCACTTAAACGGAATAGTGGGATAATCTCCTTGTACAGTTGCTGTGCAAACATAGCAGAGAAGTGGGACTGAGGGAGTGCAGGCTAAAGGTGGGGCATGCTAAAGGGAGAGGTAGGGGTGGATGCACGAATCCCTGTGGAGAGGAGGCGGGGCTGGCTGAGTGGGGGTAGGTCTAGAAGGGCATGGCGTAGGTTCCCTGGTAAAGGAAGGGAGGAAGAAAGCATAGAGGAAGTGCAGGATATAAAGGAGGAGGCAGGTTAGGCTAAAGGGTAGTGCCGGATGTGGAAAAAAATGTTGGCCCATTGTGGGGGGTCCATTCCATACTCCACTGGGCACCCTTTTACTCCCCTCCTCAATGGCCCCTTTCCCCACATTAGGACCCTCCTTTACACACAACCCCCTCCACTATTCAGGGCCCTATTCCCCCCCTCACACCGTACCCAGGGCCCACTTTATCCTACATCCCCATGCTTCTCTCGTCCTTCCCCCCTCTCACCCAGCCCCCTCCTCTTCTCCACAGGGACCCCTTCATCCAGCCCTACCTTCCCTTTTTGCCTGACCCGCCTCCTCCTTTATTTACTCTGCACTTCCTCTCCCCCACCTCCACAGTCCTGCTTCTCTGCTTTCTTCCAACCTCCCTTTACCAGGGAACTCATTACATAACCACCAAACCTTTTAGAAGGACTCTGGGTCCCCTCAACTGATTACCCAACTATACCGTTTCTGTGCCGAAAGCAGGACTCGGACCCAGGCCCCCAGCGCTGTAACGCAAGCACTTAACCTCTAGGCCACTGCAGTTAGCTTGTGTTTGGTGGAGCGCCAGGGTGGGTGGGGGGGTCAGATGTTCTATCCTCCTTGGCTTCAGTGAACATGTTTCACAACTGAAATGGGTATGCTCACGGGGGCATGCAGGAGAAAGATATATATGCCCAAAAGCTAACCTCAAAAATACAGCCACCAGTGGCTCAGGTGCTAAGTGCTTGCTCTTAGAATGCTGGAGACCTGAGTTCTAATCCAATGTCTGCAATCTGCTGGGCATGTTTTTTTTTTAATTAAAAAAATATATTTTTTCATTGAAAATGGGTATGTATTGCCCTGTGGGACTGAGGGAGTGCAGGCTAAAGGTGGGGCATGCTAAAGGGAGAGGTAGGGGTGGATGCACGAATCCCTGTGGAGAGGAGGCGGGGCTGGCTGAGTGGGGGTAGGTCTAGAAGGGCATGGCGTAGGTTCCCTGGTAAAGGAAGGGAGGAAGAAAGCATAGAGGAAGTGCAGGATATAAAGGAGGAGGCAGGTTAGGCTAAAGGGTAGTGCCGGATGTGGAAAAAAATGTTGGCCCATTGTGGGGGGTCCATTCCATACTCCACTGGGCACCCTTTTACTCCCCTCCTCAATGGCCCCTTTCCCCACATTAGGACCCTCCTTTACACACAACCCCCTCCACTATTCAGGGCCCTATTCCCCCCCTCACACCGTACCCAGGGCCCACTTTATCCTACATCCCCATGCTTCTCTCGTCCTTCCCCCCTCTCACCCAGCCCCCTCCTCTTCTCCACAGGGACCCCTTCATCCAGCCCTACCTTCCCTTTTTGCCTGCCCCGCCTCCTCCTTTATTTACTCTGCACTTCCTCTCCCCCACCTCCACAGTCCTGCTTCTCTGCTTTCTTCCAACCTCCCTTTACCAGGGAACTCATTACATAACCACCAAACCTTTTAGAAGGACTCTGGGTCCCCTCAACTGATTACCCAACTATACCGTTTCTGTGCCGGACCCAGGCCCCCAGCGCTGTAACGCAAGCACTCAACCTCTAGGCCACTGCAGTTAGCTTGTGTTTGGTGGAGCGCCAGGGTGGGTGGGGGGGTCAGATGTTCTATCCTCCTTGGCTTCAGTGAACATGTTTCACAACTGAAATGGGTATGCTCACGGGGGCATGCAGGAGAAAGATATATATGCCCAAAAGCTAACCTCAAAAATACCGCCACCAGTGGCTCAGGTGCTAAGTGCTTGCTCTTAGAATGCTGGAGACCTGAGTTCTAATCCAATGTCTGCAATCTGCTGGGCATGTTTATTTTTTAAATAAAAAAATATATTTTTTCATTGAAAATGGGTATGTATTGCCCTGCGCGATCAGCCAACAGCTAATGCCCCTTCAATACCTGCATTCCTACTAACAGTTGGGCCTTTGTTTTCTGCATTGTGGCCTAGGTAGCGCCCATGCAAAAGTTTGTCTCTCTGGCCCCAATTGACTGGAAAAAAACGAGGGGAAAAGGTGTAATCTACGGGTCATGGTTGATACAATAATTTCCCTGGGACTCAAACAGGACACCTTCTCAAGGTGCTGTGAGGTGACCACCAGCCCCTGCATAGCAAACAAACCTGTATCAGCATGTCACCAGCAACTGAATGTGTCGCCTGCAGGCTACACATAGGAGGCTGCAGTAGGTGATTTAACCCATTGGGCTGTCGACCCTCCTTCCTCTGAGAGCAGGAAAGTGAATTTCCATGTTGCCTTCCTTTGGCACATTAGATCTATCTTTCAACCCAATTCAGAGGATGTTTTGCTTCACAGAGAAATGATAATCATTGTGAGGTGTCAGCCAATAATAGCTAAGCAGGTCAGTTAAATCTTTGACTTTGTCATTGGGGTGTACTGATATGCGCAGGGCAGTCTTCTGTCCTGTGCTACTGTATGCTTTCGTATTGCTGCTTGTTCAAGATTCCTAAATGTAAACACTCTGCTCTCAAAAGTGAAAGATTCGAAAGACTCTTGATGCAACAAGCATTTCCCACTCTTTGCCCTGGGGGTGAGAGGGCTGCTTTCTGCCTTTAACACCCTCAATTTGGGAGTGGCTGGCTCCACCACTGAGAATGAGGGCCTAATCCTGGTCGGAAACGGACAGAGGTCTGCGCCCTGCGTCCTCCACGCGCCCCTAACGCTCCCAAACGCGACCACAGCCCTTTACGGGCACAGCCCTATGTCCGGTGCAGCCTCTATGGTGCAGCCACCCAGGTAGCTTAGGGTTAGGATATGTGCTCTTCAAGATAAGCCTGGCCAACCAGGCCCTGGAGAGTGTCACAGCATGCTCTGTAATTCCCTAGTGATGGTGGCCTTGGTGACGATGATTTTGCTGGAATACTGATGCCTTTTTTCCTCCCAGAAGCCCCAGAAGCCTAGTGAAATGAAGGGGTGTGCACCTCTCACTGGCCTCTGTTTACCCTCTGGCTAACTGAAAGGAGTTCTGGGCTCTCCAGGCAAATGTATCCATTTGGGAGAGAGCTAGAAATAAGAAGGCTCTTTCTGCAGGCTCGGTGGGGAAGAGTCAGAGAGCTACATGCCTGAGGAATCTTTCCTCCTCCTTCGCTCATTGTGTTCCCTAACTTCTAATTCTCTGCCAGGCCAGGCCCTGTTTCTTTTACTGCCAACCCCCCTGACCCCTCGTCTTCCACCTACTTCCTGCTCTATTATGCCTTCTCCTTTTTTGCTCTCTTCTATGGCCCATTGAAAAGGAATGCAGGCCTAGCTAAGCCTCATGAAGGAAATCTACCAACAAAAGATGCATTCCTCGCTTATGGGAGGTGCTGTGAGATGAGCAAGAAGGGCTGAAGGGGTGATTGGGTTGTTGAGTCGGGAAGCACCAGAGGTGTAGCCAGGATTGTCTAGCAAATGGGACCTGATGCTAATGTAGTTGGGCCCACTGCACTGCCAAAAATATCTGTAAATACCCACACAGCGCTGCTGAGTGGGCATTTACAGATTTTGGGTGGGCCTTGCCCCTCAGGCCCTACCCTGCCTACGCCTCTGCTCTCTCCCCCAGGGCAAAGAGTGGGAAAGGCTCGCTACAGCAAGAGTCTTTCAAATCTTTCATTTTTGAGAGCAGAGTGTTTACATTTAAAAATCTTGACCAAGCAGCAATACCAAAGCATACAGTAGTAGAGGACAGAAGACTGCCCTGCACATATCAGTACACCCCAATGACAAAGGCAAAGATTTAACTGACCTGCTTAGCGATCAGTGGCTGACACCTCACAATGAGTATCATCTCTCTGTGAAGCAAAACATCCTCTGAATTGGGGTGAAAGATAGATCTAATGTGCCAAAGGAAGGCAACATGGAAATTCAGTGTTCTGCCCTCAGAGGAAGGAGGGTCGACAGCCCAATGGGTTAATGCACCTACTGCAGCCTCCTATGTGTAGCCTGCAGGCGACACATTCAGTTGCTGGTGAGATGCTGATAAGGTTTGCTTGCTATGCAGGGGCAGGGGGTCACCTCACAGCGCCTCGAGAAGGTGTCCTGTTTGAGTCCCTGTGCAAATATCTTCTCAACCATGACCCGTAGGTTACGCTTTTCCCCTCGTTTTTTCCAGTCAGTTGGGGCCAGAGAGACAAGCTTTTCTATGGGCGTTGCCAAGGCCAGAGTGCAGAAAACAAAGGCACAATTGTTAGTAGGAATGCAGGTATTGAAGGGACATTAGCTGTTGGCTGATCGCACAGGGCAATTCATACCCATTTTCAAAAGAAAAAATAAATAAAAAATGCGTTGCAGATTCCAGACACTGGATTAGAACTCAGGTCTCCAACATTCAAACCCCAAACACTTACCACTTGAGCCACTGGTGGCTGTGCTTATGAGAGTTGCTTTTGGGCGTATATATCTTACTTCTGCATGCCCCTGTGAGCACACTCATTTGAATTGTGAAACATGTTCACTGAAGAAAATGAGGATAGAACATCTGGCCTTCAGCTCCCCCAAATATCAGCTAACTGCTGTGGCCTAGAGGTTAAGTGCTTGTGTTACAGCGCGGGGGTCTGGGTTCGAGTCCTGCTTTCGGCACTTAAACGGAATAGTGGGATAATCTCCTTGTACAGTTGCTGTGCAAACATAGCAGAGAAGTGGGACTGAGGGAGTGCAGGCTAAAGGTGGGGCATGCTAAAGGGAGAGGTAGGGGTGGAAGCACGAATCCCTGTGGAGAGGAGGCGGGGCTGGCTGAGTGGGGGTAGGTCTAGAAGGGCATGGCATAGGTTCCCTGGTAAAGGAAGGGAGGAAGAAAGCATAGAGGAAGTGCAGGATATAAAGGAGGAGGCAGGTTAGGCTAAAGGGTAGTGCCGGATGTGGAAAAAAATGTTGGCCCATTGTGGGGGGTCCATTCCATACTCCACTGGGCACCCTTTTACTCCCCTCCTCAATGGCCCCTTTCCCCACATTAGGACCCTCCTTTACACACAACCCCCTCCACTATTCAGGGCCCTATTCCCCCCCTCACACCGTACCCAGGGCCCACTTTATCCTACATCCCCATGCTTCTCTCGTCCTTCCCCCCTCTCACCCAGCCCCCTCCTCTTCTCCACAGGGACCCCTTCATCCAGCCCTACCTTCCCTTTTTGCCTGCCCCGCCTCCTCCTTTATTTACTCTGCACTTCCTCTCCCCCACCTCCACAGTCCTGCTTCTCTGCTTTCTTCCAACCTCCCTTTACCAGGGAACTCATTACAGAACCACCAAACCTTTTAGAAGGACTCTGGGTCCCCTCAACTGATTACCCAACTATACCGTTTCTGTGCCGGACCCAGGCCCCCAGCGCTGTAACGCAAGCACTTAACCTCTAGGCCACTGCAGTTAGCTTGTGTTTGGTGGAGCGCCAGGGTGGGTGGGGGGGTCAGATGTTCTATCCTCCTTGGCTTCAGTGAACATGTTTCACAACTGAAATGGGTATGCTCACGGGGGCATGCAGGAGAAAGATATATATGCCCAAAAGCTAACCTCAAAAATACAGCCACCAGTGGCTCAGGTGCTAAGTGCTTGCTCTTAGAATGCTGGAGACCTGAGTTCTAATCCAATGTCTGCAATCTGCTGGGCATGTTTTTTTTTTAATTAAAAAAATATATTTTTTCATTGAAAATGGGTATGTATTGCCCTGCGCGATCAGCCAACAGCTAATGCCCCTTCAATACCTGCATTCCTACTAACAGTTGGGCCTTTGTTTTCTGCATTGTGGCCTAGGTAGCGCCCATGCAAAAGTTTGTCTCTCTGGCCCCAATTGACTGGAAAAAAACGAGGGGAAAAGGTGTAATCTACGGGTCATGGTTGATACAATAATTTCCCTGGGACTCAAACAGGACACCTTCTCAAGGTGCTGTGAGGTGACCACCAGCCCCTGCATAGCAAACAAACCTGTATCAGCATGTCACCAGCAACTGAATGTGTCGCCTGCAGGCTACACATAGGAGGCTGCAGTAGGTGATTTAACCCATTGGGCTGTCGACCCTCCTTCCTCTGAGAGCAGGAAAGTGAATTTCCATGTTGCCTTCCTTTGGCACATTAGATCTATCTTTCAACCCAATTCAGAGGATGTTTTGCTTCACAGAGAAATGATAATCATTGTGAGGTGTCAGCCACTAATAGCTAAGCAGGTCAGTTAAATCTTTGACTTTGTCATTGGGGTGTACTGATATGCGCAGGGCAGTCTTCTGTCCTGTGCTACTGTATGCTTTCGTATTGCTGCTTGTTCAAGATTCCTAAATGTAAACACTCTGCTCTCAAAAGTGAAAGATTTGAAAGACTCTTGATGCAACAAGCATTTCCCACTCTTTGCCCTGGGGGTGAGAGGGCTGCTTTCTGCCTTTAACACCCTCAATTTGGGAGTGGCTGGCTCCACCACTGAGAATGAGGGCCTAATCCTGGTCGGAAACGGACAGAGGTCTGCGCCCTGCGTCCTCCACGCGTCCCTAACGCTCCCAAACGCGACCACAGCCCTTTACGGGCACAGCCCTATGTCCGGTGCAGCCTCTATGGTGCAGCCACCCAGGTAGCTTAGGGTTAGGATATGTGCTCTTCAAGATAAGCCTGGCCAACCAGGCCCTGGAGAGTGTCACAGCATGCTCTGTAATTCCCTAGTGATGGTGGCCTTGGTGACGATGATTTTGCTGGAATACTGATGCCTTTTTTCCTCCCAGAAGCCCCAGAAGCCTAGTGAAATGAAGGGGTGTGCACCTCTCACTGGCCTCTGTTTACCCTCTGGCTAACTGAAAGGAGTTCTGGGCTCTCCAGGCAAATGTATCCATTTGGGAGAGAGCTAGAAATAAGAAGGCTCTTTCTGCAGGCTCGGTGGGGAAGAGTCAGAGAGCTACATGCCTGAGGAATCTTTCCTCCTCCTTCGCTCATTGTGTTCCCTAACTTCTAGTTCTCTGCCAGGCCAGGCCCTGTTTCTTTTACTGCCAACCCCCCTGACCCCTCGTCTTCCACCTACTTCCTGCTCTATTATGCCTTCTCCTTTTTTGCTCTCTTCTATGGCCCATTGAAAAGGAATGCAGGCCTAGCTAAGCCTCATGAAGGAAATCTACCAACAAAAGATGCATTCCTCGCTTATGGGAGGTGCTGTGAGATGAGCAAGAAGGGCTGAAGGGGTGATTGGGTTGTTGAGTCGGGAAGCACCAGAGGCGTAGCCAGGATTGTCTAGCAAATGGGACCTGATGCTAATGTAGTTGGGCCCACTGCACTGCCAAAAATATCTGTAAATACCCACACAGCGCTGCTGAGTGGGCATTTACAGATTTTGGGTGGGCCTTGCCCCTCAGGCCCTACCCTGCCTACGCCTCTGCTCTCTCCCCCAGGGCAAAGAGTGGGAAAGGCTCGCTACAGCAAGAGTCTTTCAAATCTTTCATTTTTGAGAGCAGAGTGTTTACATTTAAAAATCTTGACCAAGCAGCAATACCAAAGCATACAGTAGTAGAGGACAGAAGACTGCCCTGCACATATCAGTACACCCCAATGAGAAAGGCAAAGATTTAACTGACCTGCTTAGCGATCAGTGGCTGACACCTCACAATGAGTATCATCTCTCTGTGAAGCAAAACATCCTCTGAATTGGGGTGAAAGATAGATCTAATGTGCCAAAGGAAGGCAACATGGAAATTCAGTGTTCTGCCCTCAGAGGAAGGAGGGTCGACAGCCCAATGGGTTAATGCACCTACTGCAGCCTCCTATGTGTAGCCTGCAGGCGACACATTCAGTTGCTGGTGAGATGCTGATAAGGTTTGCTTGCTATGCAGGGGCAGGGGGTCACCTCACAGCGCCTCGAGAAGGTGTCCTGTTTGAGTCCCTGTGCAAATATCTTCTCAACCATGACCCGTAGGTTACGCTTTTCCCCTCGTTTTTTCCAGTCAGTTGGGGCCAGAGAGACAAGCTTTTCTATGGGCGTTGCCAAGGCCAGAGTGCAGAAAACAAAGGCACAATTGTTAGTAGGAATGCAGGTATTGAAGGGACATTAGCTGTTGGCTGATCGCACAGGGCAATTCATACCCATTTTCAAAAGAAAAAATAAATAAAAAATGCGTTGCAGATTCCAGACACTGGATTAGAACTCAGGTCTCCAACATTCAAACCCCAAACACTTACCACTTGAGCCACTGGTGGCTGTGCTTATGAGAGTTGCTTTTGGGCGTATATATCTTACTTCTGCATGCCCCTGTGAGCACACTCATTTGCATTGTGAAACATGTTCACTGAAGAAAATGAGGATAGAACATCTGGCCTTCAGCTCCCCCAAATATCAGCTAACTGCTGTGGCCTAGAGGTTAAGTGCTTGTGTTACAGCGCTGGGGGTCTGGGTTCGAGTCCTGCTTTCGGCACTTAAACGGAATAGTGGGATAATCTCCTTGTACAGTTGCTGTGCAAACATAGCAGAGAAGTGGGACTGAGGGAGTGCAGGCTAAAGGTGGGGCATGCTAAAGGGAGAGGTAGGGGTGGATGCACGAATCCCTGTGGAGAGGAGGCGGGGCTGGCTGAGTGGGGGTAGGTCTAGAAGGGCATGGCGTAGGTTCCCTGGTAAAGGAAGGGAGGAAGAAAGCATAGAGGAAGTGCAGGATATAAAGGAGGAGGCAGGTTAGGCTAAAGGGTAGTGCAGGATGTGGAAAAAAATGTTGGCCCATTGTGGGGGGTCCATTCCATACTCCACTGGGCACCCTTTTACTCCCCTCCTCAATGGCCCCTTTCCCCACATTAGGACCCTCCTTTACACACAACCCCCTCCACTATTCAGGGCCCTATTCCCCCCCTCACACCGTACCCAGGGCCCACTTTATCCTACATCCCCATGCTTCTCTCGTCCTTCCCCCCTCTCACCCAGCCCCCTCCTCTTCTCCACAGGGACCCCTTCATCCAGCCCTACCTTCCCTTTTTGCCTGCCCCGCCTCCTCCTTTATTTACTCTGCACTTCCTCTCCCCCACCTCCACAGTCCTGCTTCTCTGCTTTCTTCCAACCTCCCTTTACCAGGGAACTCATTACATAACCACCAAACCTTTTAGAAGGACTCTGGGTCCCCTCAACTGATTACCCAACTATACCGTTTCTGTGCCGGACCCAGGCCCCCAGCGCTGTAACGCAAGCACTTAACCTCTAGGCCACTGCAGTTAGCTTGTGTTTGGTGGAGCGCCAGGGTGGGTGGGGGGGTCAGATGTTCTATCCTCCTTGGCTTCAGTGAACATGTTTCACAACTGAAATGGGTATGCTCACGGGGGCATGCAGGAGAAAGATATATATGCCCAAAAGCTAACCTCAAAAATACAGCCACCAGTGGCTCAGGTGCTAAGTGCTTGCTCTTAGAATGCTGGAGACCTGAGTTCTAATCCAATGTCTGCAATCTGCTGGGCATGTTTTTTTTTTAATTAAAAAAATATATTTTTTCATTGAAAATGGGTATGTATTGCCCTGCGCGATCAGCCAACAGCTAATGCCCCTTCAATACCTGCATTCCTACTAACAGTTGGGCCTTTGTTTTCTGCATTGTGGCCTAGGTAGCGCCCATGCAAAAGTTTGTCTCTCTGGCCCCAATTGACTGGAAAAAAACGAGGGGAAAAGGTGTAATCTACGGGTCATGGTTGATACAATAATTTCCCTGGGACTCAAACAGGACACCTTCTCAAGGTGCTGTGAGGTGACCACCAGCCCCTGCATAGCAAACAAACCTGTATCAGCATGTCACCAGCAACTGAATGTGTCGCCTGCAGGCTACACATAGGAGGCTGCAGTAGGTGATTTAACCCATTGGGCTGTCGACCCTCCTTCCTCTGAGAGCAGGAAAGTGAATTTCCATGTTGCCTTCCTTTGGCACATTAGATCTATCTTTCAACCCAATTCAGAGGATGTTTTGTTTCACAGAGAAATGATAATCATTGTGAGGTGTCAGCCAATAATAGCTAAGCAGGTCAGTTAAATCTTTGACTTTGTCATTGGGGTGTACTGATATGCGCAGGGCAGTCTTCTGTCCTGTGCTACTGTATGCTTTCGTATTGCTGCTTGTTCAAGATTCCTAAATGTAAACACTCTGCTCTCAAAAGTGAAAGATTTGAAAGACTCTTGATGCAACAAGCATTTCCCACTCTTTGCCCTGGGGGTGAGAGGGCTGCTTTCTGCCTTTAACACCCTCAATTTGGGAGTGGCTGGCTCCACCACTGAGAATGAGGGCCTAATCCTGGTCGGAAACGGACAGAGGTCTGCGCCCTGCGTCCTCCACGCGCCCCTAACGCTCCCAAACGCGACCACAGCCCTTTACGGGCACAGCCCTATGTCCGGTGCAGCCTCTATGGTGCAGCCACCCAGGTAGCTTAGGGTTAGGATATGTGCTCTTCAAGATAAGCCTGGCCAACCAGGCCCTGGAGAGTGTCACAGCATGCTCTGTAATTCCCTAGTGATGGTGGCCTTGGTGACGATGATTTTGCTGGAATACTGATGCCTTTTTTCCTCCCAGAAGCCCCAGAAGCCTAGTGAAATGAAGGGGTGTGCACCTCTCACTGGCCTCTGTTTACCCTCTGGCTAACTGAAAGGAGTTCTGGGCTCTCCAGGCAAATGTATCCATTTGGGAGAGAGCTAGAAATAAGAAGGCTCTTTCTGCAGGCTCGGTGGGGAAGAGTCAGAGAGCTACATGCCTGAGGAATCTTTCCTCCTCCTTCGCTCATTGTGTTCCCTAACTTCTAGTTCTCTGCCAGGCCAGGCCCTGTTTCTTTTACTGCCAACCCCCCTGACCCCTCGTCTTCCACCTACTTCCTGCTCTATTATGCCTTCTCCTTTTTTGCTCTCTTCTATGGCCCATTGAAAAGGAATGCAGGCCTAGCTAAGCCTCATGAAGGAAATCTACCAACAAAAGATGCATTCCTCGCTTATGGGAGGTGCTGTGAGATGAGCAAGAAGGGCTGAAGGGGTGATTGGGTTGTTGAGTCGGGAAGCACCAGAGGCGTAGCCAGGATTGTCTAGCAAATGGGACCTGATGCTAATGTAGTTGGGCCCACTGCACTGCCAAAAATATCTGTAAATACCCACACAGCACTGCTGAGTGGGCATTTACAGATTTTGGGTGGGCCTTGCCCCTCAGGCCCTACCCTGCCTACGCCTCTGCTCTCTCCCCCAGGGCAAAGAGTGGGAAAGGCTCGCTACAGCAAGAGTCTTTCAAATCTTTCATTTTTGAGAGCAGAGTGTTTACATTTAAAAATCTTGACCAAGCAGCAATACCAAAGCATACAGTAGTAGAGGACAGAAGACTGCCCTGCACATATCAGTACACCCCAATGACAAAGGCAAAGATTTAACTGACCTGCTTAGCGATCAGTGGCTGACACCTCACAATGAGTATCATCTCTCTGTGAAGCAAAACATCCTCTGAATTGGGGTGAAAGATAGATCTAATGTGCCAAAGGAAGGCAACATGGAAATTCAGTGTTCTGCCCTCAGAGGAAGGAGGGTCGACAGCCCAATGGGTTAATGCACCTACTGCAGCCTCCTATGTGTAGCCTGCAGGCGACACATTCAGTTGCTGGTGAGATGCTGATAAGGTTTGCTTGCTATGCAGGGGCAGGGGGTCACCTCACAGCGCCTCGAGAAGGTGTCCTGTTTGAGTCCCTGTGCAAATATCTTCTCAACCATGACCCGTAGGTTACGCTTTTCCCCTCGTTTTTTCCAGTCAGTTGGGGCCAGCGAGACAAGCTTTTCTATGGGCGTTGCCAAGGCCAGAGTGCAGAAAACAAAGGCACAATTGTTAGTAGGAATGCAGGTATTGAAGGGACATTAGCTGTTGGCTGATCACACAGGGCAATTCATACCCATTTTCAAAAGAAAAAATAAATAAAAAATGCGTTGCAGATTCCAGACACTGGATTAGAACTCAGGTCTCCAACATTCAAACCGCAAACACTTACCACTTGAGCCACTGGTGACTGTGCTTATGAGAGTTGCTTTTGGGCGTATATATCTTACTTCTGCATGCCCCTGTGAGCACACTCATTTGCATTGTGAAACATGTTCACTGAAGAAAATGAGGATAGAACATCTGGCCTTCAGCTCCCCCAAATATCAGCTAACTGCTGTGGCCTAGAGGTTAAGTGCTTGTGTTACAGCGCTGGGGGTCTGGGTTCGAGTCCTGCTTTCGGCACTTAAACGGAATAGTGGGATAATCTCCTTGTACAGTTGCTGTGCAAACATAGCAGAGAAGTGGGACTGAGGGAGTGCAGGCTAAAGGTGGGGCATGCTAAAGGGAGAGGTAGGGGTGGATGCACGAATCCCTGTGGAGAGG